>NC_080599.1:45919169-46219169 GCF_027887145.1 Ammospiza caudacuta | reverse complement strand
ACCGGGAGCAGCCCCGCAGCCTCCCCTACTCGCTGGAGACACCCTACGGCTTCCACTTGGACCTGGACTTCCTCAAGTACGTGGACGACATCGAGAAAGGCAACACCATCAGGCGGGTGCACATCCACCGCAGAGCCAAGCAGCCCAAATTCAACACCCTGCCCAGAAACTTCAGCCTGCCCGAGAGCGGCTCCCGCGGCTGCTCCACCGCCGCTCCCAGCAAGAGCTGGACCTCCACCTGCTCCTTCCCTCAGCGAAAGGCGTCCCTGGGCGAGGAGCCGCCGCGGGCCCTACTGCCGGCCGGGGCAGCTCCCGAGGAGCCGAGCTACCGGAGGAAGGCGCTGCTGGCGGAGGCGCGGCGGCAGGCGGAGCTGGGCTGGCCTCAGGCGGAGCTGGCCCGGCCGCAGGACGCGCTGAGGGCGCGGCCGCAGCTGCTGCGAGCCTCCAGCATGCCCGAGGCGCTGCCCCCCGGCCACAGCCCCCCGGCCGCACCCTCGCCCCTCCGGAGCCCTCCGCAGCCCTGCCGCGGTCCCCAGAGCGCCTCCCGGCCCAGCTCGGAGGGCAGCGGCTCAGCCCCGCCGCGAGAGATGGAGCGGGACGGCTCCGCGGGGCAGCCCGGCGGGGCTCTGCCCCTGCAGCCCCCCTGGCAGAGCCAGCAGCTGCAGGTGCTGGTGGAGAGCGGGGCCGAGGAGGGCGATGCCGCCGATGGCTCCGACCTGGCCAGGGCTGAGGCAGCGGCGCCGGCTGCCCTCCGGCTGGCGGAGGAGAGCGTGAGCCCTGCGGAAAGGGGGCTCAGTGTGAGTGAGATGGATCTGAACGTGCTGAAGGAAAGTGAGGAGAGGAATGTCCGAGCTGGAGGGGACAAGGAGAGCAGTGCTCCCCGTACCCCTGAGCATGGAGAGCCCGGCGGGGTCACGGTGCTGAAGCAGCAGGTCGCTGAGCTGGAGGAGCAGCTGGCCAAGAAGAAAGAGGAGCTCGAGCAGGTCAGGGCAGTGCTGGAGCAGCAGGATCGTGAGATCCAGGAGAAGGAGAAGAGCATTAAGCTGCTGGCCAGCTCCAAAGCTGAGCTGGAAGAGCAGCTGTGGCAGGAGAAGGCCAGGGAGGCTGAGCCGCGGAGGCGCAGGGGCAGCGGGGCCTTGCAGCGCCTGGACGCCGCCGTGAACACCGAGCTCTCGCAGGGGACAGGGCTCCGGCAGGCCCAGGACAAGGGCATCAACGTCAATATCCCGCTCTCCACCAGATCCATCGGCTGCGGCACCCTCAGGGCAGAGAGTGCCCAGGCCGGGGAGGCGTGCAGGGAGCAGGGCCCGGCGGGTGCTCGGGCACAGGGACGTGCTGGTGAGGCCAGTGTGGAGGCCGGACCTCCTGCTCCCTGCCTCAGGCAGCTGCAGATCCACGAGCACCCCGGAGACCACAACCAGAACCACCAGAACTCCCTCGGCAAGGCGGGCTTTGGAGAAGATGAACCTCGGGAAGGGCTGCAGGAGGAAGGGGCTCCTGGCCATGAGGAGCTCCCGGCTGTTGACCCCATTGGCCAATATGTGAAAAAGATCCAGGAGCTCCTGCAGGAGCAATGGCTGTGCTTGGAGCACGGCTACCCCGAGCTGGCCAGCGCCATCAAGCAGCCGGCCTCCAAGCTCAGCTCCATCCAGAACCAATTAGTTAATTCCCTGAACTCCCTGCTCTCTGCCTACTCCTCACAAGGCCCTGTGGATAAGGAGAATTCCAACACGCACTATCAACAGTTGGGTAAATAATATTGGCACAGGCTTCCATGTGTCCGGGCCAAATGTTTTCCCATTTATTCCAGCGTGGAGCAGGGGGGATGTAGTGGAACAGTTGTTGTCAGTCAGATCAGGAATAGTCTCGACAAAGCATGATGAGAGAGGCAAATCTCTGCACAGCACAGGTTATGGATCTGACATGGAAAAAAGCAAACAAAATGATGTAGGAGCTCATAAAGCAGTGGCTCGTTTATATGCAAGATCAGCTTCCAAAAGCTGCCACACTGGTGGCTGTTCCATCAAATAAACATTCTTTTTATTCGGGTTGCACATCTCAGTTTGCTAAAATATGAGGCTGGTGCTTATCGGGGGTAAATCAGTGTGGAGTTCTCCAGAACCCAAACCAGTCAAAATAACTGAGCAACCAGGCTGGGAAAAGACCTATCCCCACTGACAGACCTTCATCTAAAATAATTTTAGCTTATATGAAGATGGGAATCCAATGCCTATTCTCTGGGGGAGGGAGGGAAGGGACTTGCAAATAGATAAGTGACTTATTCCTTAATATATAGACACTATTCAAAGTCCAATTGAAAAACTCATCCATGCAGTATTATAGCAGATTTATGTAGGAATTTTCCAATACATAGCTCCTGGGGAAAAAAACCTTCAAAAACCAAACCAGTAACATCTACTTATATTCATAGGACAAATACATAATTTCCAGTCACTTCCTTTATATTCCCAGTGACCTGGAGTTATTTGAGACCTGTATTAAAGGTGGCAGGGCAGGTTCAGGTTGTGGCCAACTGCATCTGTAGTTTTGCAAGACATCAAAAGACTCTCGTAAGATGTTTACAATTATGATTCGTGGCTTGTTGCTTGAGGTTGGGAATAATGATTGCTAATTATGGCACATCTGCTTAATTAATCTGTTATTTTGTATTTTGGTAGAAAACTCTCCAACCACAAGTCTTAAATCCATCATGAAAAAGAAAGGTTGTGGTTTCCATGCAGGAGGCAATGGGACCAAAAAGAATCTCCAGTTTGTTGGGGTAAATGGTGGGTAAGCATCCATTCAGAAGACAAAGAACTGCCTTTTAACGTGGAATGTCCTCTGTATCGCTGGAGAAGTCATTCTTTTCCCCCTCTTTTCCCCTCCTGATTAAAAGGCCAGTTGAAACAGAGCCTCTTTTCTCCCTTCTTTAATGCAGCACTGATAACCCGTGAGTAACCCGGTTAAGGAAGGGTGGTGCAGTGTTCAGAGCAGCGGGAGCACGCTGGGGGCTGACGCTCTCTGCACACCTTCTCCTGGGGCCTCATCCCAAACCCAGCTGGGGAAGGTGGGAATGCTCCATGGGAAGATTCCCTGGGAAGATTCCCACTGCCCTTGGTGGGTTTTGGAGGAGGCCAGCCCTGCCTGGTGAGCACGCTGCACTAACCTGCCCCACGCTCCAGCAAAGCCAACAGCACTTGGTGCAGGGCCTGGGAAGAGACTTTTTTGGTAAATAAGGAATGACCTTGGGGTGAAGGAGACTTTAGGTTGTGCTCCCCGTTCCAGGTGTGTCCAGCATCCAGCACTCCTTGGCCTGTGAGCGGAGCAGGGGCAGCATGTCGTGCTGAGGTGAATGTGTGCTGGCATGGAGAGTGCAGGACACGTGTCACTGTCCTGGGTGGGCAGGCAGCTGTGTGTGCCAGCCTGGGTGCTGCCCTCTGCTCACATCCTGCTCCCCTCACTTCCCACTTGCTGGGAAATGCCAAATGGGTACAACTTGTAGGGACTGGAGGAGTCTTGGTTAATTGGAGGAAAGTTCTGGGGTCAATCCGAGTGAACGTTCTCTTTTGTGGAAGACATTATTAATATTAATGCTTTTAGAGAACCAGAGGAGAGATCTCTATCAGGGCTGCTGGAATGATGGATTCAGCCCAAAAGACTTCAGCCCAAAAGCTGTGCAAACACAGCTTTTGTCTCGTGCTCCTCGAGGCTGCCGATGCCACCTCGAGTCCCTCCTTGCCACGGGGGCCGTGCTGCTGCCACCCTGCCACCGTGCCAGCAGCTCCCAGCAGGGAGGCAGCTCTCAGCCCCTGCCCGGGCCGCAGATCCACGAGGGATGTGATGGACATCCCTCCAAACCCTGCAGTAACCTTGCCTGCTGCTCATTAACTGCTTCTGCCACGCTCCTGCTGCTTGAGGAGCCAGAGACAGACTAACCCCGACTTCGGCTGCGGCTCACACCTTGTAACTTGCTGCTTGTCACTCTGTGCTTCACCCAAGGCCCCTTGGGGGCAATGAGCCTTGGTCAGGCCCGTGGCTGTGGCTGGGGAAGGAGGGAGTAACCTGTGGTGTCCTCAAATAGCTACGAGACAACGTCAAGTGAAGAGGACACCAGCTGTGAGGACAGCGACACCGAGACCGAGGACAGAGCCGGGGACGTGGAGCCCGAGCAGGATGGAAGGGAAAGCAGAGGGCCTTCCTCAGGGGAGAAGCGTGAGGAGGAGGATGATGATGATGATGAGCAGGAGGCATCAGCAGGAGCAGCTCCCTGCTCTCAGCACCAGGCTCACAGGTAACCATGGCACTGGGTGGTGACTGACCCATGGTGGCCACAGGACACGGGACTGCAGGGCTGGGCCGGGGCTTCGTCTGGTGGAACAGCAGTGGTGACCTCTGCAGGAAAGGGAAAAGGCTTTAAAGAGCTAAATATTTTCTGAGTTACCACAGAATCTAATGGAGATTGATTCAGGCCCTACACTGAGTCATGTCTGGTGAGTTAGCTCATTCTCCCCTCTCATGGAAAGTTTTTTGGTAAAGTTCTTTGCAGGTTCAGGAATAAGATTTTTTTTTTTACCCACGTTAAGGATTTTTGTAATAGATGAAATTGACCATATAAATCTGTGACTCTGGGCTTAAACCTCTGCTTAAGTGCTTGGCTTTGTACCTAAAATCTGTGTCAAGTCAATGGGACAACTCGTGTCCAATAATTTAAACACTTAAATGTGTTGAACATATTCCAATCTAATCTGCCTGTGTTCTACTTGGTTCAATATCTCCTGTCCCATGGTGGATTTACAAAAGTCTTTTCCCTTTAGATGCAAACCTTCCGAAGATTTCCTTGCTGCCTGCCAGCTCCTCAGTGAACACCTCCCAGAAATCAGCAGCAGAAGCAACCAGCATCTGGTACAGATATTTCCCAGTCCCGTTTCGGACACGGTTCATGCTCGCTGTTCATGTTTTAATGGATGAGATTATCCCTGTGGCACATTGCAGGCTGTGCTCTGGGACAGCTTTGTGAGGAGAGGGGGGTGAGGTGACATCTGAGTCAGTTTTACAACAGCCAAAAAGAAAGGAAGAGAGGAGGGAAAACATAAAAAAGAAAGATGATGGCTTTGTCTGGTTACTCATCCAAGTTACCACAGGAAATTCCTTTCCCCCTCAAGTTGTAGCAGCAATCACAAACCCACAGGCTGAGTGCTGCCGGGGTGGGGCCAGGAGCTGGGGCAGCCACCGCTCTGCAGGGACAGTGACAGTGACACTTTGTGTTTGCAGCAGCCTGTGCTGGGCTCCATCTCCCGGGAGTGGTTCCAGGTGTCCAGCCACAAGGCTTCCAGGCCGGAGGTGGTGGCAGCGTACCTGGAGGCGCTGGGGGACATCCAGCCCCAGCTCCTGGAGACCGTGGTGAACCTGCCTGACAGGAATGGCAACACAGCTCTCCACTACAGCGTGTCCCACTCCAACTTCCAGGTCGCAAAGCTCCTGCTGGACACGGGTAGGAACGGCCACTCTGCTCAGCCAGGGCTTCTGCCATGGGGTTGTGGTCCCATGAGGGATGGGTACACAGGGGACAGGGGGACATGGACAGTCCCAGACATGGCAAACACTGAAGGAGGGCCAGGGTCCTCCCAGGGAGATCAGTCAGGAGCTGGGACTGAGGTGGGGCTGAGGACCAGCAGCCACCTACCTGCAAGGGCCCCATCCAGGAGGCAGACATGGAGGCAGGGTCCATCCAGGAGAGAAACAGGGGCCCAGGATCCATCCAAAGTACCAGGATGGAGCTGAGGTCCATCCAGGAGACCTGGCTGACCTCAAGACCAGCATCCTCCCCCACAGCTCAGCTCTGGGCCCGTGGATGTGGTTGGGGGTCCCAGCTGTCATGAAGGCTCATCAGTGCCCTCACACATGTTGAGGGCTTTGCAGCCTGACTTGGGGATGGCTCAGCATTGCTGTATCCAAAGGCATGTCCCTCATGGCCCCAGTCCAGGTGGGATGGGGTGGCTCCCCAGCTTCTTGCAGCAGCCAAAGCCACATGATGGCTTGGGGCAGGAGGATCAAACCCCTGAGAGCATAAAAAATCCCTCAGCACCGCAGAAAAACTCCCATGTTAAACTATTGAACTTTCAGCTTGTGTTGCAATGAAAGAACAAAAATCTCAGCTGAGCCTGTACAGGGCAAAAATGTGCTCGTGGTCTGAGAGAACAGAGGCACTTTGGCCTTTTCTCATGGGCCAGACAATCCATGAAATGTTCGGGAAATGGCAGATTATCATACCCATCTATAACCCAATTGTTGCCGCAGAGGCGCGGGGAGGGAAGGGTTTGAGGCAGGGAAGGGTTTGAGGCAGCTGCTTCCTCAGGGTGAGGCTGGAGCCGAGCCCTCACCCTCAGCCACGGCTCATTCCTCGTGGAGGAGCTGGAAATGGGCTCTTTGAAGTGAAAAATGAGTGAAATGAGGCCAGGATGTTTTCCAAGCCCGTTGGGTGATGGGCGTCTCTCTGCTGCTCCCTTGCCACTGGAGCCAAAGCAAACAGCCCACAGCTCCAACCAGCATGTGCTTGAGGCATTAATTATCCCCCTTTAATTTCTATTTGTTGTGGTCTTCAAAGTTAATTGAGTTGACCTCAACAGTTGTAATTAACTGTAGCACCAGGGGCCGTTTAGTGCTGCGCTCACGAGCCTGGATATTCAAAACAGATAAATCCCCGTCCTGTATCATTATGGAATAACTCCTTTTCTGGAAATATGAGATGCCACATGTTGTATGAGTCCCTCTCTCCTTTCTGCTCCCTCTGGGTGATCCACCCCGGGCTGGGTCCATCCCCTGCAGGGAAGTGCTGCCTGGACCTGCAGAACCGTGCTGGCTACACGGCCGTGATGCTGACGCCGCTGGCGGCCCCCGAGACCCGCCAGGACATGGAGGTGGTGATGAGGCTGCTGCAGGAGGGGGATGTCAACCTGAGAGCTGCCCAGGTGTGTGACAGGAACTGCTGGGGATGTAATTTGGGTTCCTTAGCTTCCGTGGCAGCGCCAGGCTGAGGCTCGGCAGCAGGAATGGGGTGGGAGCTGCTGCTTCCCAAACGTTCCAAAAGAAACTTTATCTGAGTGTGGCCACCCAGCAGCTCCCTGGGAAGGGGTGTAACAGCTGGGGCAAATGGACAAATTTAAAAAAGGCTGGAAATTTTGCAAACAAGTATTTCTGAGGCAAAAATCAGAAATGAGAAGCGAGGGATGAACCCCAGGGCGTGGGAGCCCCAGGTTTGCTGGTGAGCTTCGTCAGTCACACATTTTGGTTTAGGGATGGGAGTGCCCTCACCCATCTCTGCTCCCACACTGCTGTAAGTTAGTCCAGATCTGGATAAACTGCCCAGGTGGATTTGGGGAAGCCACATTTGGGGGCAGCTGGGAGGTTTGGCCATGCTGCTGCAAGGACCTTCCACAAGTGAACAGGTGCCTCTCACAACAGCTGCTGAGGAGCCCCAGGGTGATTGGACAATAACGTGCAATAGGATGCAATATTAATAGGAATTATTATAGTGTATGTACCATGCAATAATAACATGCAATGATGTGACATGTGGTTATGGAATGTGGGTTAGGGGTGGGCTTGTCAGTGCTGGGTTAATGGTTGGACTTGGTGATCTTAGAGAGCTTTGACAAATCTAAATTTTTGAATTATTCTATATGTGCAATAGTAATAATAATAGTAATAATAATAATAAATATATAATAATTAGAATATTATTATAGTAATTCTATTATTATATAGTAATATATATTATATAATATAATTATATATATAATATAATATATATAATATAATATATATTAATACAATTATATATACAATTTTATTATATATACCATATATGTAATATAGTACATATACCATTAAGTATATGAATAATAATAATTATAGATTATACTATTATTATATTATTGTAAACATTATCAGATTGTAATATATATTAATTATAATGATTATTCATTAATAAGAATTATATATTATACAACTGTTATAATAATTATTATAACATATATTATATAACATATATTATAACAATATATTATACTAGTATATATTATAATACACTATAATAATATACTATACTATTATATATTATATATACCATTATATATATAATAATAATTATTATATATAGTACTATTATTATATTTTTGTAAATATTATCAGACCATAATATATACTATTACTACTACTACTACTATTACTACCGATTATTATTATTATTATTATTATTATTATTATTATTATTATTATTATTATTATTATTATTATTATTATTATTACTACTACTACTACTATGTCCCGTGGCCCTGCAGGGCGGCCAGACCGCGCTGATGCTGGGGGTGAGCCACGACAGGGACGACATGGTGCGGG
This sequence comes from Ammospiza caudacuta, assembly GCF_027887145.1. Lineage (NCBI taxonomy): Eukaryota > Metazoa > Chordata > Aves > Passeriformes > Passerellidae > Ammospiza > Ammospiza caudacuta. The sequence goes on along the minus strand of NC_080599.1, from coordinate 46,210,772 downwards.
CGCTGCTGGCCTGCCGGGCCGATGTCAACCTGCAGGACGAGGAGGGCAGCACGGCGCTGATGGTGGCCTGTCGCCAGGGCAACGCCGACATGGTGCGGCTGCTGCTGGCGCAGCCCGGCTGCCTGGTGACCCTCACGGACAAGGTGCGGCTCCTCAGCATCGCTGCAGGCAGGGCCAGCTCAGCTGGGATCCCGTGGTCCAGGCAACAGTCCCCCAGGGGTGGGCTTGAAGGGAAGAAGTGCCGATTTCAGTCCATTTTCTGAACCAAACCCCTGCTTTTGGTGCTGAGCTGTGCATGGGGTGGTTGTGACAGCCATAGGCTGGGCGGGAGTGTTGGTGTAACCCTAAAAAACCCAGATGGACTCCTGGGCGTGCGGAATCAGCAGAGCTTCAGCTCCAAGAAATTAGCAATTAACTCCTGAGAATGGAGCCTCTCCATGGGATGTGTGGGACGGGGCTGGGCTGGGAGTGGGTGGAAATTCCTGCTGGGCCACAGGCTTGCGTTTGGAATTATGGAACTATTTTCTAATTAAACTATAATTTTATCTGAGGCGTGCAGGAGGGCACAGGGGCCGGGCAGAGGCACAGCTGGGCCGAGTTTGGTGTGGTTGAGGCCCAAAGCGGGGTTTGGGATGGTGACTCACTGTAAGGCAGGGAGGAACGGAGGGAGGGAAGGCCTGGGGAGGGAGCAGGGATTCACTGTGGCGGTGATGTGTCCCCTCTGTGTCCTGCAGGGCGGGAACTCGGCGCTGTCACTGGCTCATGGGGACATCGCTGCGCTCCTGCGAGCCCACATCGAGCTCAGCCCCTCCCTCCCGCTGTGAGCCGGAGCCAGCGCTCCTCCATGAGCATCCCTGCTGGGGCAGGGCCGTGCAGCGGGGCCGCAGGGCAGCAACTCCCTGCACCACTGAACAATGCTCCCTGTGCCTAAGTCTCCTCCTTCGGCCCACTCACAGCCTGATCTGTGCCACAAACAACTCCAGACCCTCTCCTCTCCTCTCCTCTCCTCTCCTCTCCTCTCCTCTCCTCTCCTCTCCTCTCCTCTCCTCTCCTCTCCTCTCCTCTCCTCTCCTCTCCTCTCCTCTCCTCTCCTCTCCTCTCCTCTCCTCTCCTCTCCTCTCCTCTCCTCTCCTCTCCTCTCCTCTCCTCTCCTCTCCTCTCCTCTCCTCTCCTCTCCTCTCCTCTCCTCTCCTCTCCTCTCCTCTCCTCTCCTCTCCTCTCCTCTCCTCTCCTCTCCTCTCCTCTCCTCTCCTCTCCTCTCCTCTCCTCTCCTCTCCTCTCCTCTCCTCTCCTCTCCTCTCCTCTCCTCTCCTCTCCTCTCCTCTCCTCTCCTCTCCTCTCCTCTCCTCTCCTCTCCTCTCCTCTCCTCTCCTCTCCTCTCCTCTCCTCTCCTCTCCTCTCCTCTCCTCTCCTCTCCTCTCCTCTCCTCTCCTCTCCTCTCCTCTCCCACATTAGAGCAGCAATATTTAGTTTTTTTGTAACCTGAGGTTATGGGCGTCCTTTTAATCGACTACTTAACTGTATCTCATTTAACTTGTAAGTTTGTGTCCTAATATTTATTATCAGCTCTTCTGTAAGTAGTGGCAGGCACCGATGGCTCAGTGTATGTAACAACAAACACAAGCTGGATGGATTATGGAAAGCATAAAATCCTATTTATGTTTGCTTATGCGGGTTTGATGCAAGAATTAAAAATTAATGCTGTAGGAAAATATTTGAGCATGCCAGACCCAAACAGGCAGACATTGTTGTGCCTGGGTCTGGAATTACCATATGGCTGTTATTTTTCCTTAATTAAGTTGGAGCTGACGGGGAGTGCAGCCCAGTGACAGGCTCTGCATCACCGTGGGGTGGGGCAGGGCATTGCAGGCTCTGAATCCCAGCAGATTCCCAGCCCAGGGTGTGGTGGTGTTGTCCAAGAGCTCTGTGCAGTGCCTTTGCTGGCAGATGCATTTTGTGTTTGCTCCTTGCTTTGCCTCTGCTCAGTTTTCATATTCCCAAACTCCTCCTGCAAAGCCAAGCCGTGATTTAAGTGCTGGGACTGGGTCTCCCCCACCATGGAGCACCCACAGGGTCCAGCATCACCCCAAATCTGCGTTTTTCCTTAAATCCCTCTGCTGACAGAGAGGGAGGCAGGGCTCAGGCCCCACTTTTCTTGTTCTGCTGCTGGTGCTGTCCCTTGGCTTTGGTGGAGCACACCCACATCTCCCTGATTAGCTAATTACTCTTTTTTTCTGTGAGCAGAAGTAAATTCTGGCCCACTCTGGTTGTGGTTCAGTCAGTTCACATCCTGACAAAATTCTCTTGAGCTGCCTTGTGCCCCCATCCTTGCAGGGAGGGGAGAACAGCCCTGACCTCTGTTTGCCATGGAAATCTGCCATCTGCTCAATCTTTTCTTCACACTTTCAGTCCAGGCATTCACTATCTCAAACTTCTATCTGCCTTATTTTTTTTTTTAATCTATAACCCAAAATGCCTCCTTTATGTACAAATAAAATGAATTAAACCTTTCCCTGTGTGTGTTCCTGTCCCCATGGCTGTGGCTTTTGTGGGGTGACTTCCCACACCTGCACAGCACCAAACCAGCCATTTTTGAGGTTTTTCTTCACATCAGTGACATCCCCCACATCCCCAGAGGGTCCTTGCACAAATATGACAAGGTGGGATATTTTTTGCAGGAATTCCCCCAATTTGTGTACAAAAGCCAGCAGAGGCATCTCTGCCAGGCCCAGCTGCAAAGAAAAAAGAGCCATAACACAATTTTTTGACAGTTTTCACTGAGTTTTTCCCCTGACAGCTCTGGATCCACACTTGCAGAGAGGAACTTCCCTCAGGAAGGTGCAAGTTCCAATTTCAGCACAATAAATGTGGGAGATTTTCTGCTAATCATTGGGATGGCTTTGGGAAGTGCCTGTTTCCCCTTGATTTGGGGACAGGGAATTTCATTTTGGGGTGTGCTGCAGCTCTGCAGGGAGGCACCCCAGAGTTTGCTGCCTTCCCCTGGCCCTTTCCCTCCTGTTCCCATCCCTGCAGCCCAGGCTGGTTAATGCATCCCAGGATGTTGATTTTCATTCCTGTTCCTCATCATTCCTCTTTGTCCTTCCAACCATCTCCCCAGGGAGGAGCAGCTCCTCTGCGGACCCTGAGGGATCATGGATGGGTTGGTGCTGCCCCTGGCACCTCCCAGCGCCCAAAATTCCTCCTGTCAAAGTTCCAGACTGCACAAAAAACCATCTCAGTGCCACAAAGAGCCAGAGCCAGCCTCAATTTATATATTCCAGTATCACTGTAGAGATCAAACTAAATATAGGCAAGGAGAAGCACACCCCCAGTGCGAGCACTGCGCAGGACAAATGGAGACAATTAAGTCACAGCAAGAAAAGGAATTAATCTAATGATCTTAACAGGCCCAGCATCCAGCAGCCCATCAGCTGGGAGGGGAAAGAATGATGAGGAGCTCGGCTGAGCACGATTTTTCCACTCTCCTTATGGGCATTTCCAGTGTGTATTCCCTTTATTTTGCTGCAAGGAGAGCAGAGGGGACTCTGAGAGTCTCAGCTGAAGCAGCTCAGTGCTCAGGCAAATCCACTTTGCTCAGCCTTGACAGGGTGAGAGGGCTGGGGATGGAGAGGAGAAGGCTTCAGGGGGACCTCAGAGCTCCTTCCAGGGCCTAAAGGGGCTCCAGGAGAGCTGGAGAGGGACTGGGGACAAGGGACAGCACACAGGGAATGGCTCCCACTGCCAGAGGGCAGGGCTGGATCAGAGATCAGGGATAAACCCTCCGTGAGGGTGGGCAGGCCCTTGCACAGAGAAGCTGTGGCTGCCCCTGGATCCCTGAAGTGTCCCAGGCCAGGCTGGAACAACCTGGGACAGTAGAAAGTGATGGAACTTGAAGATCTTTTAACCATTCCAGGATCCATCCAAAGAAAAACATCTCCTCTTGAGATGACATCAGCCAGAACCTGCCCCACCAGCAGCTTGGACAGGGTCAGTGCAGCAGCTCCCAGCAGAATTTAATGTTCTTAGAAGAAACAAAACTGTTACATCTACCATTATATATAAAAATAATAGTATAATTATATATTATACTGTTATTATGTTATTGTAAATATTACCAGATAATAATAATAACAATAATAATAGTAATAGTAATAATAATAATAGTAATAATTCAGTAGTAATAATTATATATTATACAACTGTTGTAACAATTGTATTATAACTATTATATAATAATATATACTCTCAGCAGCAAAGGCAGATTTCTTTCTGCAGGGGCAGGGTACTGACTGCCCCTCTGCTCTGGCCCCTGTCCTGTCCCCACAGCTCGGTGTGGAAGGGCCAGCTTGCCCTGGTTTTGGCAGGAAGGAAGGCATTTATCAGCAGGAGTGGGACAGGCCATGATTCCCTTTCCTAGAAAGCTCCTGTCACTGTGCCCGGTGTGTCCTCCCTGCAGCTCCCCCTGCTCCCAGGGAAGCAGCCAGCTCAGTCTGGGAGTTTGTCTGTCCTGGGCTGTGCTCAGAGCATCCCTGGGGGCAGCAGCTCCTCTGCCTGGGCTCCAGCCCTGCAAGAAGGCTGCAGAAATGCAATATTTTGTCAACTGCTCCATCTAGTGCCATTTCAGCAGAAAAAGCACCCAGAGCACAACGCTCAGAGCTGTGCTGGGGCTGGGCAGCTCTCCCCGCCTGGGCTCGTCCATGGGGATGTGCCAGCAGCCAGTGCTGGCCCTGTGCTCACCCTGCAGAGCCAGAACCAGGAATCTTTACCCTGATTTCCTCATTCTTCTAAAACGGGACTATAAACCTTTCTATGGAAATATCTGCCCTGGAAAACACAACATTCCTCATGAGCTCTTCAACTGCTCAGGAATCCCTTAGGTTGGATCAGGCCTGGAGCAACCTGGGGTGCTGGAAGTCCCTGTGTGGGGTAGAATAGGATGAGCTTTAAGGTTGGTCCCAACCCAAACCAGTCTGGGATTCTGTAATCCTAAATAAAGAGGGAATAAAGACTTTATGCTATCACTGCATTTCCCCCCTTTTTGTGTAGGAATTGGGAGTAAACTCTGCTTCACCCCCACCAGGCTTGGGAAGGCAGCAGAGCCCTCAGAGCCCACCTGAAAAAAGCTAAAAGCAAAGTCAGGGTGACCCTTGTTCCTTTTCCATTTGGAATGCTGCAGAACACGGATCTCTCTGATTTGCTGCCATCCTGGAAGGTGCAGCTGTCACAGGAAGGGGCATTTTGGGGAACAAACCCCACTAAGAGGGGTAACAGTGACCATGGCAGTGTTTAACCAGGACATCAAACCAGACATCCAGATGTGTGACCCTGTGGGGAAAGGTGATAATGGAATTATGCATCCACACTGAGCACAACTGATGTTATATAAATATTTCTTTATATTAAATATTATAATATAAATATAACTGATGTTTTATACATGTGTGACACCAAATTAATTCTCTGCAGTGCTTTCAGGCAGAGGGACATTAACTGCTCCACACTGGCATAATCACTTTACCTCCACAGGCCCTATGGATGTCACACTCCCAGGGGGTAATTGCCATGGGATTAATTGCAGGGAATTTAGGGGCATTACAGTGATTCCTCATTGCAGGATAATGAGGTGGAGTTCCTCATCCCTCCAGGCTGACCTGCTGGCCCCACCACCACATCATAACCTGCTCATCAGTTGGCCAAGAAATGCCAAGAGCCCTGAGGAGGCTCCTGGTGCTGTCACTGCCCAGAGCAGGAAATTCCAGGTCTCTCCAGGTGAGGAAGCTGATGGAAGGACTGTGAACAGCACTTGGCCCTTCTAAAGTAAAGGCTCTGCCCCCCAAGTCCTCAAAGCAAGGCAGGAGAACCCTTAAAACAACAGGAAGCAGAGGAAAATTTCTGCCAGAGCAGGTTTAAATTGGATATCAGGGCATGCAACAGCTTTTAACACTGACTTAAATTAAAATACAGAATAAAACAAATGCACAACTACTTATGCAACTGAGCTTTATTTAGAACCTTTGAAGTCATAAAACGTCTCCTTGTACTGATCTATGTAAACATCCAATCAGGAGGTTTAATTGTTTTTTCCCTTGCACAGAAATGAAGTTTTAAACAAACCAGAACACCCCCACCCAGACAAGCGTGGTGCAAACTGAATTCTCTGTCTTGGCCCTGCACGTGGAGCATGGTCACTGGTTTATCAATTAGTTGCAATATAATTGTTTAAATTTTTTTGGCAGTAATATATTCGAACACACAAAGTGCAAATTACAAGAAGCAGAAAATGTTCTCTCTCCTTCTGAGCAACGAGAAGTGCAAAATGTCTCATCAGCCCATAAATTCTATTGTTTCTGTCTATGAACTGCATGTGCATCACAGGCTGATAAACAGCCATGGATTAAACAACTTCATGGATTAAATGTGGCAACGTCTCAGGGTGGGTACAAAAACACAGGACAGAAGAATCATTCCCTCCTCACAGCTCACCTCAACTCCTGTGCAAGCAGAGCAGTCTGTCCAGAATTCTCCAGTTTTCTACACCTGGAGAGATCCCTGTGCTCTGCAGTCAGGATTCCACTCACACCTCACCTGGCAAATCAAACAGGACACTGGGAACCCACTGAAAATGAGAAGTCTCTTCCAGGCACTATTAAGGGAATACCCACCAATGGTTCCAGCAGGCTAAATGCACTTTGTGATTACCTAAAGTTATGGAAAACTTTCCAAGGAAAGAAGGAAAACCCTTTTCCATGAGAACTTATCACAGCATTCCTGTCTCAATGTAGTTACCTCGCTTCAGGATGGGTTCCTGTATGTGAAATGGGGAAAATTCCACTCAATTACACAGAACAGCTGTACCTGTAACACCTCCCTGCACTGCTCAGCTATTATACTGCAGATTTTCAACCTTCTTTCCATTCAATTCCTGGAATTTTTCACACAAAACGAGCAGCCAATTCCGACCCCACCCCCCCTTTCATTTCTCCCAGCTACATCACCATTATAAATTATGCCAAACAGTTCCAAATCAGACTGGGCTGCTTCCTCCAAACCCCTCCTGCTCCCCTGGACAGGAAGATTAACCCCCAATGCCTTGCATTGCCAGGAACCTGCCTGCCAATTCATCTGCTAAATCACCAAGGCCACATCACTCACATCATCACTGCTTGAGGGCTGGGACATGGAATGAGGTTGGGAACTTGTGGCTGAAGGTTCCTGCACCCCACCCCAGAGTGGGACCAGCCTTGGGAAGGCTTCAGACCCCAAAAAACTGGCTGGGGGATTCAACTGAGCTGGAGGGGTTTGAGGAGCCTCATCCCAAAGTGCTGCACCTGGCTGTGGGAGAGCATCCCAGCCCTGCCTGGCGTTACCCAAAATTGGCTCTGGCAGCCCCAAGAGAGGAGAATCCTCCAGGATCCATGGAAGCCCCTTCCTGCACTGCCTGATCCTGGGGAGACTCTTGGAAATGTGCATGAGTTTGGTGGTTAGGATGAATCCATCGAGCTGGAGGGACTGCTCACCATCACTCCTAGAATTACAGGATCACATTCCCAAAGCAAACTTTTTGTCTTCATTAAAGTTTCAGGATGAACAATTATGCTGCAGCTTGGCACGACAACAACTGCCTTTGTATGCGACATGCCTGGCATATATCAGCACATTTCTTCTCAAAAAATAGAATTAGAACAGAATGAGCTACGCTGTTGTTGTTCATGCTGCCTAAATATCTGAAAAGGCTCAAACATTTTAAAAGCCTAAAAAAATAAATTTCCCTCTCCCCTCGTTTATTTTTCATGCTAAAGGCTGCAAATTGACACATCACAGTAATTACCTCTGACTAACTTCCACAGACCTACCCAAAGAGATAAACATGAGAAGTTCACATTTGACTATCAGACTTACTGTGCCGAGCACAAATAATTTCCCAGAGGAGAATTTGATATTTCATCATTTGGAACAGTGGTAATTTAATTACATTGCTAATGTTTTCTGGCATACTTGAAAGAACAATTAGCATAAGTAAATCACGAGTGAGATGACAAGTCACTCAGCATTTATTTCTGCCCCTCAGATGAGATTGGTTGATGATCTGAAATTCTCTTTTGTGCGCGAACTGATTCCAGGTTCAACAGTCGAGGTTCAGAGCAGCGGGGACAAACTGAGGTGTCAAATAAAGCACAATGAGTCCTGTCCTTTGAAGTTCCTTAATTAAACCTTGTCCAGGGGAACCTCTGAAGCCACCAGAAGTCGTGGAGGGCGGGGAGAAAGGCTGGAAAGTCGTGGGAGGCCAGATGAAGCTGGAGACGCGCCTGGAGCGGTGGGAGCGCGGCTCCGGGCTCTGCTGGGGCTGGGCAGTGTTGGACAGCTCTGCTGACGGCCTGAAGGGCTCAGTGTGTCTCAGGACAGCACTGTCAGGGTCACTGTCCCCTTCTGGCGCTTCAGGATGGCCACGGCCTGGTCGTGGGTGACGCCTTCCAGGGCCTCCCCGTTGACGGCCACGATCTGGTCCCCGCGCTTCAGCCGGCCGTCGTCGGCCGCCGCGCCCTGCAACAGCAACACGGGATCTGTGTGGGACCCCCGGGGTTCCTGGGGCCTGCAATGAGGCCTGGAGTGGGGGATGCAGCTCTGGGGATCCCTCAGGGCCAGGAGAAATGGGGCATGGAGCTCTGGGAACCCCTCACGGGGGATGGAGCTCTGGGAACCCCTCATGGGGGATGGAGCTCTGGGGATCCCTCAGGGCCAGGGCAAATGGAGCTCTGGGAACCCCTCAGGGCCAGGAGAAATGGGGGATGGAGCTCTGGGAATGCCTCAGGCCAGGAGAAATGGGGGATGGAGCTCTGGGAATCCCTGAGGGGGGATGCAGCTCTGGGTATCCCTCAGGGCCAGGAGAAATGGGGCATGGAGCTCTGGGAACCCCTCATGGGGGATGGAGCTCTGGGGATCCCTCAGAGGAGATGGAGCTCTGGGGATCCCTCAGGGCCAGGGGAAATGGAGCTCTGGGAACCCCTCAGGGCCAGGAGAAATGGGGGATGGAGCTCTGGGAATGCCTCAGGCCAGGAGAAATGGGGGATGGAGCTCTGGGAATCCCTCAGGGCCTGGAGAAATGGGGGATGGAGCTCTGGGAATCCCTGAGGGGGGATGGAGCTCTGGGTATCCCTCAGGGCCAGGAGAAATGGGGCATGGAGCTCTGGGAACCCCTCATGGGGGATGGAGCTCTGGGGATCCCTCAGAGGACATGGAGCTCTGGGGATCCCTCAGGGCCAGGGGAAATGGAGCTCTGGGAACCCCTCAGGGCCAGGAGAAATGGGGGATGGAGCTCTGGGAATGCCTCAGGGCAGGAGAAATGGGGGATGGAGCTCTGGGAATCCCTCAGGGCCTGGAGAAATGGGGGATGGAGCTCTGGGAATCCCTGAGGGGGGATGCAGCTCTGGGTATCCCTCAGGGCCAGGAGAAATGGGGCATGGAGCTCTGGGAACCCCTCATGGGGGATGGAGCTCTGGGGATCCCTCAGAGGACATGGAGCTCTGGGGATCCCTCAGGGCCAGGGGAAATGGAGCTCTGGGAACCCCTCAGGGCCAGGAGAAATGGGGGATGGAGCTCTGGGGATGCCTGAGGGGGGATGGAGCTCTGGGAATGCCTCAGGGCAGGAGAAATGGGGGATGGAGCTCTGGGAATCCCTCAGGGCCTGGAGAAATGGGGGATGGAGCTCTGGGAATCCCTGAGGGGGGATGGAGCTCTGGGAACCCCTCAGGGCAGGAGAAATGGCAGCTCTGAGCTCTCCCCGAGCGCTGCTGCCCATCACTGCCCACCCTGCCAGGGTACACAGCCGGGAAGGGAGAGCTGGCTCTTCCCTGGAGAAAGGCCTGGGGAGAGGCTGGTTCTGGATTTTATGGTCATGGAGAGGCTTGATAAAGCAGCACTTAAATGTACTCCACACCTGAGAAACAGTGGGGAGGGAAAAGGAACCAAGCTGGGCACTGCCCCCAGCCCCAGCAGAGATGCAGAAATGGCCTTGGGTTGTTCAGGTTGAACATCAGATTAATTTTTTTTCATTTTTTTCACCAAAAGGTGCCAAGCATTGAAGCAGACTGCCCAGGGGAGCCCCCATCCTTGGAGGGATTTAAAAGCCATGTGGATGTGGCACTTGGGGACATTGGTTGGCAGTGCTAGGGGCACGGCTGAACTGGGTGATCTCAGAGGGTTTCCTAATCTAAAAAGTTCTGTGACAGTCCTGAAAGCTTCCACAGAGCTTTAGAAATGGCTCCTCTCCTCCAGACATCTCAGGGAAGTTCTGTTACTAAATCCCAAGCCCTGCCTGCCCTCTGTTGGCTCACAGTGTCTCTTTCTGCCCCACCTGCAGGAACTTCAGGTTCATTTTAGGATTTCCCAATTATGCTCACATCTAGAAACTTGTAGCACCACTTAAAAGGCACAATATTTTAATAATTTCAAATTGTAAAAATCCCTGATATTTGTGGTTTGAGCCCCAGAAGAGCAGGAGCAGGAGATTTGGCTCCTACTTTGCCATCACCTACCCTGCACAAGTGACACCAGGTAGGAACAGGGAATGTGACAGATTTCACAATTATTTTATGGCAAGTATCTCTAATTCCCACTGGTTTTCCTCCCTCCCCTTCCATTTCCACAGCTCCCCTGGTGTGGCCATGCCTGACAAGCCTTGCTGGCTCATTTTTAGCAGGGATGGCTGGGAACAGGGCCATATCTCCCTCCTGTAAAATGCTGTATTATGATTTTTCTCCAGCCTCAGAGGCTGGAGCTCTCTGTACCTGGCAGGGACCCCAATCCCCCCAGACACTCAGGGCAGGGATCAGAGATGGGCTAATTCCTGTTTGCTCATCAGGACACAGCATCTCTGCAATTTCCTCACTCCTGCACAGTGGGGAAAAAAGATGCCTTCAATACCTCCTGCAAATCTCTTGGAGATTTACAGATAGGAAACTGCCTTATAAATATTTTAATGTACAAAGCCAAGTTTCCCAAGTACACAGAGCAATTTTGCTGAGACAAAGTGTCTTGTTTCAGCCATCAGAAATATGAAATATAAACTGAGAAGCCAGCCATGAGTTCTGGGTCAACTAACTCACAGCAGCCTACTCAAGACAGTGCATTTTGCTTTTTGCTACATAATATATTAACCAAGCCAAATCTTAGGTTTATTTTTAAAGATAATACAGAAAAAAAAGGAGAGAAAGCAAAAAATAAAAGATACCTTGGCAAATATAGTCTTGACATAAATGGGCAGGTCTCCATGGGGACTTCCATACCCCCCTACAATGCTAAATCCCAGTCCATCAGAGCCTTTCTCCAAGGTAATAATCTTAGGCTGAGGTGCTCTGAAAACACAATAAATATCACTCAGATAAGCAGTGTCTGTCTCAGGAACACTTACACAGACATTTATCTACCATGAGGTTCTTTCACACAGTCACAATCCATGACCCTTGCACTGGGACATTCCTACAAAGCCCAGAGTTCAAAGGCTGCTCCGTGTGCTCCAGCTCCTCACTTGGAAAAATTATTTTAAAGTATTGTATTATACCCACATGCCTGTGCTCATAACTCCAGAGCTCATTAGCTGGAGCCTGAACTCTTCAGGGGTTTCCTCTGCCAACACTGAGCAAAGGAAGATTTTTTCTGGTGGAATTTAGACCACTCATATGAATTTATATATCTCATATTTGAAATTACATGTAATTTACAATTATTTTAAATAAATTTATTAAAATTAAATTTTACTTGATTATTTAAATAAATTTTATTTATTAAAAAAAAAAAATTAGGTGTGTAGAAAGAGCTGCTGTGGACAGAAGGTGGTGGCCCAGCTGCCCAGGGCAGTGGTGGAGTCCCCAGCCCTGTGTGGATGTGGCACTTGGGGACAGAGGTCAGTGGTGGCTTTGGCAGTTGGACTCCATGATCTGAGAGGGCTTTTCCAACCTAAACCACTCCATGATTTCATGGAATCCTTTTGGCATCTTCCATCTCTCTAAAGGTGCAGCCCAAGCTGAGTAATATCTGTGCATTTTTTAGGATATAAATCCCTAATTCTGCTTCATATTTTCACCTCCAAACTTCCCTGCTGCTTTGATATGAAAAAAGAATTCAAATCCTTTTGTAAAGCAAGCAGTTCTCCTTTGGGAGCAGCAATAAAACCAGTAGCTCACATCGTAAGACCACAGAATGCAGCACAAGGAGCTCAACTTTTACACTCAACCCTCCTGAGGTAGGGCAGCAACTTCTTAAAATAAACAGAGTGAACCACAGAATGAAAATGGAGAGCATAATGAAAATGATGAGCTGAAATGGAGAATAAATGGATTTCAAAATGGTAACTGGGATGCTACAGTGAGAAAAGCACACGATGGAGAATGATGCATGGCAGGGCTGGACCTCCAGCTTCCATCACCACACACAAGTGCTGCAAGCAGGAATGATTTTAACTGGATTTTTTTTGACTCATAAAGGTATAAGGATTGAAAAGACAAAGTCCTGGGACATGTTTTGTAAGGTGTCTTTAACTCCTCTGGCATCAGTGTGCCAATACCCAATTATTTCAAATTGCTATGATCAGAACTCCTTCCAGCTGAGGAAGCCAATGGACAAGGGCAGAAATACCATGTCAGCACAACATCAGGAAGAAAAGGGATACTTTTCCCTTGAAAAACACCCAGAAATAGTGCTTGGAAACACATGTTTGTTTATTTACTCAAGCAATTTCTGTCAGCAGGCGAAGACAGACAGGAGCCCACCATCAGCCCGGGGAAGGTCACAGAGCTTTCATTTTAAAGGTGATGGAAAATTAGAGAAAGAAGCAGTGGGAGAGACCTCCCTGCACCTTTCCCAGCCCAGGAATCCACCCCAGCCCTGCAGAAGAGCAGGAACTCACTCAGGGTCCTCGGAGGGGTGCTCGGAGGGCAGGCTGAGGCTGCAGCCCGTGGACATGCTCTCCAGCTGGCTGGCAATGGCACTGATGTTGGTGTCTGCCACCACCTGGGCAACAGGGAGGCAAGGAAACACAGGTTGGAAAATCAGCTGCTGGCTTTTACCCCAAGTAAAACCCTAATTCTACTCCTAAATCTCCACACTTTCAGGTAAGGGCAGTCACTTTTCTGGGGTTCAATGCAAATTTTGCTCTGAAGCTTCTCCTGCCCTCACAAGGCCATCACTCAGGCTCTGAGCAAAGGGGAGGAGTCTTTCTGGGCAATCTAGACAAAAAGGCAGCTTTTCCAAGGAAAGAGAGCCAACACAAGGGGTCCAGGATTGCTCTTGAAAGAAATCACCACAACCTTTAAGAGAACCCCAAGACCCAAGGGAACATTGGGCAAAACGCTGCAATGCCTCAGACTGGTTTGTCTGATGAGAAGGGAACAAATTAATCCTTGGTTTTGATTTCTCTGCATTTTTAGGCTGAAAACAAACTGGATTGTTCAACTTCCCAATTGTGGGTCCTCTCTTATTCTGAAAACATCCTGAGGGCTGGAGCATTTTTCTATGGAAAAGGTTTCTATGGAAAAGGTTTCCATGGAAAAGGGTTCCATGGAAAGGTTTCTTTCTCTAGGCTGAGAGAGCTGGGGGTGCTCACCTGGAGAAAAGGAAGTTCCAGGGAGAGCTCAGAGCTCCTTCCAGAGCCCAAAGGGCCTCCAGGAGAGCTGCAGAGGGACTGGGGACAAGGATGGAGGGACAGGACACAGGGAATGGCTCCCACTGCCAGGGGCAGGGATGGATGGGAGATTGGGCAGGAATTCCTTCTGTGAGAGTAGTGAGGGCCCTGGTAGTAACTTTATTTTTAATGAATTGATGCTGATTTTTTATTTACTTTTTTTTTAATGGAAAATTTTCAAAGAAACCACCACCAAGTGGTTTGGGTTTGAGGTATTTACAGCTGAAAGGACATCAATTTCCCAACAGGTCCACGCTGTGGTTATCCCCTAACTCCATCTCCCTCTGAGGGGATATTCCTCTCTGCCTGACATTTACTGCAGCACAGGAGTTCAGCTCAGACACGGTGAGGAACAGCCAGGAAGCACAATTCCAGTATTTCCTCCAGCTATGGCCCTATTCTATCAAAGTCAGCAGGTGCTTCTTCCACTCATTGCTGCGAACTCGGCTTTAAGGAAAACTTCCCTTTTCAAAGTAAGAAATGTGTTCTATAAATCTGTTTCAAATGAGTGCTCACAATTCTCCCATAGCAAATATTTCCCTCTTTCCCAACCCTCTGGAGCCAAGAGGGTGATGGAGCCAGGAGGTTTCCATGCAAATTCTGCATCCCAGGACTGGGGTTCCAGGATGCCCCAAAGGAAAGGGGGTCCAGCAGGTGAGAACAGCTCCTGGCTCAGCCAGCACAGACCCACCAAGGCTCCCTTCCTGTGCCATCACAGTAAAGAATTCCAGCCAGGATTTGTCTTTTTTTTTTTGTTGTTGCTCAATAAAATGAGGGTAAAACCAAATCTGTATTCAAAAATCTTCAGCTGGCAGCAAGAACACATCAGAGTTCAACAACCTTGTGAAAAAGCTCCCCCTTATCTCATTACTACACCTGCAGAAAAGAAATTAAATTAAACCAAGGCATCAAAACAGCTGAGAGGGATGATTGTTCCCCTGAGACCTTAATCTGCCATTTGCAAACAGCATTTGCAAACCCCTTCCTCCCCAGGACGTGCCCACAATAAGCCTTTCCAGCCCACTGAACACAATTATCTGACCCCTCAGAGCAGTGGCCCACCCTGATAATAAACAGAATTACTTCATGGCACCCCACTCGTGACGATCACAGCGATAGGGCTGCTCCTTTTGGAGGGTTTTGGTTAAAAAGGAGCAGTTTGGTGGTGGAGAGGCTCCTGTGCTTGCTGGGGAAGGGAACCACCACCAGGCTTTGACACCACCCCAGGTGTTAAAACACAACACCCCACCTTCCTAGAGCAGGTTTGTGATAGAGGCAAACTGCCTCTATTCTATCCCAACAAACTCCACCATCTGAGAACAGCACCAAGCTCATTGTGATGAGGCAGAATGCTCAGAAGAAGGAAAAGAGCCAACTGACAGCCCCAAAGGCACTTCCAGAAGCAGCTCTTTGACCCAGTGGCACTTCTAGAAGCAGCTCTTTGTTTGTGGGAGCCACCCAGTGCCAGAGTGCCCCATCAGGAATATTTTTAAATCCATCATGAGGTGCAATACTGAGCTGTATTACAGCTTTCAAAGATGAGCAATTTTGGGTTCTGCAGCAAGCTTTCATTTTCTATTCAGGGAACACTGTTGACATGAAAAGTGAAATTGCTCAACGTTGGTAACAATATGATAACTATAATTTAACAGAGAATCCTCAGCTGGTGTGAATCTGTGTGTTTCTTCTGACTTCAATGGAACTACACAAAACACCATCTGCTCTGGAACTGGCTCATCACTTACTGGGTCAGCAGTTCATGGACAGACAAAACAAAGAATGAGCAAGTCTCAAACTAAGTTTATTATCATTTCATTGCCTCTTTTTTCTTCCCCCCCTCACCCCTGTTTTTTATAGTCTCATTTGTGTCATAATACAAGCAGGAAGCTTGCAAAAGTCCCTCAGGATGAGTTCCAATCCAAAATGCTGTGATGAAAAAGGGAGTTAAGAGCAGATTTTAGTGGTGCCTTCAGCTTGTTTTCCAATTGTTGCAATAATTCTGCAAACGAGGAGAATTTTGAATTCTTACTGGCAATTATTTCCCCCATTTCTTTGTGTAAACATAAAAATAAACTATGGATCAGCACAGTGGCAGGCAGCAATCAGAAGCAATGTGGCAGAATTTGTCCCTTTTAGCTCCCAGAGAAACACAGCAGTGACAGCTCTGTTTTCTCTCTTCACTGTTTTTATCCTTCACCTGATGGATAATCACTTCCAGGCAGCTCTGTCTCAGTGATGATTCCATCATTTTTCCTAAATTCTGCTAGAATTTCTTTCAAGGACAAGGAAACCACCCTGTGGGTCCCTGTCTCATTACATCACAAGCACACACACACACATTTTCTTGTTCCTAGTTAACTTCCAATTAAAAAAAACCAAACCCCACAACTTGGAAGCTTGTTGATTTATCACGTGTGGCAACAAGTTATTTTGTTCCCTTTGTTGTGCTTTTACAGAGCCACGCTCACAGCCTGTGTGAATGGCAATAAAGAATTTTTGAATGGAAATGATTTCTTGCTCTCCTTCTGTGTAATTCCCACCAGCAAAGCACCCTGCAATTCTGTGATGCCTTGTGCCAGGGATGCTCAGGGATTTTTTTTTTCCCTTCCTGAATGCCATTTATCTACCCTGCTGCAGCTGCATGTTCAATTTATCACCATACCTGCAGGATAATGCTCCCATAAGCATTCTTTAGTAGATTAACTGCATCTGCATGAGACAGCCCATCCAAAGGTTGCCCATTAATGCTGACAATCCGATCTCCAACCTGAAAGTACAACAGCAATGGAAAATTACCAGCATTAGGGAAAATTAAAAATTAAGAATGCTTAAAATTCCTCGTGAACTTGGCACTGCACAGTCATGCTTCTCTTTTGCAGGATCCCTTTTGTGAGGATTCTGCACTGCCAGTGATCATTTCCCATTCTTTTTTTAACACTAACAATATGATCAGAGAAAACAAAGATGGGTTGTGTTTTGCTCTTTCCATTTGCAAGCAGAGAGGGAGGGGGATTTTCTCTGCTGTCCTTCCATCCAGAAAGGATTCATTTGTGCCTGAATGTGCACACAAGTTCACATTCTTCCAGACCTTGTAAGCACGTGCTGAAAGTTGTAGGGGAGAGAAGGAACTTCTGATATTAATCCAATTAACCTGGATGATTTCTTCTTCCTACACACAGAAAAATGATGTCGACCCTGCCATTGTTTAATTCCATCAGAGACAAGGCAGGAGTGTAGCAGCATGTCCTAGTGAATCTCATGGGCCAAAGCACGTGGATCTGCATAACAAATTCTTCTCAATCCTCCTGATTCCTTGAGACTCTCTCCAAAACTGGAAGTGTTCACCACGACCACCCCTGGAAACCCACACGTGTTGCGGGTCTGACAGAAGTGCCTTGTTTTGCTGTTTATTTAAGATCAAACAACTAATTTCTGACCTGGTTTCTTCTTTCTTTCATTTCTGGTTGGAGCTCTAAATGATGCCCAGTCTGGAGTTCGCAAACTATCTGTGGTTTCCTTCTGCCCTGCCTGGATCTGGATGAACAGAGACATCCCACGGCCACTACAAATGCATTCAAGCTCTTTCTCTTAATGTCACTTTTCCAATATGGGCAGCAATTGCCAAGAGGGGAAGAGAAAGGCAGATTTGTTTTTTGGGGTGGTTTTTTTGGTTGGATTTTTTGTGGTATTGCTTTTGTTTTTTTGTGTGTTTTGCTGTTGTTGTTTTGCTTTTATATAAATAGAGGCAGAGCAGTCTATGAGAGATTACCACTGACAGCAGATGCAGAAGTGCTTGAGGCTTCAAGGGACAGGTGGGAGATCAAACAGGAAATATTAGGGGCCTAATATTTCCTAATATGAGGAAGTATTAGGAGATAGCAGGGCCCCTGTACTCACTCTGAGCCTCTGCGTGCGAGCAGCCACTCCGCTGGCCTGGATCATGGCGATGAAGATGGGGATGTCTCCCAGGGGACTGCCCTTCCCTCCTGCTATGCTGACACCCAGGGCATCATATGGGCCCTGGAACACAGCAAAAAACCCATCTGCAGCAGGGGAACTGGCAGAGTGCAGGGTATGGCAGCACTGACTGCATAGATTGGTGGGACAGGAGAAAATGGGTCTGACACACACACCTCCTCACCCAAAGCACAGGCACACATCCAACCCTGAGTGCAAACACAAATCATGCAGCCTGACTCGAGAGAAATGCTGCAAAAATGAACAGTTTCAGTGGAAGGAGGTGGCTTTGTGAATGGGCAGAAAACAACTCACTGACCCTTGTTATCTCCACAGTCCTCGGGCCCGTATCGGCGCCTGCTAATAAAGAAACAAACAATTAGCTTCTGTAATTAAGAGATAATATAATTAAGAGATAACACTGTCAGGTGACAAGGGTCCCTTGCTGCCTAGGCAGAGTTATCACCAGGCAGGAGTGGAGCCTTCCTGTGCCAAGGCAGGCAGTGAGGAGGAGGAGGAGGAGGAGGAAGGATGAATGTGGTGCAATCCCTCCCGGTGTCACCCTGACTCCCATTGTAGCCCAGGCACAATCTGTGGCACTGCAGCACTCTGCCAGCCTGCAGAACAGCCCTATTGTGCCCTCACTCAATTAAAGATTGGATTATTATTCCTAAATCACAGCGTCCTTGCACAAAGGGCTCTGGGAATGGAGCAGTTCCAGGGATCTCCTCTTCTTCCCCTTTGGGCTGTGCTGGAAAATAATGGACAGGCAGGAAGTCTGGATGGTGTGCATCCAGTAAAAGGGTGTGGAAAAGTACTCAAAATACTGGGAAAGGGGAGGGAAAAGGGAAAGAAAATGGGAAGGGAAAGGGGAAAGAAAAGGGGAAGGGAAAAAGAAGGAAAACGGGAAAGGAAAGGGGAAAGAAAAGGGGAAGGGAAAGGGGAAGAGAAAGGGGAAGGAAAAGGGGAAGGGAATAAGGACAAGGGGAAGAAAAAGGGAAAGGCAATAAAGGTGAGAGGGAAAGGAAAAGGGGAAGAGGAAAGGGGGAAAAGGAAAGGGAGAAGAGGAAAAAAGGAACAGGGAAAAGAGAAGGAGGAAGGTGGGAAAGGGAGAAGGGAGGAGAGGAAAATGGAAAGTAAAGGAAAAAGGCAAAAGGCACAGAGACACTTCAGAGTTCAATTCAAACTGAACTTTTTCAGCCCAGCAAGCTGATGGTGTAGTCAGGTTGTAAGCTCTGCTACACCCACCCCTAACTGTATGAGCTTTAATGAAACCAGAAGGCTGCCAGAGTAAATCTCCTCCAAAATTCCACAATTCCTACCCCCCAGACCAGCACTCCCCACATCCATGCAGGTGTGCCTGAGCAGCTCAGCTCTGTGGCACTGGGAGCCCAGCCCTGGGACCCAAAAGCAGGGTCAGGAAATGCCCAAAAGCCACCAGGCTCCTGCAGTGCCTGCAGACCAGCAGAAGAAATGTCTTCTCCTCCTGCCCATGGTCAGATGTGAGCAAAGATTCCCAAATCCTGGAGCCACTCTCCCCAGGTTGCTGCAAGTTTTGGATTTTTAACACTCTCTAAACCTGCAAACTGGGCATTGTGAGTCTCTCATTACAAAACACCCCTTTATGCACTCAAGAGCAACAGAGATGTAAATGAGGTGGTGGCAGCTTTATTCCCTGAGAAAACCATTCCTAATGTGAGAACCATGCCTGTGCTAAGGCTCTGACAAGGGGAATGGCAGGGCACAGGAATTCTGCACTTAAAACAGAGGGGCCACTCCTCCTCCAGCAGAAATAAAAATAATAAAAATAATGTCATCTTCTGGGAAGTGTTTGGGTCTAAAATCATCCGTGGGGCATCTTTGGGGAGGCTGGGCAGGAAAGGCAGACTTGAGTGCTCAGTTTGGCTTTCAAAGCAGCAGGGTACAAAGCAAACCCCATCAGCTGCTCTGACAGCTGCCCAGTTTGTACCTGAGCCTCTCTGGGCTGTGTCTGCTGAGGATCTCTTGGTGCTGACAAAGTTCTGCAGGCTGGAGAGGACGGGGGCGAGCGCGGGGTGGAAGTGGCTGTGGGCACTCTGCTGGCTCGCCTGAGGGTGAAAATAGAGAACAAAACCCATGAGTCCAACCCCAAAGTGAACTTTAAACCAGACCCTGTGACAGGTGGGAGCAGCTGTGCTCTGTGCCAGCCACACTGGAAATGCCACATTGGCCACGCCAGTGCAAACCCCTCTGTGAGGGGAACTGACCAAAATCCCCCCATGGAGGTGAAGTCACCAGCCCTGCAGGGATGGGACAGATGTGTGGATGTGGCACTCGGGACAGGGGTTAATGCTGGGCTTGGCAGTGCTGGGGAATGGTTGGATTTCATGGCCTCAGAGGGGTTTTCTAACCTCAGTGATCCTGTGGTGCTGCTCACAGTGCTACACACCCTTATTCCACATTTATGTGTTGCTCAGGTCAGCTGCAGACAGTGTTCCCCTCTCTCAGCAGCTCCCTGGGTGTCCCACACCTCAGGAGAAGGGGAAATGAAGTGATGGGCACTTTCCCTGTGGTGCCCCTGCATGCCTGAGCACCCAGGAGGACAAAGAGCTGCTCTCTCACATGAGGGGGATAACAGGGACACCCATCCTGTCACTGGCAGGAATCTTTGCTGTTTTAGCTGAATACACTGCAATTGCTCCTGCTCCTTCTATCTGCCCAAGAACCTCCTCTCATTTCCAGAAGAACATGGGGATGACACAGGAGAGCCTCCAAAGGGAGAAGCTCACTCCTGCTGCCTTTCCCATTTCCCTCCTTTTCCTTCTCTCCTTTTCTGCTTTTATCTTTAATGCCTTATGCAGGCTGCCCTGGAGCAGAGGCTGGGCAGAGTTCCAGAATAAAGCAGGGATTGATTCCAAGGATCTCCTCCATGGATGCACCTTGGGCAGCACCAGAGCCCAGCCAGGGCTGCACCCAAGATGAACCAAAATGGCCCCAAAATGCACGAGCGGGCACGGGCTCTGTCCCTGGGATCAGCTCTGCTCCATTTGCACCTTGCAGTTCATTGTCCCATTCCAGCTTTAGCCCAGGCAGTCCCACCCTGCTTGTTTTTCTCTCTCCAGCCCACGGGGTTTGTGCTCCTGGGCTGAGATTTGGGTCATTTGTCCTTGGTGCCCAGCTGGAGCAGGAATTGTTTTGTCTCCCTGCTCTGTGCACAGAGCTCAGCATCCCTGAATGTGAACCCAGCCCCACACACTAAAGCAGCACAGAGTCTGAATAATATAAAATTTAAAACCTGAGGCATCATCTTCAGGCTCTGCCCCTCGAGGGAACTCAACCATCAATTTAGGAAGTGCATCTGAACAGGTTCCACTGAGGGCCAGACCTTTCCATCTGGGCTGCCTTGTCCAAAACAAAGATCTGCTCCATCCTTGTCCATGCAGAGCAGAGATTTCTCCCCAAACCCACCAGCTGGTGACTCAAGATCCCTGACACATTTATCCCACTGGCCAGAGTGCAGCTGTCAGTGACAAACACCAGGCACAGCACAGCTCCCACCCCTGGGTGCCAACCCATGGCCCAGTTAACAACATTTGCAATGCCTGTCAAAGAAACCCCTGTTTCTATTTCCAGGGCTCAAGGGGTGCAGTGGGCCCAGAAAAACGCCAAGTGAGGACAAAAGGTCTGGATGCTCTTGGCCAGCACCTTCTAAAGCAGCGCTTGCAGTTGTGCAAATCACTCAGGCTGGTTTGCTGCATCATCTGCCAAGATTTTTATAACTCTTGGAAGGGTTTTGGTGAGAAACATTTATTCAGTTTTCAAAATCACCAAGTCACTTCAGAGCAGGGAGATGAAGGCTCTCAATCGACTCTGCATCAAGGAGATTAGGATTTCTTGTGTTAAAAGAAAGGCAGGATTTACCAGGTTCCTGCAAAAGCCTCTTATGCTACAAAAAAGGGAGATGATGTCACTGGATCTGAATTTTTACCTAAACTCACATTAGATATTATGGTATTTTGCTTCCCTTTCAGCTTGAGCTTCACATGGTAAAACCAGGTGGGTCATTTTTAGCTGTCACTTTTTGATGACCTTGCTCATGTTGATACAATGGCCAAAACAAAATCTAATACCTGGCTGCTGACTTAATGCAATCAGTGCAATTTCCCTCTGTTCCTTCACCTCTCCCTGCCTGCTGCATGCACTGCAGAGGTTTCTCCAGAGCCAGTATTTTTAAAGCTGGGCTTAGCCCAGCTGTTCCCACATGGATTTAGCCCCTCCTGGTTCCTCAGCACCTCCAGCCAGCCAGGGCCACTGCTGGCCCTCAGGAAGTGAAGAAATCCCACCATGCTGTGATAATTTTGGCACCTTTTTGGGGCTGTGAAGAAATCCCACCATGCTGTGATAATTTTGGCACCTTTTTGGGGCTGCTCATGGACAGACCTCCTTAAAAACATTCCTGCTTTAACTCACATCTCCCCTAAGCCTCCTATGGCTCCTCCTCTGTTTCCAAAATACAAACCCTTCTTTCAGCAGTGCTGGATCCCCTCATGTGCAGCTTCCCCGTGGCCAAAGCCCCCCACAGCCTCACCCTGCTGTGATCCCCCCTTTTAGACATTGACACCCTAAATAGAATGGCAAAGCAGTTGATTTTCAGAAGGAAAACCCATTAAGAAGAAGTTTTTCAAGTCACTGTTCCTTGTTTCTCCCCCTGCAATGCTCCAGGTTTAACACCGAGAACTGGAGTCTGAGCAGAATGGGGGGGCACAGGGAGAGGGAAAAGGCCCTGCTCTGATTGAGAAATGAATTGTTGTCCTCGCTTCAGGTAAAAAGCAAGTGAAGCAGGAAATTGCTCTGTGTTTTCTTGGAGGGGAAAGCAACTCTCCTGTGGTTCTGCTGGAAGATAGGCAGAGATACAGTTTGGTTTCATTAGCTCGTTTTGATAGACAAAACAGCTGCACAAAATACATTCAGGCAGTTTTTGCAAGTCTTCAAACCAAAAATTTCTGGGCATCATCACTTGAGAAAGATATTCCAGATTTTTGGTGTGTCTTGGGAAGACACTCCTCCAGCAATAAATACATTAACCAGCTCTTCTGCTCCATCAGCATTTCAGCACTGAAAATGATGGGGATAAAATGTTGTGTTCCCCACCCTCAGCAGTGTCTGTGGGAGGATGAGCTCCATGTGCACATCTGTGCACCATCCCTGTGCTCTGCCCCTCACAGCTCCACTTTAAACAGGAATTTGTCACTAACCTGACTGTTCTGGGATGTTTTCTTTGATGACAGCCATGACCCAGCTCGCAATCTCCCAAGCTCAAGATGCACCAGGCCTTGGGCACACTTGGAAAAAAACCAAAAAAACAAAAAACAGCCCACAATGTACAATTTAAGTAGACATATAATATTTCATGCTCTCCTGGAGAGAATTATGTTTATATTCAGCACCACAAGTCCGTGAAGAAAGCCACAAGGAATGCTCAAAACGTGAACACTTGTATTTAGACAATACAAAAAGTGGATTTAGGCTTGTCCTGAAGGTTCCTCCTGGTTGCTGAATTTAGTATGAATCTCCCCCCTTGCAAACTGATGGCCAATTTACTCAGGAAAAAGAAACAAAACCCCCAAACTCTTTAGCAGACATTTGAAAAACCCTTCAGAGGCAAAATGCTGCAGAAAAGGGTGAATTTAACGCATATGGATCCAACTTAACAAAATACCCTCGCACCATCGGTTCCCAATTCTTAAATAGGTAAACTTTTGGCAAGGCACCAGCCCTGAATGGAAAAAGCAAGGAAATAATTAGCCTTTCCCCTGAAGAATGAAAGAAATCATGTGCAGAAACAGTGGTGGGGATGGCAGGGGGAAAGCCCTGGGGCAGATGCAGTTTGGAATAGAAATGGGTCTTCAGCATGCACTGATGGCACTCGTGGCCATCCCACCCCTGCCCATGGAAAAAGGCAGCTTCTCCCAGAATTTCAGGGTAAAATCCCTCCTGGAGGATGGGAAGCTGTGCAGGAACAGGTTTAAGCTGTCATTTTAGGTCAGCACAGCAAAGTCAAAGATTTACTTCAGTTTTGGTTTGTGTTGCCTCTCTTGTTTCCAAGTGTTTTTCTAACACAGCTGCATTTTGAAATAAATGCCTAAATACTAAATGTGCCTTTGTGTTCCTGCTTCATATCATC
This sequence comes from Ammospiza caudacuta, assembly GCF_027887145.1. NCBI lineage: Eukaryota > Metazoa > Chordata > Aves > Passeriformes > Passerellidae > Ammospiza > Ammospiza caudacuta. The sequence goes on along the minus strand of NC_080599.1, from coordinate 46,186,977 downwards.
CAATTCCTAGAAACACACAGAGAAGTGACTTTAAATGAACCTCCCAGTTATTTCCAATGAAATTCCCGTCTCAGTAATCAGCTGGAGCTGTCCTGTGTATGGTAAATAGCACTTCAGGATAATTACCTTGCACAGTGTCAGTAACTGCAATTCAATATCTCAGAATGTATTCTGTACTCACCTTAAGTGTAGTGGCAACAGTCTCTTGTGAGGCATTTCTCATATCCTCCCCATTTACAGACAAAATCTGATCTCCTTGAATTAATCTTCCATCTAGGTCTGCAGCTCCTCCTTTAACAATGTCAGAGATAAACACTCCACTTCCATTTCTAACAATGCAAGAAGCATATGGCTAATTACACAATCCAATATTCTTTGGGAGACCAATTTAGATTACTTGCATTTAAGAGACATTAAAAGAAACCTGTGAGCAGAGGAAGAACCAGTTTTACACCCCATTCAGCTGTGTAAAAAATCGATGACTTTTAAAACCGCAGCACGTTTTGCTAATATTTAATGCTGTCTTTCCCCTTGAACTGCTACTTCTGACTGTAGGATACAGAAAGATTTATGGAAAACACCATTTATATGAATAGGATTGGTCTATAATGGAGTTAAACTATCTCCTGATGGGTTAGTGGTGGAGCTGGCAGGGTTAGGTTAAAGGTTGGACTCAGTGATCTTGGTGGGCTTTTCCACCCTGAATGATTCTGTGGTGTGAGCTGGTGCCAGATCTGGCATTTTTTCATCTTTCTCCTGAAGCACACAACATTTCCCACCCTGAATTATACCTGGGTACCATTTAACAAATTTCAGCAATTGGGCTCTTTCTAAGGAGGGGATCCCCACCATGAAGAATTCAGGGGTAGCACAGGAAGTTCAGCTCAGAAGCAAAGGGAGGAGGGCTGGAGACTGTGATTACCATCTGCAGGGTAATTTACATAATCTAAATTAATTACCCACCCCACAATCTGCGCACAACACCTGGGTTAAACACTGCCACCCAAAAACTGCTGCAGAAACTCTGCTGACCACGGGCAGTCAGGATAACGACACGGTGCTTTGTAATTGCAGAAGTAAATTATTTCTGGCAATGCAGGATGGCAACTCCAACGCTGAACAAGTGTCATGCCATAAATCTCTTTTAGCAAAGGAAGATTAAAACTATCAGTGCTCTGGTTTGAGTGATCTAATAGCAGTGGTTTAGAGATGTATCAGGAAAAAGCCACATTTTATTAGGCTGCTGTTGCTTCCCACTGTATTCCTCTCCATAATTCCCTGACACAAGGGTGGAACCAGGACAGGACAGGAGGAAACGGCCTCAGGGGAGGTTTGGGCTGGACATCAGGAGGAATTTCTTCATGCAAAGGGTGGTCAGACATTGGCAGGGGCTGCCCAGGAAGGTTTGGAGTGCCCAACGCTGCAGGTGTCCAGGGAAGCACTGGAGGTGGCACCCAGAGCTCTGGGTGGGTGACATCGGTCAGAGGTTGGGCTAGATGACCTTGGAGGGCTTTTCCAGTCTCACTGGTTCTGTATCTCAGGTTCTGTTCTGCAAACTGTTCTCTGCAGTGTGGCACAGCCCCCTGAGCTGCTCAGGGCTTGGGTCTAACTCAGCCTCCCACCCTCCATTGGGCTTGGTCTCTTTGAAATGAGCATGAGCTCAATCTAACTCACAAATCCTTCTGCAAGGAGGTAGGGTAGGTTTATCCCCCAGTTTAGAAACCAGAAAAGTCATGGTTAGGGCCTGCAAAGCCCTGAGACACAGCTACCCTGATGGCATAGGAGAGTGAGCCCCCAGTTCTGAGTGGGATCCCCTCTCTGTGCCCGGAGCATCCCTGGGCAGCCACAGCCTCCAGTTCTCAGCTCTGTTCTGACACAGCAGCCAGAACCACGGCCCCATCCCATCCTGGGAGACATTTACATATAAAATTCTGCTCCTTATGCAGTTTTTCCCCTTTATTTCACATTCCATAATGTCTACAGTTTTTTTGCACATCAAGATCCCAAATATTCCCCACTGGGAGCGCTGTCAGACCAGAGACACTCTTACCGTTTCCCAGCTATGCTGAGCCCCAGCCCTCTGCCCGTTTTCTTTTGGATATCCACAGAGAAAATCTCCAGGTTTTCCTCATCCTTGTAGTGTGCCTCGTTCCTGTACACCACCAGCTGCACCTTCTGGGGCGTCTGCCGGAGGGCAGTGATGGCCTCCTCGTGGCTGGCGCTGCGCAGATCGATCCCGTTCACCTGCAACCAGCAGCGTTTGCTTTCCCCATGACACGGATAAATGATCCTTTCATCACACCCTGCCCCTGGGTGACAGCCCACATTTGTCAATCTGACACCCCTTGGTGCTCTAATTGAGAGTTCCCATTCCCAGAGGGAGATCCTGGGTTTCCTGTGGAGTGTGAGCTCGGAGCTTTGTGCCTCTGCCTGCAGTAAGTCCCAACAATCAGAACATTTGGGATTGGAAGTTTTGGGTGTTCTTCCCTTATTTTTAACCTCAAGCCTTTGGAACCTCAAGCAATGCTTCTTTCTCCAGCTACACAAAGTGAGACCTTTGAGCTCCCTGTGCATCTCAGTACTCAGATCCCTTCTCCCACAGCTCGGTAATATCATCAAGATCAAAACAGGGAATCAGAAGCACCAGCAAATAAATGGCCCCAGAGAATCCCAGCAAACAAATGGCCACAGAGAATCCCAGGCAGGATGTATTCAGTGGTGATTTTCCTTTTTTCCCAATAGATGGCACACCAGACCGCTGCTGGAGCAGCCAGCTACACTTCTCTTACCAAAACTTGAGGAGGTTTCAGCATTTTAGTAATGTCAGACAGAACAAGAAGTTCTGCTTAAATGTTCCATTAAAAAAACCCTATTGCAAGGAGAAACTTAATCTGATTTTGCCAAGCCTGATCCACAAGTGCCCTTTAAGGTGTTTGCCAATATTTTGTCAACTAAATCATCTTTTATTTCTTCATACCAAAACGTATCAATACTTAGACATTTCTGAAGTCTCTTTAGGAAGCAGCATGAAGTTCAACAGAATAACCACAAATGTAAATCTACTTCCATGAGTTTTAAGGCTATGAAAATATTTCTCAGAATTTCTAGATATGCAAAACTACAATCGTATCTAATTTTACATTAAGATAATTAAGGCCAATCTTTTTTCCCTATATTCTTTTGTACCAACTTTGCACACATTTATTTATAAGTGCATTGATATTCTTTCCTCGACACAGGCATCAACGTGTGCTTTATCACCCTAATCTGAAACTAATTCAGCCATCTTTTTGATTAATACAGCTTTTAAAAGCTGAAATAATAACAATATTATGGCTCACAAACATTAGCACTTTCCTGTTTGGCCAGAGAAGAATTAATTAACCTGCTCCATTCTTACCCCCTAATTACTGTGCTCTGTTAATACCCCGTTATTTATAAAACCAAAACAACACTGGGCCTCCACGCTAACAAAAATATTTGCAGTGCAAGAGCTGTAAAGACAACTCCCCAAGTACCCCTTGCTATTTTCCTAACCCTACACACCGAGGCCTTAATGGCCATGCTGGGAATTTGTCCTGAGCTGACAGCAGAGCTGCAAAGCAGCTGCTCTGAACCCCTGCCTGACGCAGGTTTCATTTGCAGACTAGCACTTCTCTCTTAACCCTTTCCCTCCACATTTTCCCTGCTTGTCTGGGGGAAAAACACCACATTTAATCCCAGCAGCCATTCCCAAGCTGAATGGAGTGTGGCCTGGGGGAGCTGGGAGGGATGCAGGGATGCTCACAGGGATGCAGGGAGGGATGCTCACAGAAAACTCAAGCACCTGTCCAGGGGGCTCAAAGACCTCAGCACAGAAGCCAAGACCCCTGTGCCTTTGATTAGCCCTTAGAAAAAACAATTGCCAACCTTTTATAAAGAATTACAAACCATGAAAGTTTAAGTAGAATGTCAGTGAATTTATCACAGGGGTGAAAAAATAGATTTTTAAAGTTTTTAGAATGAAGGTTCAAAAAGCAAGATTGAAGAATCTAAGTGTGGCCAGCCTTTCTCCTTCTTCTTGGCCTCCATCTTCTGCTGTGATGGTGGCACTTTTAGATTGGTTTAGAATAGAAGCTCACTGCCCAACATAAGTGACAAGTATTAAAAAGTAATTGTAAATATTGTACACGTAGTTTTTAGTATAAAAAGATAACACCACCCAAAAGCAAGCAGAGTGCCTCTAACTGTCTTGCTGAGCAGACCTCAGCAAGACAAGAGAAAGAATTTTATAATAAAGAACAATAAACAACCTTAAGACTGAAAAATGAAAAGCTCTGACTCCTTTTTCGAGTGCCAAGCAAAGAAAGGAGACTCTCTAATGTTTCTCAGAGTCTGTGTGGTGATGCTGACAGGGATACTGGCAGGGATGCTCCAGCCACCTTCTCCTGCTCACCCCACGTTATCCCAGCTCAATATTTGGATTTCAGGCAGAGCAGAGATACAGGAGTGGTGCTGGAAGAGCAGGGCTCCGAATGAAAGATTAAAGAGATGAATAATACCAAGCTATTGGACATGACAGCTGAACTATGTAATTCAAGAACTGCCTTGCTCAATTAAATTTAATGTATTCTCAATTTGTACCTTCAGTTTATATGAATATATAAGGAAATATGAATTTTTCAGGATGTTCTTAGTGACAGAAGGGAAGCCTTGAGAATGGATCCTCTTCAACCTACAAGGGAGCTCTGTTGAACTGAAAACAAGTCTCCACAACCAAACACAGACACAGAGAACGTCATTTACCTCCAGAATCTGATCACCAGCCCACAGTCTGCCATCTCGGGCTGCCGCCCCTTCTTCATAAACTTCATGGATCACTATGGCATCCTGTGGGAAGAAGGCAGAGGCATGAACCCTGCTTCCCCAACAGCCCCAAACTGGCCACCACGACCCACCCCACACTCCCCACCAGCTCCACAGGCAAAAACACAGCACTCCAAGCCAGGAGAAGCAAGACTGTAACACAGGATTTTCAAATTTTCAGTGTTTTGGGATAAGAAAGCGACTCTTGTAATCAAAAACTGGTATAAAGGTACAAAGGATTTTGTTCCCCACTTCAGGGCAGTCTTGTCTAGAGCTTCTTCCATCATTTTTATGCATTGGCACCAGCAGCACATGAACTCAGTGTGAACTGTAGTATTAATATAGTCTACTTTTAATGATATTATTTAAAACCAGATTCTTTGGAGCTATGAATATTTTTAGGGACTTGGCATAGACCTCGGCTTTAAGCAAGAGCTGAATGCCTTGTGGTAAATAGCACTGGTTAAATCTGTAAGAAATGAAATCCAGAAGAAAGGAACAATGGCAAATGTTAGTTTATTACTGAGGTTGGAAAATGTAGGCAGTGGCAGATGTAGCTTCAGGGAAGGTTTCATGATTTAATCTTACTGCCAGCAATAGATGTCCCCAAAGAAAAAGCATTACAAAGAACACACTGTTCTCTTGCTGGTGCTTTCCCTTTGCATTGTTCTGGTTTGTTTGTTTCTTTTTTTTTTTTCTTTTTGTTTAAAAAAATATATATATAGGTGAGCATCCTGTTACAGAGCTTCAGCTTGCAGGATGGGATGCTCCTGTTTGTGTGCCAAACCTGCTCCTCTCTCAGCAGCACCAGCAAACCCTCAGCCTCAGAGCTGGCTCTGGGCAAACACCTGGTGATGTTTAATTCCACATGTAGGTCCTGGATAACCCAAGCTCAAATACCCCAACAGGAGCAAGCCAAAGAGGAGCTTTCCCACAGAGCTCCCAAGGAAAGCTGGAGCATGGGAATCCCACTGTGGGATGGAGCAGGGGCAGGGAATTGCTGCTGGGGTGGGAAAAGTTTGGAGCTCTCCAAGTCTGGAGAACACTCCTGGGTACATCTCTCATCAACAATTCTCCCCTTGCTCCATGATCCTTTCCCAGCACAGAGACAAAAACCAGAACAAAACTCCAAAGCCCTTCAGGTAACGCTCAGATCACGACACTGAGAGCACAATTCCCTTTTATTCCCACTACAGCTCATTTAATGATGGGGACTTGCAGGAGCACAGCACCACTGCCACAGGTTCCCTCTGATCCATGGACACCAGTCCCTGAAAAAAGCCTGGGGGATTGCAAACACAAATGGATTACAGCTGATACAAGAGTTCCAGATGGGGGAGAAGGAGATTTCAATCTGCACAAATGAAGGGGAAACACTGTGAGCTGTGTAGCAAGTAATTAAGAAAATCAAAAGAGTGGTTTCATTAAAAAATAAAATAAAATACAGATATATACACACCCCCCTGGCCACTGCAGGGTTTTTTTTGCAGTAGCTGAAGCAATAAATACTAACAGAATAGAGCAACACAGGCATGTCCATCCTCTCCCTGTTGTGGGGTTTTGGTTGGTTGGTTTGGGGTTCAGGTATTTTCCACCTTTGTTTTACAAATGATGGTGTTACTCCAAAGCAGTGCAAGAGACTTTATTCTGGGAGAAGTGGCCAATGAGAGAACACAAAATATTGACCAGCTTGTGAAGGCACATCATTCACACCAAAGCAGTGGATGGCCAGGAGGTTTGGCAGAAAACTGGCAGTGTGACCATGGAATAGCACACTGGGCATGTACACAGGATGGTCAAATTAAACCTTTTCAGACTGGATTTAATCTCATGTTTCCTAACCTCTGAGCAAGAACCCTTCAATCACATTTTTTAAAGTTTGTTTTCCATCTGTGGTTGCTTTTAAAACATCCACCAACCTGGAGTTAGCAGCTTTTCCCAGCACTGCTTTATTAAATGTAAAACTGCACATACCGAAGGCTCAGACCCAGGAACCACCAAGTGTTATCAGCTTGGCTAATCTGCATCATCTATTTGAAAAGGCAACACTTCAGTGCTACACTGTGGTTCCTGCATGTGTGAGAAGCCAGACCCAGGAGTAAAAATACACATGGCATGAAAAGGTACATTCCTGCTCGCTCTGTGCCTACCCTGCAGAAGGAAACATCTCGTTGATCTGCCAAAACACTGTTTTTCTTAAGCAGGGTTTTTTTTAAAGTAGTGTAGCTGAACCAGGCTTATCAAATCGATTAAAAACAGAACACAGCAACGTGTCCATGATGCACAGTAAAGATTTCTGAATAGTCCACAGGCATAAATGTCAGTTTTAGTTTTCCTGAGCTTATGAAGCATGGCAAACATCTCTTTCCTCTGATACTCCTGGGATCAGCTCAAAGCACTTAACCCAGAAGTAATTTTTTTTCCACTGGATCTAGTGGGATCTGGAAAAGACTCTGTTAGTTTTGATCATCCATGACAAATCACTAAAACCAAACTACTGATGCTAGTGAATGTTTTAAATAATTATCAATATTTTAAAGGAGTTTATGCAGTGATGAATGTCATACTCCAGCCATCTAACCAAGCTGCAATGACTCTATCAACAGGCATGGATTGAAGCTGGAACACCCCTCTCAGTCCCTCTGAAAAAAACCAGAATCTATTATGACTGAAACAATACATTTATTTAAAGGATGGCTTTTGGTTTCTGGACATCTGCAGCTCCTGTTCAAATTAAACGTGTGCTTGATATCAAAGCTCAAAATCAATCAGTCAAGAGGGATGGAGAGAAAGTGGCGTCAATGTTCATCTAGAGGCTGTGAATTCATGGTGGCTCTGGACAGATTTCCCCATCTGTCCCCACCTCCTTTCACCACCAGTTTCATACAGATTATGGCTCTCCATGGTGGAGCTTGGCAGAGTCACAAAAACCCTTCGCGCAGGAGGGGAAATAAAAACACTCCCGTATCAAGAACACACTTGTTTAAAAAAAGATACCCAGCTGCTGAAAGCACATACTTCATAAAGTTTACAAATCCATTCAACAAACTGGGGCTTTAATCTTTGTATATTTTGACAGAGCACAGTCTGGGAGCATTACACAAATGGGGAATTAATGCAGAGCTGAGCAGCTCTTGTCTGGGATGGAAGGATGCGGAATATGAGCTGGGCCATGCAAACTGTGCTTCTCCATGCTAAACAAAGTCCACCCTGGCAGGTGTAAACTGAGACTGCCCAACCATGAAAACACTGAAAAAACCACAGATGTGAAGGGAATTTCCCTGTTCTGCTGAAATGACCATCCTGGGCTCGAAAATGTTGGTGCTGAAGGGCCTGCAGCCCAAGGAGATGGACTGAATGCACTGACAGAGCACTGCGTGGCCACAGACATCACCTGCAAGCCAGAAATATTGCAAATATTTCCCAAATATTGCAAAAGTACAGCTGGTTGGGATATGATGTGCCCCAAACCTGGCAAGAAGCAGGAGTGGTCACCAAAGAAAAGGGATTCAGTAGGGTTCAGGCTGGAGCTGTGGGACAGGCACAGCCCTCACCAGCAGAGCATTGCTGTGACTGAGAACTGCACAGCTGTGGGGCAAAGAGAAGGCACAGGAGGCATAAAACGAGGGTTTGGCTGTGGAAGTGAAGGCAGAAAAGCAGGAGAAGCTCATGGAGCCTCTTGGTCAACACCTCCAAGAGCGAAGCTGGTGCAGAGTGAACAACAAACAGCGAGGGCAAGGGGCCTGACAGAAATTAGCACCCACCTCTGGAAAATAAAGCTGGTACCACGTGCACAGCATGGTCTGCACTGCACTGCCCTTCATCTGAGGAGAGGAAGAACCCTGAGCTCCCAGGGAGATGGATCTCAACTCCTCCCCCAGGCCGAGGATGTTTTTCTGCCTGATTTGTAACGATGCAGAGACCCGTGAGGGGAAGAATATCACACTCAGCCCTCAGCAAAGGGCACAGACAGGCATGTTAACTCTGAGCATTAAATTCAGCCAGATTGACAGCTTAATCTTTGTATCTTAAATGTCAAGAACTGGTATGGCAGAGACCCCAGGCAAGGACCACGGAGCGCTGCCCTGGCTGAGCCTTTGGGAGGAAGGTGGTGAAGTCAGCATCCTGTTCAGGAAAATCACTGACCAAGTGATCCTTAAAAGCCTGCAGGAGCATAAACCATGGTGAGAAAGCCTCACAAGCTGCTGGCTTTAGGCTTGGGCTGCTCACATGTTTCCTGCAAGTTTGCAGCTCCTGAGCCAGTCTGTCGCAGACAACTTTTATAAAAAAATCCTTTCCTTAGGATTTTTCCTCCTGAGAAGCTGAGAGGCCTCAGGAACAAAATGTAAACATTGATTATCTGTTGCTGTGGAATGCAACAGGTGCATGTGTGATTGGTCTCTGTGGTTGTTTCTAATTGATGGCCAAGCACAGTCAGCTGGCTCAGACTCTCTGTCCCAGACAGAAGCTTTTGTTATCATTCCTTTCTATTCTTAGCCAGCCTTCTGATGAAAACCTTTTCTTCTATTCTTTTAGTATAGTTTTAATGTAATATATATAATAAATATATATAATAAAATAATAAATCAGCCTTCTGAAACATGGAGTCAGATCCTCGTCTCTTCCCTCATCCAAGAACCCCTGTGAACACTGTCACACCAGTCTGTCCTGTGTTTCTTTCCTACTGTGCAGCTGCTCTTGAGCAGGACAAGAAGCAGCTTTCAACTGGAAAGCCACTGAAAATCAGCCCCCAGGATGTTACTGGGAATGCTGGGCATGGAGGGTGAGGGAGGAACAGGACACAGATATACAGGAGGCACAAATATTAAGTGCCAAGGGTATTTTGATGAAGTTGCACTATGTGATAAAGATCGATCAGGGTGCAAAAGGGGTGATTTCAAAAGAAGTGGAGCAGACAGATCTCCATATTCCTGGTGCTGGCTGGATTTGACAAGGAAGAAGGTCCAGATTGTGGTAAAGAGATTTCCTGCAGAGCCCTGAACACACCAAGTCCTACTGCTTGAACTGAGCTGAACTTTGGGCTTGTCTTTGTGGAGGTGTTTCAGTCCCTGAGCTCCAGCCAGGACCTGGGCAGCACCAAAGGCACCTGGAAAAGGGAGGTGAACCATTCCCCACTGAGGACTGCAACAACCAGCACAGAATGAACCCTACACCAACCATAACCACACGCTTGGTGCAGGGAATGGTGATTTCTGCACTTCTCCTGAGGAAGACAGAAAGTAAACTACAGATAAAACCACGCTCTGGAAAAGATGTTTTTCTGATTTAGTTGACAAGTTGTGTTTTCCCAGGCTAATACATTTCCAACTGATTTCCTACATAGCTACAAATGTTGCACTAAATTAGCATTATTGAGGGTAATAACACTGCAAGGGGCTTTGCTGAGTGCAGGATCAGGGATTTATCTCTTTTCCAGAGCAAGCACAATACTGTTGGTTATTTCCTTTTCAACTTCTTCAATACTTTGTCCAGACTAGTCAAATTGTAAAAAATTCATTTTTTACAGCCTGGTTCCCAGATAAAAGCAGAAATTAACTGGTTGCACAGTGAGTTCCACTGGAGAATTAACCCCATGCAGGAGCCTCTCAGTAGTTAAAATAAACTCAGCTGCTGGTTACTTGCAGGCAGAGGAAATGACAACAGCAATGTTATGATCTCTGATCTTCCATTTGCAGCTCCAAATGGAATCTCCATAAGATAACTTTCCAGCAAGGGAGGGTGAAGGTCAGGCCCAAGCAAAGCACCTGACATCTCCTCAGAGGGGTTTATCTCATGCAAACTCCTCCTCCTGGCACCGCAGGGTTTTGCCACTGCTGGCAAGCACAAACCATTAGCAGGCACCCCAAATCCTCAGGCAAGCAGTGCTGCAGTAAAACAGGCTGCAGAATGTAAAAACCTATTACTGTGTTAATGCAGAAATGCTCCACGTTGCACGAGACCCAGAGCCTGCCCTGCTCAAGGTCACAGCAAAGGGTCTGTTTCCCATTTAAGAACAAGCCCCTGCAAGAGGTGGTGTTCACTTGCCAACTTTCATAAAAAAGATTAATCCACAATATCAATATGAATATAATTTTTCTTACTAAAATACAGATTTATTTTAAGGAAGTGGATAGTATTTGTATTACATTTTATAGGCCCCTATAGTTACATCTGGTCCTTATTTATTTAAATTTTATTCAGCTTGCATAATATTTTTGCTTACAGTTATATTCTCTAAGATCAGAAAAGCTAAAACCTGAAAATTCAATGGCACTATTCATTAACATTCCTTCTCTCTGCAGTCATAGACATTTGCAAGCTCTCCTTTGATTCTGAAATAATAAAACTAAGGTAATAAGATGTTTAGTGTAAAAATATATGACTTAAGTCAGAATGATAGAAAGAGCTATGTTCCTGTGAATCACATGCCAAAGCAAACCAAAGTTTTTCAAAAAGTATACATGCTCATTTTAGAGGGAATAATAAAGCACAGGATGACATATTAAAACCTTAACTCTCTCACTCTCATTATTTTATTAAGTTACCAAAAAGAAAAAAAAAAGGAGAGTTTGCAGTGTACAGAGCACAGCACAGGTTATAAAGAATGCATGAGGTCCAGGAAGCCAAGAGCCAGGGGTTTCACCAGCAGCAGCCAGGATCCTCCTGAAGCCCATCCTGACAGGTCCTGCTGCTTTTGGATATTGTCAGCCTCGATTTTATGCTTGATTTCCATTCCTGGAAGGCAGCAGCTCCTCCAAGCAAGGCCCTGCTACTCAAGCAAGCCCTACCATCAGCTAAACCCTTGCCAAAGAGCCATCAAAGCCATGATTTGCAGAACTTAGTGCCCTAATTCCCTTTTGTGACAGCTCATGTACAGAGCAGCTTGGGTTTGTCATGCCCCTGTGAGCCAGTGTCCTCCCGGAACGATGATGGATCCACCAGCTCCACCTCAGCATCACCCAGGCAGGAGTCAGAGCCACCCCTCACAACCTCAGGCTAACTGCATTTACCACTCTGCCATTAAAACATTCCCTTCTGGCTTAGGAGTGTGGGGTTTAGGAGGGGTTGCATTTCTGCCTCTCCCTCTGTGATACCCAAACCACGATTAAACACCCAGGGCTGCCATTCCCCTTTCCCATCCCACTGTTCCATGCGCTGTGTGGGGGATTGAACAGCAGCAGCAGCAGCATCTTACAGCCCTCATATTGCTGGGGCCTCCCCAGAGGGCAATATCCCCCTTCTCATTTGTAGTTACAAGGTGAGCACATTTCAGCAGAACGCTCTCAGTCCTCGCTGCACTGAGCAATCACTCAGAGCTGTCTGGCTATACCCAATGAAGATATTTCTGCCTGGATTTAAACATAACTGAGGTGGGGAGGGTGGGATGAAAGCTCAGCCGAGGGAGGAGCAGCTCAGTGACACACAGCAGCCCCAGAGCCCTCGTGCTCAGGTAGGGCCCCACAAAGCTGAGCACAAAGCTGAGCTCTAGGCTTGGCTTTGGAGCAGGAGCAGCCTGCTTTTGGCAGCACGGAGCCCTCACAGGGTAATTAGCCCTCACAGGGTAATTATCCCTCTCAGCTCCAGGGGCAAACACCGGGGCTTGAACAGCTGCAGCTCCAAGTCACAGTTTTCCTGATTATTCCCTTGCCCTTCCTGAACAGATGGGGTTTATTCAAGGGATGACTCACCTGGACTGACAGAATGAATCTAAATATTCTTCTGTCAAACTGCAGCCCACCCTCAGGAAGCTCACAGAAAAGCCTCTGGGCTCACCCAGGTGATCAGGGAACCTTTTTGCTCCCCAGCTCTCACCAGCTCCTGTTAGCTGAGCACAGGAATATTCTGGTGTTTTTAATGTTCCAGCTTCGTGGATCACTTTATTTTACAGATGGAGTACCTTAAAGTTTCTTAATTGCCTTAAGAATGCTTTTTATTAAAGTCAGCTGAAAGCAAAAGTACAAAAAGAAAATTTACCACGTTCAAAGCAGACAAGCCAGTATAAAAAATCCTGCATAAGAGGTTTGATGTTGCTCACAACAAACACCACACAGCACAAAGTACATTTTTCTTCCTTTCTGTATGTAAGGCTGAGATAATGACCATCTCCACCTCCAGAGAGCCCTAAGTTACAGACCCTGCAATCTCCTTTTATACCTCTTCAGCAATTAGCTGGAGTGATTTCCAGCCCCAGCTGAGCCCCTGAGTCCTCCTCCCTCCCAGGTTCTCCAGCCCTGCCTGGAGGAACATCCCCAAACCAGCCTGGAAACTGCTGCATGCCCTCTGGCATGTCTGAGTGCCTCCATCGCCCAGGCAGAGTCAATAACCACCAGCACTCAACTCGACCATCACTGAATTATTCAGCTGGCAGCAGAGCAGGGCCCCCACCCTGCACAGAAAATGTTTGTGTCAGAGCAGTGCCTCCCTCTTCCATGGGCTGCCAGGAGTCAAATCCCTGAAAATTCACTTCTAGATGACAGAAAATCATTGTAAGTTATTAAATGGGCAGCACTCACCCACTCTGGGGTGATAATTTCAGAGAATCTGGGCTGGTTTGGGTTGGGAGGGACCTCAGAGCCCATCTCACTCTATCTCCTGCCATGGGACACCTTCCACAAGGCCGGGCTGATCTAACCCTGCCCAACACCCAGAGCCTCTCTGGACACAGCCCTCATCTCATCTGCATGAGCACAATTTAAAACAATCCCCTGATGCCCTGTTCTCTGAGGATTTAGGATGAAAATCTCCTGGGGAGCCTCAAATGTCATTTTGGGGATGTTTCTGAAAACATTTCTTTTTTTTTCCTCCCCCTTGTTTTAAATTCCCACTCTGAGGTTACTTTTACAAGTTTGATTGGACTACAACCAAAAAAATAAAGAATAAAAATCACAAACTGAAAGGTCTGTGCTCCAGCCAGCTCCACTCTGCACTTTAATTGCTTTAAAGCACAGGCCATGTGTTGTGCTCTCTCAGGGGTACGTGGGAAGGTGAAATGAAAGTGAGAGAAGAGGAAAAAAATACTTTATAAAACATCAGCACTTAGAGGGAAATGAAATAGAGCTGCTCCAGAGAAGATCAACAACATGAAGACAACTCCCAAGGACAAACTTTCCTTGGCCATGGCTTTGCTGCAAGCACATCCCTCCAGCAGAGCCCTGGTTCATAAAACATCACTGAGAGGGTTTGCAGCTTCAGGGGATGGACATCTCCTCACCAAAAAACCTTTCACAGGGGTTAAGACATCACTTTCCAACCTCCTGGACAAATTAACCTCCCTGCTCACAGGCTGTATTTTTCAAGTCTCTACTTGGTGATTCCTGATGAGATTCCTGAGGTTATGACTTAAAAGTTGCACTCCATATTTCATTTCCAAGCAGCCTGTCCCTGGCTGCCAGATTTATTATTCCAAAAGCTGGGCCTGCACATCTTGTGCTCCAGGAAGATATAAAATATTCTGAGAGAGCTTTCCCATCCCTTGTGAGCTGCTGTTGAGTACCCTCAGCTCTGCATTTTTAGATCAAGAACATTTTAGTGCAACATGGGTGAGGCCCTTACAGGCTTTGCCACGTCCATTTCAGACTTTACATGTTCTGAGCAGCATTCCTGGCTTTCCCCATGCTGATAAATTCTTTTTTAGATCCCAGGAGCTGCTGTTCATGTCCTTCAGGGGTTTGTGGGCACTTGTGCTGAAGCCAATGACAGGTCATGCTAATTCCTCCGCACTGCACCCAACAGCGAATCCTGGACACAGAATTTCTGCCACACGAGACCTCCAGGAGTGATGCACTCCTTTGATCTTGCCTTTTCTCAAACACAAAAGATGTCCCTGTGCGTAGCTGAGCTGAACCCAAATGACAGAGAGCGAGACACATCCACCACATCACTCAGCCCCACGGAGCTGCTCTGTAACATTTTCTCTCCAAGCCATGAAACTCAGAGACACAGGAACTTTCCAAAAGCCCTGAGCAGTATTTGCTTTTACTGCTCGTTATGTCACGTGAACGTGGTTTCAACTCTTTACAGAAGGTTTTCTGACTCCAGGGCAACTAAAAATATAAAAAAAAAAAAAAAGAGATAAAAAAAAAAAAAAAAGAAGAAAAAAAAGGAAGGCATCAAAGTAATTTGGAGAAGATCAGAAGACAGAAAAATGGAAGGGGGATGCAAGTGGAGGATCTTTAAGGTTTCCAACCCAAACTCTCCCAGGATTCTGGGATCCCACATCCCCTGGAGGAGAAGGGGCTGGTTTGGAGCAGGAAGAAGTGATGGAGAATCCCAGAGAGGGTCTGTGCACATGGCAAAGGACCAGGTTAGGCTGTGGTTTCCCAAATCACCTTGTTTCCTATGAAACACCATTCCTTGCCTTTCAATGAGCAGATCCAGAATTATGAGAAGAAACAGGGACTCATTTTGGGTAAGTTGAGGATCTGAAAAGTGGGGAGTTGGGCCTCCCTCCCTGCATGGTTTGTTACTGCACTCCAGTGCACAGACTTTTAAAATCAACTCCTAGGAGGACACTTTAATGAATAAACTAATGAAAGCATAATACTTAACCAAAACCATTTACTCAATTGAAAGACTAAAGCCCTTTGCATTTTTCTCATCTGCTCTGTACAGCAGTTATTTACAATTTTCATTTATTTGTATTAAAATCTCATTAAAGACACACACCATATTGGACCTGACAGACTGCCATGTATTATTTCCAAATTCCAGTTAAATGAAAAAGCAGGGAGATGACTTAACACTGAGCAACTTATTTGAATTTACTCAACACTGAGCTTGACAAAAAAAGGGGGGACTGGGGACAAAGCTGTGCAAGGCTGGAAAGAGTGAACACTAACCCAGCTCCATCTGCATGGGAAACAAAGGAATTCATCCCAGCTCTACACAACTGGAGACTGGGACCAAAACCTGACTTTTTCCAATTTCAGCTTTAATGCTGTAAAAGATCCAGCCCACACTCTGCAATAGAAAAGTTTCTTTTTCCTTTTGACTTCCTTTTTTTATTTTTTTTTTACTTTATTTTCTTCTGACTTTCCTTTCAAATATTTTTTTTTATTTTTATTTTTTTTTTTCCCCAGAAGAAGACTGCTACATTGCAACTGTCTGTACCTGCTGACACTTTGATGCTTAATGATGCACCACTGTGATATTTTGGGTAAAACCTGCATGTACCAGAGCAGTTCCACAGCCGAAGAGTCTCAGTGTCAGGGAATTTAGGAGACCCCAGCACAGACACCTCTGCAACAGAGACTTCTTTACTGAAATACCTGAATTTGACATTTAGAAACCCAATCTTGCTTCTTTTACACTGCAGCAAAGTCTCTCAGATGGGAAGTGGAGAGGAGAGAGCCAGAGCAGAGGCAGGGAGGGGTTTATGGGCTTCAGCATCACCAATTTGCTGAGCTCATGCTCAAACTAATATATTTTAATTCATCTGAAGATATTTTTTTTCAGAAACCAGCATATCCAGGAGGCAGATTAAGCCAAAAGGCAGAGAAAGCAATAAAAGATTACCTTTGGTTTACCCCTGTTCTGCAAGGGCTTTTGCTGGCAGGCAGATAAATCACAGTTTGTTTAAAGAGCTACTGAGCATTTCTGCTCTCAGGACAGAGCTGTTATCCTTGCTGAGACAGCTCCACCTCTGCAACATTAATTTCAGCCATTCCAACTCCTGATTCACAAAAGAAAGCACATTTGCAGCCTCTGACCACAGCAGCAAAGCTACTGAAACACCAACAATTTAAACAGGAGCATCACCTGATGCGACACAAGGCAAAATCACCAAGTTTTTACTGGAGCTTATAGCTGGCTTGTCCTCCCTGTCCTCAACAATTTATCAGAGCAATTACCTATTAAGGGCATTGCTATTTTCCATGTTTTCTCTCTTTCTGTCAGCATTAAACATGATTTTATAACAGAAACTCACCAGGGGAGTGTCCTTGCCCCCGACGATGCTGAGCCCCAGCCCTGAGCGGCCCTTGGAGATCTCTATGGTCATCTCCTGCCCTGGCACTATGGCACAGGTGGCTGGATCCACAGGCAGAGCAGTTGGGAAGACACCTGGGAACATCACAAGGGCAAGGAATCAGTCACACAGCGCAGCAAGAAAATGAGAACCAGCAAAGGAATGGCGCCACAACAGCTGATTTAGCTTTTTGTTTTGCTCTTCACCTTCATAAAATTGAACTAAAGGGCCACTCTGAGTCACTTCTGAAGTCTCTAAACCAGAGTGACTTCAGTTCTGGGGATAAATGCTGCCAGTAAAAGCCAGTGAGGACACCTAATTCAGTTTTCATCTCTGCAATTCTGATTATGATGGAAAGGGGTATTCCTTTCAGGAGAGATAAAACCATATTGCAGCACCATGGAATGAACAGCATGTCTCAAACTGTCTATTCCACTATTTCAATCAAAAACAAGATCATCTTTGTATGTAAAAGTCAAGAAAAACAAGTGAAGACACCTCCAAAAATTGTGATCTCCATCTCCTCTCAAAAATTGTGTCAGGAGAGAAAAATACAAACATGTTATAAAATGACTGAGAATAGGTCATTGGATGTTCAAAGAAACAAAACTTCAGCAGAAGTTATGTGGAAGACAAAATGAAAACACCCATTTTGGGTCAGGGTAGTAAAACTACACCATATTATGGCAAAATGTCTGGTTCCTACCACGGCTGGTGGCTTCTGGCTCTGGAGGGAGGTGAGGAGGTGCTGGCTCCAGGGGTGGCTCCTGGCAGCTCCCTGGGGCTGCTGTGGAAGGTTTGGGCTGCTTGACCTGGCTGAGGACCTAAAGGCAAAGCAGAAGGAGGAGAGATCAGTCATCAGTCCCCATGGTGTGGTGAGGGCACTGTCATCAGCTGTTGATCATTAAATCCTCCAAATCAACAGGAGGACAACAAGCAATTCCCACACATTTAAAGAGGAGCCAGTCATTTTTTACATTTCCATCAATGAAATTATTTTAATGTATTCCCAGTTAATCCCTTCCCCCCAAGAATCACTCAGTCTTTAACCAAACCAAGCCCTCAGAACCCTCCCCTGCTGGTTAACACAACGACACAGACATTTTCCTGGACACACACTTTCATGAACACTCCAGGAAAACACTCCACATACATTTTCTGGGAGCTGCTCCTCTGCCTCCTGCTCATCTGCCACCACTGGTGGGTCAGCTTTACACTTCACATCCTAAAAAGTCAAAAAAGACAACAAGACGTATTGAAAATGTCTCATTAGCTTCAATAAAATACCCTCCAAAACTCAGAATGATGGTTCTAGGGAAGTGCAGTGATGTTTTGGAGGGACAGGACACAGGGAATGGCTTCCAGAGGGATGGATGGGATATTGGGAAGGAATTCCTGGCTGGGCTGGAATTCCCAGATTTGCTGTGGCTGCCCCATCCCTGGCAGTGTCCAAGGCCAGGCTGGACACCCTGGGACAGGGGAAGGTGTCCCTGCCATGGCAGGGGTGGCACTGGGTGGGATTTGAAGTCTCTTCCAACCCAAACCAGTCTGGGATTTTAGGATTTCTCCATGTAAATCCATTTGTACCACCAAGCAAACCCCAAAACCTTAAACAAGGCAAAGCTGCTGTGAGCCCAGGGAGTATCAGGAGTTATTAAAATATCAGCAGTTATTACAATCCCAGCCCTGAGCTCTGAGGGCATGCAGGGCACAGCAGGGATTATCACAGATGCTCTGGAATGGCTGGGACAGCAATTCCCAGGCTGTGTGCAGGGACCCCTCAGTGCCCACAGCAGGAGGGCTCCCACTCATCTGCTTTCTCCTCCTCCTCATTTTTTGGCTCTCCTAAATAAAGCAACTGCTTCAAATGCACCCTCCAGCCCCATTACAAAGATCTCCAACAATGGTACTTCAATCACTGGCTCCACTTGCAGCCTAATTTATTTCTCTACCTTTGCAATACATGAAAAAATATTTTTATATCCTACTTTAACAATTGTTTCCAGACAGGTACAGTGCCCTCCCTTGTTAGCTCTTCACTTTGATCCAAGTAATAGTTATTTTTCTTATCACATATTAAAACCCCCTGATCAACAGCCTAGCTTGCAGAAAAACTAAGTGCCAACTTCCAAATATTACCTCAAACCTTTTTCAGATATTCAAAAGTTACTCTGCATCTCAGAAAGAATTTCTAATTAAGATGACAATTTCTACATTAAAAAAAGTAAACAGAATTGTTTCATCTTGGAAGTGCTGGCCTTGTTTGCTGGAGTTTTATTATGCTAAAAGATTCCAACCCCCACAGGATCTTTTCTTTCCCCCCTTGATTTTTTCTCCAAGCTTGCTGTAACTCTGCAACTGCAACTATTATCCAAAAGGATAACAGGAAAAAAAGATAAAGGGGTGATCTCATTGTATTATCAGAGGTGTCAGGGGAGGAATGGGAGACTGCTCTGTCATTTTCTGAGAGATTGTTTTAATGAGAAATGAAAAATTACTTCATACTTCCCTTTTTCATTGTGATACGTGACTAAAATCTGAGGCTTCATCTTGCACCACAAGCAAGCACCAGGCACCACCTTCACATCTCCCTGATCTTTTAACTGTGCTAGAGGAACCTGAGCAAAATGAGCACCAAATACACTCAGCATTTGTCAAAAGCCTGCAGCCCAACTGGTTTAATCAAATTCAACCCCTCAGCTCCATCCAAAAGCACTTTCACACAGCCCCTCCTCTTTGTCAGGGTTTCAAGGATTTGTTTTCTGTTTGTTGTGATTCAGATTATTGTCCCAAGTTCAAACCTTTAAAGGCAAATGAATCCATTCTCACAAACCATTTTCACTTTGTCAGATTAAATCTTCCAAGAGCATCTCAAAGCCCCCTCCATCAATTCTTTTCCAAGCACACCTTATAGAAAATCAGATTTCTTCAACCTTCCAGGAGGCCACCTAAACCCCAGCTAACAAACACACAGACTGTGCCTCACACTTCCACTGGCTCCAGTTCAGAAACAAAGTTGGTTTCCTTCCCCCTTCTTATCATCCAAGCCCACAATGATGGGGCTAAAGTTCCATTATAGAACTTTATAGCTTTTGAAGTGATGAAGTGACAACAAAGAGTATGTTGTGAGAGACTGACAAATTTATCAGCAACAGATGAACAGAGAACGATGTGAATTTTTTAACTTTCCTTTTATTACAGCTGTCACTTGGTGAGACATCCTGCCCATGCTTTGAGCTGTACATACTTGTGGGAGATCTCTGCTGATAAGCACATACTTTTTATTTACTCAGCAAACTTGATCTTACTTGTTGACTTTCACATTCCTGATTTCTCCTGACATGTTCCTGAGAAATTCAGTAACAATGGTGAAGGAGCACTGAGGCTCTGGTAGCAGCACCATGATGTGAAAAACAAGGCACTGTTTTCTTTTGCTTCACTAGAAGAGTGCAAGACAAATCTCCCTTCCCAAAAACATCAATTTCTGTTGTGCTGCACTGCAGAGTCAAAGTCTTAAAGCCAGTTAAGAAAAACCCTTTGGGCCAGAACCATCAGGACACTCCCAAAACTCAGACCCACTCAGAAATATTCACCTTGCTGTTTTAAAATCCTGGCTGAAAGAATGCTCTGAAATTATGGAACTGGCTTTTGCCATTATTTTTTAATCCATTTATTCCCCTAAACCAAGAGCTGGCCCAACTGAAGGCATTGTGAAATGAGCAGTTGGGTCTACAGGAATTACAACACTCTTCTAAGTGCAGGCCTTTGCCTTCCCTTACCTCTCTGCCATTGCTCTGTTTGGAACAACTCTTTTTCTTTCTTTTTACCTGGCTCCACAGTTCCCTTCTTTCTTGCTGCCAATATATTCTGGGTTTCCTGTGGTTCCAGAGGCATCTTCCCTCCACACCTACCTTGGATTGCTGCTATTTCTTTCTCCCTTTAAATTCACCCCTCCTCTAACACCACTCAAAGAGCTGCACAGCACCATGGCCTACACCAAAAGTTCACTTTTGTGTAACATATTTTGTGTGTTTTTATCTGGTTCAGTCTTTCAGCAATTTCTCCTATTACCTTGCGGTCCCTCTAAAATTTCTTGCCAAGTTGAGCAAGAGCTGCAATAAAACCAGGTGAGTGATACCTGCAAATACATCCAGGGAAAAATCTGATTTCTTTCTATTCCAACCCATCAGAGGAATCTGCACTGGGCTCCCAAACAGCAATAACTCAACCTTTTAGTGATCCATTAGGGACATAAATCAATCCATGGCTGATTAATTCTGATGCTTGAATAGCACATAACACTTCCTAACTCTTGGAATTTGCAGACTCATTAATTAAACGCTTACTAGCTGCAGAGCATTATGTATACTCAATTTATATCTGCAAATCCCAAGACACTCCTTGCAAGAGACATGATGGAGCAGGAAGAAAACATCTAAGAGGAAAAACACCCAGAAATGTCAGGTTTCCTTAGCTGAGGACACACAGCAAGTTCTGCACTCCTTGAGACTGGAGCAGGCAGCAAAAAACTCTCTCAGCAAATTCTGAGGTACCCCCAGCTTAGTCATGTTTAATGTTTTCCATTTTAAATTTCTAACACAGTGTCCAAAAAAACAAATCAGAGCTGCACCCTGAAGGACTTTCAGATTCCTGATAATGCATGATCCTGACCTACCAAACATCAAAAATCTCCATCTGTGCCAATGAGAAGTTCAGTATTTATTACAGTGCACACTGACAGAACCACATTAAAGCACAAGTTATGGCCTTAATGCACAAATCACTGAGAGCAACTCCATAGCTGTGCTATTCAGGAGGCAAGACTAGATTATGATAATAGACATCTTGGCCTTAGAATTTATGTGGCTATGAATAGAAATGAGAATATGATTTACAGACCAGGCTTTTTCTAAAGTTTGTCACACATGGATGGCAGGAGTGGAAACACAATCCCCTCACTCAACAAGAAGCCAAGAGAGGGCCCAATTGTTATGTGGAAACTCTTATCTTGGTATTTTAACAAGTTTTACTGAGTGCTCAGCTCATGAAAACAGGCTGGGTACATAAAGCTGAGTTTGATTCTGATTTTATATGTACTGGAGATTATTTGACAAAAGTGCTCCAACACTCCAATAAAAAGGCAGAGAAAACCAATCAAGCCCAGTGATCCCCCACATTCTGAACTCTAATCAACATTAAACATTGCCTCAAGTCACTCACAGCTTTGCTGGATTCCTCATCAGCCAAGCTTTTCATGACAACTTCCAAACTTGGGTCTTCCTCACCACCTGCAGGTTCAGTGCCACTGTGGTCCTGGAGAAAGGATTGACAACAGCTTTTAAACAGAGCTCTGGGCCCCAAAACAGCTAAACAGAAAAATCAGACAGTTTTACCCTTTTCTGTTTTATGTTTTAGATAAGGGGCAGCATGACAAGGTGGAAAGATCCACAATTAAAGCCTCCCAGTGGGCGAATGAGGGATGTAAGTCTGGGAAGGCAGACCTTGGTCCCACCTGGCTGACAAAAAGCACCACAAGATATTCCCAAAACTGCCCTTAGGGGCAGCTCTGAAGGCCAGAGTAATCCCTGCCAGCTGTGGAAGCTGTGGACTTGGTATGGAGAGCTTTTCTCTACACCTCTGCCCCATGCTCAGCACGTTAAAGGAGTCCCAGTTTCCATCACACAGCCTGAGCAGCTTGGGAAAACCACGGAATGGTTTGGGTGGGAGGGGAGCTTAAAGCCCATCCAGTGCCACCCCTGGATCCTTCTCCAGGTGAGCACCCCCAGCTCTCCCAGCCTGGCTCCAGCCCTGTGGCCTCCCCTGGACTCTTCAGGCCCAGAAACAAAACTATTTCTGAATTTTCATTAGGCATTTTTCATTTAAGTAAATGTGAACTCAAATGTCTCGGCCACCACTGGAGAGGACAAAGCACCTCTGTTCACTGTTGCAAAACAATCCCTCATTCTGTGGCTTTCTGGTGATTGAAACTTCTAAAAACATACTTTACAGCAATTAATATTTAATAGACTCTGTTTCTGGTGGCTTGCCCACAGTATCACAGCACAACACAAGACCCTGATTTAAGGTGTATTTACTGTTTATCACTTCTCATATAACAAAGAGATAAGCTGCAGATAAAGAGATAAGATAAAAAGATGAGCTGAAGAAAACTAACAGAGAAATCCATGGTAACTATGGCACCCTGATATTCCATTCCACAGCCAGGATGTTTAATGTGATCTGACAAGTTACATGTAGGGTGCATGTAAGACACAATGTTAAATATTTATGTGGTATTTCAAAGATATTTGAAGATATCATTTCAAGATATAAGGCTATTTTTTCTTTATTTAAAGAGAGGAAGAGCTGCCAAAGAAAGCAATGTAAACTTCTGTATAACATCACCATATTTGGTCGTGTTGATTTTATATAATAAAAAGATACCAGCTAGAAGTAAAAACCCGTATTTACTTATAAAACAAACATAATGTAAATAGTCAGAACTTGCCATTAATGCATGAAACTCAACCCACAAGCATCTACCTCTAAAGGCAAACAGAGACACACTTGGGTAGAGTCTAATTACAGCCAGTTGACTAGAATGTGCCTAAACAAAGCTTTGTGCTTCCTCCTGAAGGCACAAGTATTAAACAAAGCTGGGAACAAATGCAGGTATTAAAGATAAGATGAACTCTGTGAATTGTTGAGCAATTTATAAAGTACCAGCTGCACCTGGGATGTGCTGCTGGTGTGGGGGAGAGAAGGAAAAGCCAAAGCCCTGTCCAAAAATGACTGAGATCCAAACAAAACACGAGCAGTTCTTGCTCTGTGCAGCACCAGGCCTGCAAGGAGCAGCCAGCAGAGGTAAGAGAATGTGGAAAACAACTGCAAGAGGGCAAACAGGAGATGGATGCATCCAGCCTTACCTCCCGTGGCCCCTGCTGAGGGATCCCAGCCACGCTCCTGGAAATACCAGGAGTTCAATGCACATGGATTTATTGAGGCAAGACCAAACCCCAATTGAATTACAAAACATCTTTTGCTTTATTAGCTCAGATAGAAATAGAATTAAAAAGCAGCAGCGAGGCTAACCGTGTAGTTTATCTAGAAAATTTAGTTACACCGCATTGAGATGTCAAAATGATAACGAGTGTGGTGACTGCAGGGATTCCTGGTGCACAGGGGAGCAATCAGTCTGCACTGGGGCTGAGGAGCAGCAAAAATCACAGAAAACACTGGCAACATCACCACACTGAGACTGCTTTTGCATTTAGGATTACTCCAGGCAGAACTGCCTCAGCACAACCAGCTGAAAGAGGAGCAGGACAAGGTTTAAATTTGGCAAGGTTTTAGTTTGGAGCCTCCTCTTCCTCCTCCTGTACAGCAGTGCCCTGTTTAAGAGCTGCTGTTAAAGCCATGCAGGTCTGTCAGGAGCAACCAGATCAATAAAAAAGAGACAGGGCAAAATAAGCCTATTAGGCCAAGTCTCTACCCAACGCATTTTACGACCCCGGGTTTAATTACACAAGGTGCTCAAACTTATCAGGAGCTGCTAATTATGATTAATCTATCCAATTTAGCAGTCTCTAATTAAAAACAACAGCCCACGAACCTTACCTCAATGGCAGAGTGGGAGCCTGAAGGCAGTGGGAAGGGAGTGACAGCCATCTGGTTGACTGCATCTTCACTTCTGCACAACAAAACAAAACAAAACACCACGTTACACACCAAACCAGGGTGGGCAAACTTCTCCTTGGAGTTGGTTCTGCCCATTAAAAAAACACCCTCAACACCATGACGACTGTTTTTTATAATTTTTGCTTTGGTTCCTTGCCCCCCAGCAGATCCCATCCCTCATCTGGGACACACTGACATCCTGTCCTTTGGAAATCCAATTTTGTGTGGATTATCAGAGGATGCAGTTGGATTTTATAGTCCCCCACACACCCACAGATGAGCTCACACTTAGTTAGCCCCTTTTAATGGTCTCTACATCTGTAAACTGCTTATTTATAGTTTCACATTCATGTTACTGAAATACCTGTTTAATGTAACAGATTGCTTTTTCTTTTTTTTGTTCATTTTTACTGCAGTCTTTTCAATGTAAAAACTTGGAAAAGATTTTATAAAATGCAGGGAGAAGAGGAGATGAACACTGATTGTCCCTACATATAAAGGGAATTGTTTTTCCAAAATGCTTATGATGTATGGCATCTCTTTCTCTCTCTTTAAAACGCCTCTGAAGTTGACATCTGATTAATTTGTTTTTTGTATTTAACAGCATTCTGCCTTGCTGATGTTTTTCCTCAACTGTCACCTAAACTGATTTGTTTTCTGGAATTAGCTCTGTGTTTTTTTGGCCTCTGTAAAACGAAGCCAGGTAACAGATGACTTCAGTGATATCATTTAAGGCAAATCATCACAGAATCACAGTTTGGGTGGGAAGGGACTTTAAAACTCATCCAGTGCCACCCCTAACAAGGCAGGGACACCTTCCACTGTCCCAGGGGGCTCCAGCCTGGCCTTGGGCACTGCCAGGGATCCAGGGGCAGCCACAGCTGCTCTGGGTATCTATGCCAGGGCCTGCCCACACTCACAGGGAGGAATTTCTTCCCAAAATCCAGCCAAAATCTACCCCAGGCAGGTTACAGCCATTCCCCCCTGTCCTCTCACTTTGTGCCTTTTCACAAAGTCCCTTCTCCAGCCTTTTTGCAAGAGGAATCTCTGATGCTGCTGCTCCACAGGTACAGCTCTTAGATGAAGGGAAGTGACTTCTCTTGGCTCTTCCAGGTTTGATTTTCTCTCTACTACACTCCATGTTACTGTGACACGAGCAGAATCTTTTCCTCTTTAATTTTGCAATAAACTATTAGACTATTATGTGTTTTAAACACATTTTATGGAAGCGCCTGGAGGAAAAAAAGTCTCATTTCCCCCCTGAAGGTTTAAAAGACATGGAGCTAGCATGTTCTGATCCCTGAGAAATAACTCTGTGATTCAACAGCTCTGAGCACAGCAGCAAATGGGAGTCACAGGCATATGAAATGATAAATCCTGCAGGCAAAGGCTGGGGAATTCATTCCCTTATCTGCAAGCTGACAGCCACAGCATCCAGAGGAGCTGGCTGGGTGCTCCCAGAGCTGTCCTGGCTGCAGGCTCTGCTCTCAGAGCCCTGCAGGAGGGAGAGCCCAGCCTGGGAGAGGCACCAGCACGGGCACCCAGCCCTGGATTCCATCAGCATTTCACAACTCCCAAGCGCATCTCACCCACAGGGCACATTGGGCAAGGATGTTTTCCCTGCTCTTATCTTGGTGAGACATCAATCTCCTTACGCTTGGTGCTTTTCTAACCCACAGGAGTAAATCACCCGGTGATTTTGTGATTTTGCCTTGACTGCAGAGCTTTTCCTGACAATAGTTTATGTGAAGTACAATCAGCATGAAAACCAACCCCACTCTGCAGCTCACAATGCAGCATCCATGCTATGCAATTAGGAGCAAACATGGAAATAAAGATATACAGATATAGATATATAAATAAAAAGAATATATATAAAAATATATTAAATTATATATTAAAATATAAATAGAAAAAATATAATTATAGAAAATTATATAAATTAAGAAAAATAGATATATAAAGAATAAATATACTATATAATATATATTGTATATATTATACATTTAAAATATAAATAAGTAAATAAATATATTTATATATATATTTACATATTTATTTATATATTTAATATAAATAAATAAGTAAAAATTATTATATATATGTTATATATATATATAATGTTATTATATATATAATATTTTATATCTATATAATTACATTATATATATTTTTGTATATTTTATAAGAAGTACCCTAAAAATTGCTAAACACAATCTTCATGACAAACTGGGGTAAAATTAATTATCCAAACTAGTTTTCACTTCATACACAAACACCTTTGTATTTTTTTCCACCAGTGGGGAAAAAGTATCTTTATGCAGCTTTAAGTGGATGGCCATTTTTATTCCAAGCAATAAAACAACACTTATGTTAATATCCCTGGGAAAACAAAAAGCAAAAATATAAAAACCCCCAAGGTTACACAGTGTCACAACTTGTAATCTCCCCCTGCTAGGACTCGTACATATTTAAATACTTTAATGCTGCTTCAAAGGAGAATGCTTCAAAGCAGAATCAAAGTGGGAATATATTTTAAAGTGACAGATCTAATAAGAAATCGCTGTTTCTGCTCCCCACTTCCACAAGTGTCCTCAACTAAAAAGTGAATTTATTTACGACTAAAAGGAGCAATCGTTTTCTTTTGATGCAGGGGCAGACATCTCAGAAGTCTGAACATCACATTCAAATTACAGCGACTGCAGATGAGCATTCCACATATTTGCCAATGGTTGCTCCAGAACCACCTCCAAAAAAGCTGCTCCCAGTTGCTGCTGCAAAATCCTGCTCGGGGTTTAAGGTGTCCAAACCTTCACACTCAAGATAAAGGTTTCATTCCTTACTACATTTTACTTCTTTCCAGTCTAAACAGGGCGCCTGGACATTCCCCATCCTGTCTTGGTAGATCAAAAAAGTAAAACTCCCGATGTTCTGCTCCATCTGCACCTTTGCAGCTTAAGCCAAGGCAAATAGAATTGTTACTGACTTAAATACCACAAAAACTGGGTACAAAAGAAACATGAAGAGAGCCACAGGCAAAGATAAATCCAAAGGGAGCACCCAGGAAGGTGCAGGAAGGAATGAAGGGAAGCTGAAGTTGGGTGCTGAAAATGTGTATGTAAATAACAGTGTAAAAAATGCACTAATAGTGAAAATAAATGTAGAACAAGGGAGTCAATGTTTCCTCTGCAAGGTGACACCAGGACATAAAGTCTTGCAGATTATTGAAAGTTTATAAATGTATATGCAAATAACAGTGTAAATAAATGCAAAAATAGTGAAAATAAATGAAGAACAAGGGAATAAAGGTTTCCTTAGCAAGGTGACACCAGGACATAAAGTCTTGCAGACTGCTGAAAGCTTTTAAATGTACATGTAAATAATAGCGTAAGTAAATGGAATAATACTGTAAAATGTAATAGTCTAAATGCAGAACAAGTGAATAAATGTTTCCTCTGCAAAGTGACAAAGTAATAAAGTCTTGCAGATTATCGAAACTTTATAAATGTATGTGCAAATAAGAGTGTAAATAAATGCAATAATAGTGAAAATAAATGTAGAACAGGGGAATAAATGTTTCTTCCGTAAGGTGACACCAGGACATAGTCTTGCACATTGTTGAAAGCTTTTAAATGTATATGTAAATAATAGTGTAAATAAATGCAATAATAGTGTAAATAAATGTAGAATAAGGGAATAAATGTTTCCTCAGCAAGGTGACATCAGGACATAAAGTTTTGCATATTATTGAAAGTTTATAAATGTATATGCAAATAATAGTGTAAATAAATGCAGTAATAGTGTAAATAAATGTAGAACAAGGGAATCAATGTTTCCTCTGCAAAGTGACACCAGGACATAAAGAATGGCGGATTATTGAAAGCTTATAAATGTATATGTAAATAATAGTGTAAATAAATGCAAAAATAGTGAAAATAAATGTAGAACAAGGGAATCAATGTTTCCTCTGCAAGATGACACCAGGGTATAAAGTCTTGCAGATTATTGAAAGCTTACAAATGTATATGCAAATAATAGTGTAAATAAATGCAATAATGGTATAAAATGTAATAGT
Source organism: Ammospiza caudacuta (assembly GCF_027887145.1). Lineage (NCBI taxonomy): Eukaryota > Metazoa > Chordata > Aves > Passeriformes > Passerellidae > Ammospiza > Ammospiza caudacuta. The sequence continues at coordinate 46,158,415 of NC_080599.1, read as the reverse complement.
GTAAATGTAGAACAAGGGAATCAATGTTTCCTCTGCAAAGTGACACCAGGACATAAAGAATGGCGGATTATTGAAAGTTTATAAATGCATATGTAAATAATAGTGTAAATAAATGCAAAAATAGTGAAAATAAATGTAGAACAAGGGAATAAATGTTTCCTCTGCAAGATGACACCAGGGTATAAAGTCTTGCAGATTATTGAAAGCTTACAAATGTATATGCAAATAATAGTGTAAATAAATGCAATAATGGTATAAAATGTAATAGTGTAAATGTAGAACAAGGGAATCAATGTTTCCTCTGCAAAGTGACACCAGGACATAAAGAATGGTGGATTATTGAAAGCTTATAAATGTATATGTAAATAATAGTGTAAATAAATGCAAAAATAGTGAAAATAAATGTAGAACAAGGGAATAAATGTTTCCTCTGCAAGATGACACCAGGGTATAAAGTCTTGCAGATTATTGAAAGCTTACAAATGTATATGCAAATAATAGTGTAAATAAATGCAATAATGGTATAAAATGTAATAGTGTAAATGTAGAACAAGGGAATCAATGTTTCCTCTGCAAAGTGACACCAGGACATAAAGAATGGCAGATTATTGAAAGTTTATAAATGCATATGTAAATAATACTGTAAATAAATGTAGAACAAGGGAATAAATGTTTTGTCTGCAAGGTGACACCAAGATATAAAGTCTTGCACATTGTTGAAAGCTTTTAAATGTATATGCAAATAATAGTGTCAATAAATGCAATAATAGTGTAAACAAATGTAGAACAAGGGAATAAATGTTCCCTCTGCAAGGCGATACCAGGGCATAAAGTCTTGCAGATTGTCAGCAGCTCATATTGTCCACATCCTGCTTGCTAAAATAAAATAAAAATAAAACAGAAATCTAGACCTTGTGTTTTCTCATCTTTGCGCTCCCTCTGGCAGCCCCTTTGGAAGAGAGGAGCTGCAGGAGAGCTGCACCCTGACTGGGTTTCTCCTCCTTTGCACATCCTCCTGAACAACCTCTCCCACAGCAGCAAGAGGAGCCTTGTCCCGCTCCTCCTCTCTTCCACCCCAGCTCACGGGAGCCACGGGCACAGGGGTGCTTTGAATGAACAAAAAACGCTCTTATAAACGGCACCTTAGCTCATCAGAGGTTTTGGAGGAGCCCAAATCCCTGAACTTCCTGAGCCATTCCTGAGCCTGTTCCCACACGTGTATGACGGAGAGGAGGAAACGGCTCTGGAGCAAACAGGAAAGGTTCAAACTTGCACACACGCAGGGCCTGGCAAGGGCTTAGGTTTCAACTTTCCCACATGAAAGAAGCTCGGCAATCAAAGCAAGTAAAAACAGGAGTTTATGCCCTTAAAATACGGACAATTATGTAGGTTTGAACAAACGTAAAAATAATTTCTGATTCTAATTATTTCTAATTATTATAGAAACAATTTTCTAATTATTATAGAAATAATTCCTAATAATTTCCCAATTATTATAGAAATAATTACTAATAATTTTCTAATTATAATAAAAATTATTTCTAATAATATCCTAATTATTAGAGAAATAATTTCTAATAATTTCTAAAGCATGGCAGTGTTTGAGAGTGGCACTAAACATTAGAAGTCACTTCTAGAGGCTCTGAAAGAAGAGTCAAAGTCACAGCAGTGGGGTTTATGTAGGTTTGAACAAATGTAAAAATAATTTCTAATTCTAATTATTTATAATTATTATAGAAACATTTTCTAATAATCCTCTAATTATTATAGAAATAATTTATAATATTTTCCTTGTTATTATAGAAATATTTTCTAATATTTCCTAATTACTATATAAATAATTTCTAATAATTTTCTAATTATAATAGAAATTATTTCTAATAATTTTCCTAATTATTAGAGAAATAATTTCTAATAATTTCTAAAGCATGGCAGTGTTTGAGAGTGGCACTAAACATAAGAAGTCACTTCTAGAGGATGTGAAAGAAGAGTCAAAGTCACAGCAGTGGGGTTTATGTAGGTTTGAACAAACGTAAAAATAATTTCTAATTCTAATTATTTCTAATTATTATAGAAACATTTTCTAATAATTTTCAAATTATTATAGAAATAATTTCAATTAATTTTCTAATTATTATAGAAATAATTTCTAATATTTTTCCTAGTAATTATAGGAATATTTTCTAATAATTTTCTAATTATTATAGGAATAATTTCTAATATTTTTCCTATTTATTACAGAAATAATTTCTAATATTTTCCTAACTATTATAGAAATAATTTCTAATAATTTCTAAAGCATGGCAGTGTTTGAGAGTGGCACTGAACATAAGAAGTCACTTCTAGAGGATGTGAAAGAAGAGTCAAAGTCACAGCAGTGGGGTTTATGTAGGTTTGAACAAACGTAAAAATAATTTCTAATTCTAATTATTTCTAATTATTATAGAAACATTTTCTAATAATTTTCTAATTATTATAGAAATAATTTCAATTAATTTTCTAATTATTATAGAAATAATTTCTAATATTTTTCCTAGTAATTATAGGAATATTTTCTAATAATTTTCTAATTATTATAGGAATAATTTCTAATATTTTTCCTATTTATTACAGAAATAATTTCTAATATTTTCCTAACTATTATAGAAATAATTTCTAATAATTTCTAAAGCATGGCAGTGTTTGAGAGTGGCACTAAACATAAGAAGTCACTTCTAGAGGATGTGAAAGAAGAGTCAAAGTCACAGCAGTGGGGTTTATGTAGGTTTGAACAAACGTAAAAATCATTTCTAATTCTAATTATTTCTAATTATTATAGAAACATTTTCTAATAATTTTCTAATTATTATAGAAATAATTTCAATTAATTTTCTAATTATTATAGAAATAATTTCTAATATTTTTCCTAGTAATTATAGGAATATTTTCTAATAATTTTCTAATTATTATAGGAATAATTTCTAATATTTTTCCTATTTATTACAGAAATAATTTCTAATATTTTCCTAACTATTATAGAAATAATTTCTAATAATTTCTAAAGCATGGCAGTGTTTGAGAGTGGCACTAAACATAAGAAGTCACTTCTAGAGGCTGTGAAAGAAGAGTCAAAGTCACAGCAGTGGGGTTTATGTAGGTTTGAACAAACGTAAAAATCATTTCTAATTCTAATTATTTCTAATTATTATAGAAACATTTTCTAATAATTTTCTAATTATTATAGAAATAATTTCAATTAATTTTCTAATTATTATAGAAATAATTTCTAATATTTTTCCTAGTAATTATAGGAATATTTTCTAATAATTTTCTAATTATTATAGGAATAATTTCTAATATTTTTCCTATTTATTACAGAAATAATTTCTAATATTTTCCTAACTATTATAGAAATAATTTCTAATAATTTCTAAAGCATGGCAGTGTTTGAGAGTGGCACTGAACATAAGAAGTCACTTCTAGAGGCTGTGAAGGAAGAGTCAAAGTCGCAGCAGTGGGGAGTGTTGAACAGCCCAGACACTCCCCAGTCCTTGGAGCAGTGGGATCTCTCTCTGCACATAAATAACACCATAAATAAGAGGAGATTGCACCTGGAAATGGAAGGAGGGCTTGGGTGACAGATTTGTGGGCTTCACAATGCCACCAGCAGGAAGCAGCAATATCAGAGCAGGGGCTGCAGTGTGGGAGGGCTCAGGACAGACGACAGATGGAATTTAAATTAGGAAAATCCCTCACTGTTGAAGCATTTCTCACGGCTCATCACTGCAAAAGGCAATTTTCTTTTAAGGGATAAAGGTAGAGCAAGGAGTGACTCACAGGACTGAGCACAATGGGAGGATGGTTTGAAATCAGTGGAATTCTCTTTGACTCAAGCACTCGGCTATATTTGAGCTGCTTATTATACCAGCACTGAAGCACCAAACCAGATTAAAGGCAGTTAATTGAGCATGGAAAAAAAACACTGAATTTCCTGAATCATAAAATTCTCACTGTAAAAGAGCACTCTGATATAAACTGGATTTCCTAGTCCAGATGTAAAATTTAATTATATTGTTTCATTATGCATGCTACAGGGATGGACTTACAACACATGAGCAAAACCCACAATGGGTAGAAACACTTCTTATTTTGGGAACTGGGGCACAGACACTCCAAAAAGAAGCAAGTCCCTCTTTTTATTACTTTATAACAATAAACTACTTAATTATTTAATAAAATAATTACATAATAAATAAATAAAAATAAAATCAATAAATAAAATAAATAATAAAATAAATAATTTTATTACTTTATAATAAAAATTACTTAATAATTAGGGAATTATTTTATTTAATATAAAGATAAATAAAAATTAAAATAATAATAAAAATAAAATTATATAAAAGTATAAATAATAAATAATAAATAATATAATAAAATAAATAATAAAATAAGTAATAAAATAAATAATTTTATTACTTTATAATAATAAATTATTAATAATTAGGTAATTATTATTACCTAATTCCTGTTGGAGAATCAGAGCAAGAATTTCAAAAGGCCACAAAGACATGACATCCCTTATTGTCCCTAAAAAACTCTAACTGCAAATCCTTTAGATGCTCTTAGAAGCTCAAGCAATTAATGAGACCACTGGGAAACAGGGCTGTGTTAAGACTTATAATCTGGATTCTGGCCAAAATCAACTGTTTTAAATAATCATCGTCAACTTAATTGAGGAAAAGATGCTCATGAAGCAGAGTGAGAAGCCTTCAGACATAAGGGGGTGTCTGTGGTTCTCACAGCAGCTACTGAGCTGTGTCTCATCAGCAAAAAATTCCAGGAAAGGGTGGGAATGCAATTGTAACACTACCTGGGTGTAAAAAAAGTGTGAACAGACTTTTATAGCACACGTGGTGGTAAGTCAGGATTTCAGCAAAAAGTCCAAAAGGCTGAGGATACCTTTTATCCTTTATCTTTGTCTAGAAAAAGAAATAAATCTGGGGCTGGAGCTGGATAATCATGAAGGTTCCTTCCAAGCCAAACCATTCTGTGATTCTCTGAAGTTATTTAATGATAGTTATTACAGCTCTCCCAGAAAGGCTTTTCTGTGCCCAGGAATTTCTGGGCTTCTTTCACAACTGATTAAGGAGTTTATGGAAACATCCCCCTGCCCTGCACATGAACCAAAACAGCAGGAATAGGAAAACCTGGATGCTGTTTCCTGCTTCCAAGGGGAAAGCAGACTGCTTATCACTCAGCATCCTGCATCCCAGGGAAAAAAGGCCTCAGGGTATCAGAGAGGGCACTGGAACAGCCCAAAAATTCCAACAGCTTGCCTTTTATGCCCTGAATCAGCTCAGGCAGGACCTTTTCAGGCTGTGGATTGATGCGTTTCTGCAAAATTATAATCTCCTCAGGTTTTTCACTGGTGAAATGAGGATATTTGTATTTGGATGAACATGAAGACCAAATTAATTTCTCTCAGAGTTCCTGCAGTCTGTGTCATTTTGCTGTGTAACACAGCCAAAACACATCCAGAGGCACAGAAAGGCCACAGCTCATGTTTTCACTCAGCACCATCCACTGGGTTTGTGGTCTGAGCTGGAGGAATGGGAAGCACCAAGACACACTGGGCTCATGGAACATCGTGAGAAAAGCAAATCATTCTTATTTGTCCTTGAAATCCACATTTAACAGAGACAATCTAATTTGTCTTTGCTAGAACTCGAGCACACATAAAAAACAAGAAACATTGGTTTTCTCCCCATGTTTGGGGTAGTGCTCCAGGTGCTGAGAACATCCTCTCAGTGTGAGAATTCCCTTTTATTGCTTCTCCTGGGCTGAGCACACAAACCCAGCAGCTCTCAGGGTAAGGCCAAGAGTTGTGCTCTTGGGAAGATGGAAGTTTACATCCTCAGCAGCAGCATTTAAAAGGATAATTTTTATTTTTTTTAAATCTCTGAGATGGAAACAAGAATCACCCAATGGTATTTCCAGTATATATTTCTAGTGTCTTGAATATTTGAGATGAATTTTTGCCTTGAAGATAACAATTAGAAAAGGAGAATTTTAGGTAAGAATCTACATGGCCTTTGTGTCTCAAAGGGCAGAAGACACACCACGGACATAAAAGACAAACCAAGGACCCAAAAGACAAACCAAGGACCCAAAAGACACACCAAGGATCCATAAGATAAACCAAGGATCCAAAAGACAAACCAAGGATCCAAAAGACACAACAAGGATCCAAAAGACAAACCAAGGATCCAGAAGATAAACCAAGGATCCAAAAGAAAAACCAAGGATCTAAAAGACAAACCAAGGATCCAAAAGACAAACCAAGGATCCAAAAGACAAACCAAGGATCCGAAAGACACAAGGATCCAAAAGACAAACCAAGGATCCAAAAGACACAGCAAGGATCCAGAAGACAAACCAAGGATCCAAAGGACAAACCAAGGATCCAAAGGACAAACCAAGGATCCAGAAGACAAACCAAGGACCCAAAAGAGAAACCAAGGATCCAAAAGACAATGCAAGGACCCAAACAACGCACCAAGGACCTTCAGCCCATGGAAGTGGCTCTGCCAGGGCCCATTCCCTGGAGTTCTGCTTGGAGCACCAGGGAAGGAGCCCCATTCTTGGCTTGGGCTCCCACAAGTGGGGGTTTTGCCTCTGGAACCTCCACATTTTCCACAGGCAATTAAATAATGGTGAGTGAGCCGTGGGACGTGATGTTGAATTCTCAGTGGCTGGGGAAAGTAACACAGGAGCTGCAGGCAGGAGCATTAATCTCCTCCAGATCCTCAGAGCTGCCAAGGATAGCAACTCATTGCTCACAGTGCTAATGCTGCTCCTCCATCACTCCTGGGCACGCTGCAGCAGGCAGAGCCGTGGCAGTAAATGTACACATTTATATGCATTCAGCCACAGATTATGACATTGTTCACAGGGAGCCCGTGGATGAGCCAGGAATGTAAAACAATAGCAAGGATGATGTAAGTGTTGGTGGGAAGAGCACCTTATAAAATGGCACGGGGGTGAAGTGCCCAGCAAAAGTCACAGCTGGGATTTATTCATAAATGCACATCTGTGAAATTCCAGCCTGTTGGAGCATGTTTGAGTCCTGGGAAAGAGGCAGCTTTTTCCCAGACCTCCTGCCCAGGGTCAGGAGAGCAACACTTCCTGAACTACTGAGGGAATGCACGCAGGTGTCTTTAATTCATGTACAAAGAGGAAAAATTTTCATGCTCGGAGCGAAAGAAAAATGCCCACATGTAATTTTTATGCAGATGAAAGGGTGTTTTAGCATATTCCCTCCCACACAATCCATCCCAGCTCTCCTTGGCAAAGCCAGCCTTCCCCTCTGTACAAACAAGCCCTTGCTCACTTCCCAAATCCTCTTTTGATGCCCACACAAAGGTGTCCTTCAGCCAGCTCCTGCTCCTTGTGCTCCATCCCTGCTCCTCTCCAGCAATCCCAAGCCTCTGCACCATCACCACTCCCTCCTGGCTGGATGAACAAGCTGCCCTCTCCAACCCATCCCAAAGCACTTCAGGAAGCTGTGGGAGAAGCAGCTCCCAAGCCCAAGAGGAACAGCTCAAGTTTTCAGCAGACACCCCTAAAATAAGCATTCATTTCCATTAGGTATTTTCTTTTTTTTTTTTTTTTTTTTTTTTTTTTTTTTACATTATTATGGAGAACTCTTGAACTGTTCCAAGAAGAACAGTCAGGGAAAAGGTTTATTCAGTTTCAAAGAGAACTGGGGAAGTTCAGCATGTGCAAAGCAGGCTAAATATGTAAATATGTCATGGCATAGGCTACAGTGCAGCAAATGTTTTGATGAGAAAGGTTCTTACCGTATGAAAACCAGCTTGACCTTGGATGGGGCAGTTTTAATGATTGCAGAAGCATTCTGGTGGCTTCTTCCATACAATATCTGATTGTTTATCTGTTAAAAGAAAATGATTTTCATGTAAGTGGAGGAGTACACCTTGTTCTAATTTATACCACTGAGACTTCCAAGTTTACTGTGGGATAAGGAGATAAGACTCAAAGAAAATGTGGTCTCCAAATATTGATCTATATAAAACAGGAACCAATGCAGAGCTGATTTACTGTTATTAGTAAACCACAAATGAGAGATTTTTTTTTCCCCCCACAGATCCCTTGAATGGGCTTCAAGGATTATTCCCAGATTTTTGGAAAGCAACTTGATCTGACGAGAATCATACGGATGTGACAACAGCACAGATGTTTAGATGTTGAGACTTTGCCTGCAGGCTCTGGCCATTGAGGAGAACTGGCTGCTAAGACTGTGCTGACTCCTCAGCTCTGCTGAAGGAGGAGGAGTGGGAGTCAGGGGGATGAAGGACAATTTAAGGACGTGATGCTGCATCCCTTTTGCTGGGATGGATCCACACCTGAGCACAGCAGCAGCAAGCCCTGCTCTGGGCACAGGGAAATGGGAAATGCAGCGGGCCAGGACATCCCCCAGGTGGGCAGCAGGGCCAGGGCACCTGTCCTGGTGACCAGTGCTGTGGCCACAGCAGCAGGGCAGTGACAAGCCCTATGACCAACCCCCAGCCCCAGGGCCAGTTCTGGGGTCCCCAGTCAGAGAAAGAAGGACATGGAGGGGATGGAGCAGGTCCAGGGAAGGGAATGGAGCTGGGCAGGGGCTCAGCCTGCAGCAAAGGAGGCTCAGGATGGACCTTGTGGCTCTGCACAGCTCCTGCCAGGAGGGCACAGCCCGGGGGGGGTCAGGCTCTGCTCCCAAATAACAAACAACAGGAGAAGGGGCAACAGCCTCAAGCTGTGCCAAGGAAAGTTTAGACTGAATATTTGGGAAAATTTCTTCATGGAAAGAGTTGTCCAGCCCAAGGCAGTCCCCATGCCTGGAGGGGTTTAACATCCCTGTGGATGTGGCACTTGGGGACATTGGGGCAGTGGTGGCCTTGGCAGTGCTGGGGCATGGCTGCACTCTGTGTCCTAAAGGACTTTTCCAACCTAAACACTCCTGTGCTTCAATGCTGCAGGTTTTTCCTCCCACTCTAAATTTACAACATAATATTTACATTCACATTTGATACACCAATGCTGCTTAAAACAATAAGGAACACAGAGCCCAGGAACAATTCGGTGGTGATTACAGGAGGAATTTTTGTTACTGCAGATGTTTGTATTGGATCCTGGGTTTGTGATCTTAGAAGGATTTCTTTTTTTTTTTTTTTTTTTTTTTCAATCAAACAAGAAGTAACAGGCCAAGTCTTCCAGCCTGGTGTGATATGGGCTAGTCAGACACATTAGGAATATTCACAAATCTTATGTTCAGTGAGTCAAAACATGATGCAAGTTCATCAGTTAAATAAGGACAATGCAAGGACAAGAATAATCCCCCTAACAATTGCTTACTGACTGGGATTGAAGTGCAGAACTTTCACTTACCAAGCCTTTTATTGTACAAAAGCAAGATCTAAAAGGAAATAACATCACCATTCTCAAAGAGTTAATATGGTTCTGTCTGCAGCTGCCATGGAAAAGGCAGGGTGAGAAGCAACATCCTGGGCCATGCTTCATTAATCAACCATCAATTTAAATATCCAGTGGCAAAAATGGATGAATGCTCAGCTGCATTCTGCCTTCAAGCTCAACTTGAAATTTTCAGTGAGTTTGTTGACTTAATTTTTCTAAGTTTGAGAATAAATTGTTCACTGGGAATACTGTATGCTTTACAAATTGTTTGGATTTAGTTAAATTACCATCAATTTTCCTAAACAGCAGACTTCTTAGATTAAAATTTATAGGCTTTACTCTGGCTAAATTAATCCTACTCACTACATGTATCAAATAGTCTAAAATTTAATTAGCTGTGAGCTGGGTCTCTAAGTTATAATTATTTAATTACTCCAAAATGAAAGCATAATCAAAGCAATATATCTCCACAAGGTTTTGGACTGTCCTACAGAGTTATTATGCCCAGTATTAATTTTTTTTTTGAGGTACACTTTCTTTTGCAAAATAAATTAATGCTCTGTTAGCTGCAGATACCACAGTGATGAGCAAAACACCAAAGCCTACTTAAATAAAACAAAACAGAGAGCATCTAGGATTTCAGAAGAAACATCACTTTAAATATTTCAAATTGAGTAAAGTAACATGTCAGATTAACCAAATACTGCTCTGGGAGTCAAAACCTACAAATCTGTGCTTTACTTTTTGCATTAGAGATTAGAAAAGAAAAGCAAAGCCTGGGCTAAGCAAAAGAAATAAACTGATCTAAATCAACCCCAACTCTTCTCATGGAAATGCCTCTTTCCATAACTCCTTGGAAAGTCAGCAGAGCTCAGAGAGAGATAAAAACTTGCTGCAGGTATGAGGTCAGGTCAGCCCCCAAGTTCAGTGATCCCACATTGCTTTGTGGCAGATTTAATCACAGATCCCAAATGTACTGCTGCCTTCACCTACAGAAGTTTTGGTTTACAGTTTCATGCACTGAAGTAGCAGAAAGTACAAACCCACTGAAATCCGAGCTCTGGGGTTCAGAGGGAAAGATCTCCAGGATTGTTTGCTTCTCAGACTTTAATTTGCAGAAGAGAAACATTAGATATGGATATTTAAAAAAAACCAAAAAACCAACTAACCAACCCACACTGTTTTTACTACGTGGCAGTAATGGAAATCCATAAAATTAGTATCATCTGATTTTTATGAAAATCAAGTTAAATGATACCCCAAAGCTAGTAAAAATACTGGCTTAGCTTTCTGTAATAATTATTTCTTTGTACAATGCACTGGGTTCCTTCTTACCACAGGAATTGTAGCATTCCAAGACACAACCAGGCTCTCTGAAACAATGGGGGAAGTTTCAAAGCCTTTTTTTTATCAGTCAGATTTTATGTACTGAAACCCCATAAAGCACACCAAGCTCCCAAAGCTTGGAGGGAAAAACTAATTAGAATGTGAATTTCCCTCACCAAAATCCTTGCTGGGCACATGTTTAAACATGTGCATCACCTAAAGTGATCAACAGAGCATGAAATCTGTAAGGACAGAAAATATCCTGCTCTGAGCTGGCAGCTGATGCCTGTGGCTCCCACCTGGGGATGTGGAGGAAGGACATTGGGAAGGGACAGATCCCTGTGCCCTCCCCTGCCAGCCCTGCCTGCTGCCAGCCTGGAAATCACCACCCACACCCACAAAGCACACCAAAAACCCAAAAGCACACCGAAACCCAAAAAAGCACACAGAGCACACCAAAAAAGGCCCTGCATCCCCCTCCACAAAGGACTGGAGCACTTTGTGCAGAGAAGCTCCATCCCTGCCGGGCTGGACAGGGTTTGGAGCACCCTGGGATTGTGGAAGGGGTCCCTGCCCAGGGATTGAGATGAATTTTAATGTCCCTCCCAACCCAAACCATTCTGTGATTCTGTACTGAGATCCCACAGGAAATAAACTGAGAATTAAATGCCAATCACCCACACCCCAGAACAGAAATGGCACTGTGAGTTTGGCTGGGGAGCTCATTTACTTGAGCAAAATACTGCTGTATCTATTGTATTATTACAGCATAACTTTTATTTATTTAAGCACCTCAAAATAAAACAGCAATAAAAATGCATTTAGCACGAAAGCTCTCTAGCTTTGAGCTGTGGCAAAAATGGCATAAAGAAATAAAATGTAATAATTGACACCTGGGCAACAGTCCAGAATGGACAACAGGCAAACTCCTACAGTGAAGGAGGAGAAGGAGGAGAAGGAGGAGAAGGAGGAGGAGGAGGAGGAGGAGGAGAAGGAGGAGAAGGAGGAGAAGGAGGAGAAGGAGGAGAAGGAGGAGAAGGAGGAGAAGGAGGAGAAGGAGTAGTAATAATAATAATAATAATAATAATAATAATAATGGTGATGGGGAGCAGCAGGACTCGAGGCACAGGTACAGCTCCAGGTGACCCTGCTGAGGGCCATGCTGGGCACCACCAGCCCCAGCACTGAGCCCAGCCCAACAAGACACCAAGCAGGGCAGACACCTGCACCAAACCAGCACGAGAGCCAGGCAGGAGCACCACAGATGGCTCCTCTGCTTGGAAAAAGAATGGAAAAGCACAACTTGTGTCCTGTAAAAATAAAACCACTTTTCTCTGCAAGGACAAAATTCTGACCCAAGTGGTTTTCCCATATGTATAAAAGTAGGATGAAAGGATCTTCTTCCCCCAAAAAGCTGTTTTCTCCAGCCACACAGCCATCCAAAATACATCACTGAAGAGGTAAAAAATAAAAATACATGAAGGTTTTTGATGTGATCTGCATTTCCCTCCTTGTGAAACCAAGCCAGGATCATGCCCCCACAAGGCTACTGCTGTTTGCAGAAGCTAAAATGAGCTGGTATTTCATTAATTCAGCAATGAAAGATTTTATGAATAAGAAGCTGAGGCAGCCTGGCTGGATCCCACACCCTCCAACTGAATCCAATCAAACCCCAGTTCAAAAGGAAAATGATCAGGTAACATCAATCCATCTAAATGGCCACCCCATTAACCTGAACTCCAGCAAAAGCCACAGGGAATAATCTGCACACCCTGCAGGGGCATCCTCTGCTTTAATGGAGCAAGACTGTCCAAAGCACCCCAGAAATGCCAGGGGCTTCCCAAGATGTGAACCCCTTCTCTTGCTGAGGTGTTCCACTACTGAAGACTGAGGTGTAATTAAAGATGCAGAGGCAAATGCACCTTAAACATGCAGTTAGGTGAGAACCAGATGTGAGTTTTGTAATCTCAGTGCACATGGCCAGTGCACAACCCAGCCTTTTGTAACGCAGATGTTTGAATTTATCCTTTCCTGTAAGGAATTGCACTCCTGCCCACTGGTGGCACATCTTAAGCTGGATTGCAAGGATAAACAAGGTACTTAGTGAAGTCTCCTTGGATTTTTATTTGAATCTGGGCATTTTTGAGATGGAGGATCTCACTTTCCTTCTACTGAAGGGAAAAAAAAAACATTTTGTTTCCAGCTTAACAGGGAGAGGAATGAGGGCAACATCATCACTTTGGGAAATGCTTCCTTATAACGTGGCTCATCCATGCAAAACCCAGCCTTGTGATTAATCCCACATGGTGCCTCTTTCAAGTATTTAACTTCAGATCCTTTGCTCTACCTATGATATGCAGAGGAGAACAGTGCCACGAGTTCTTTCAGCACACCCAAAATTTAATGATTTCCCTTTTTTTTACCATTAGAATTCAGTGTCAGGGACAGAAAAAACATCATTCTGAAGGAGAAAGCAATTTTCCAACCCTACTCCATTATGGTCCAGACCTTCATACCTTTTCTCACATTTAAAATGAAATCAACTTCAGATGATGGTGTTTCTATAGCCAAAAAAAAGATCTTGTAGTATGTGTATTGAAACCCCCTAATTACAGAACTGTTAGACAATGACAAATGCTTGGACAATTCAGACTATTCCCAGGGTACCCCCAGGCAGCCAAACTGCTCTTTCTCAAGTCAAGAAACGTGAAAAAATAGGTGGTTTTCTGATTGCACAGAGAGCTGCTGGAAGTTCAGAGCATCACCACCCACGGCGAGCAGCAGGTCAGCAAATCCCTGCTCCCCTCTCCAAGGGCAAGATCCCCAGGGAGGAGGGATGATTTTTATAAACCACTGAAGCAATCACCACGTGGGGAATCTCTGCAGGTACAGCAGCAAAATGTCATTTTGCAAGAGCCCAAAAGGCAGATGAAGTGAAGGGAAAGCTGTGTTTGCAGGCTGAAGGTGAGGCAAGGAGACTGGAGAGAAAGTGAAGACAAAATGCTCCACGTGCTAACGAGCTCTCTTGCCTCGTGGGTGAACCCGTGCCAGACACAACTACAGAAAATAAGCATTTAAAGTTGCAACAGATCAAAACAGATTACAGCATGAAATTTATTTTCAGGATGGGGAATATCCCTGTCATCTGTAAAAACACATATGGCAACGTTGAGGGGGTTTTGGCTTTTTTTTCAACGAAAAGTGTGAATTTCCCGGCAAACCACACATGCACTCCAAGGATTGATTTACTGTCCCCTTCCTGCCTTCCAGCAGCCCCTCCCCACGCAGAGCTTGTGAACATGCTGAGAGCACAGACTTTGCTGACAAGACATTGCTTTTCACAGGCCAGTGATTTTTGTTTCACTGCAAACACATTTACCTGCCAAAGGCCAAGTTCTCAGTTGGCATAAATCAGCACAGCTCCTTGCTCAGCCACCTCATTCCACTTCCAGGCTTTATTTAAAGGTTCAAGATGCCTCTCCCTCCCTGCACACGCTGAAGGGAACAATTACCTCCAGGAGCTCATCCCTAAACTGCATCCAGGGAAGAGTTTTCCCTCCAGGAGCTCATCCCCAAAGTGCATCCAGGGAAGGGTTTTACTTCTAGGAATAAACTTTCATCCCCAGACTGCATACAGGGAAGAGTTTTACCTAGAGGAACTCATCCCCGAAGTGCATCCAGGGAAGAATTTCCAGGAGCTCATCCCCAAAGTGCATCCAGGGAAGAATTTTACCTCCATCCCCAAAGTGCATCCAGGGAAGAGTTTTACCTCCAGGAGCTCATCCCCAAAGTGCATCCAGGGAAGGGTTTTACCTCCAGGAGTTCATCCCCAAAGTGCATCCAGGGAAGAATTTTACTTAGAGGAGTTCATCCCTGAGGTGTATCCAGGGAAGAGTTTTAACCTCAAGGAGTTGATCCCCAAAGTGCATCCAGGGAAGGATTTTACTTCCATGAGCTTATCCCCAAAGTGCATCCATGGAAGAGTTTTACTTCCATCCCCAAAGTGCATCCAGGGAGATGGATTTTACCTCCAGGAGTTCATTCCCAAACTGCATCTAGGGAAGAATTTTACCTAGAGGAGTTCATCCCCAAAGTGATCTAGGAAAGAGTTTTACCTCCATCCCCAAAGTGCACCCAGGGAAGAATTTTACCTCCATCCCTAAGGTGTATCCAGGGAAAGGTTTTACCTCCAGGAGCTCATCCCTAATTCGCACCCAGGGAAGGGTTTTACCTCCAGAAACTCATCCCCAAAGTGCATCCAGGGAAGAGTTTTACCTCCATCCCCAAAGTGATGCAGGGAAGGGTTTTACCTCCAGGATTTCATCCCCAAACTGCATTCAGGGCAGGGTTTTACCTCCAGGAGCTCATCCCTAATTCACACCCAGGGAAGGGTTTTACTTCCAGAAACTCATCCCCAAAGTGCATCCATGGAAGAGTTTTACCTCCATCCCCAAGTAATCCATGGAAGAGTTTTACCTCCATCCCCAAGTAATCCATGGAAGAGTTTTACCTCCATCCCCAAGTAATCCAGGGAAGGGTTTTACCTCCATCCCCAAGTGATCCAGGGAGGGGTTTTACCTCCATCCCCAAGTGATCCAGGGAGGGGTTTTACCTCCATCCCCAAGTGATCCAGGGAAGGCTTTTACCTCCATCCTCAAGGTCTATCCAGGGAAGGTTTTACCTCCGTCCCCATGGTCTATCCAGGGAAGGGTTTTACCTCCAGGATTTCATCCCCAAACTGCATTCAGGGCAGGGTTTTACCTCCAGGAGCTCATCCCCATGGTGTATCCAGGGAACTTTTACCTCCAGGAGCTCATCCCCGATGTGCATGCGCCCGTCCCGTCCCGCGGGGCCGTCGGGGTTGATCCCCACCACGAAGATGCTCATCCTGGAGCGGTCCTTGTTGCCAGCCAGGCTGAGCCCCAGCCCATTCTTGTCTTTCTCCAGCTCAATAATGTGCAATTCTCCCGGGAGATCTGCATATCTCTGCCTGATTTTTTCTGGGAAGGCCAAAACATAAAGGGAGTTAGAACACGAAGTGAGTTACGTGCAGATGTTCAACAACAGGCACAAATATGCCAGAAATTTATGGCTCCTCAGCAAATAAGTGTTTTTAACAGAGGTCTTTTCAGCACAGACTCTAAAATACCATTTGCTCTGTGTGCGTCAGTCACACAGCAAAATGCAGCATCAGCTGCAAATACTGTTCACACGAAACCCACGCTATTTTTAATTATTTGTACAACAGCCTGGTTCCAAACCAAAACTTTTCTGAAAGGAGGGTAAACAAGGAAATTCCAGAGGCACCTTTACCTTACAAAACCTATCAAATCCAGGAAACTCTCGTAAAGTTTGAGCTGGTTAATTAACCATGGTGGGAAAGTGAAGCCCTTAATGGCTCAGACATTACTGCAAGCTCACATCTCAAGGTAAAACCTTGTGCTCCCTCCTGGTGACTCAGGAATCTTCCCAGCACTGCTCTGCTGAACTCCACGGGCTGATTAGGCAGAGCAGATGTCAGGGACAATGAAGATGAGTGATTGCATTTTTAAATGCAGCCTCACCTGATATTAAGGTAGTTATTTGTCTTTCATCTGCATTTCAAGCATTCCTGTGACAGAGCTCGATGTATTGACAAAGTTTATGGGAGCACACAGCGTGGCTGGGGATGCTGACAGGTTAATCTGAGTGTGTTTTCACCACTGGCACACAAACATCCATCACCACTGCTGGGGAGGGCAGCTCTGTCCTGTCTGCTTTCCCTCTGCAGATTTCAGTTTAAAGCTCCACCTGCACCCCTCAGCTGGGCCACACATCTGAAAGAGCAAGTCAAAGCACACCCCTGTGGGTGGGTGTCACCTTAGCACAGAGCCCAAGGTGAGAGAAACTGCTGCATTATGCATGAAAGGCAGAAATAAGGGATATTATATGTTCAGCCATATCCCTGAGTCAGCAGCAGGAGCTAGATCAATATTAGCCACTAGCATCCTCCTGGGGAAGCACATTTTAATAGTACGATTTAACTGCTGTAGTGAATGTTCCCATGACAACAAGGAAGAGGGAAAAGAGCTGGGGAAGGTGAGAGGGAGGCAACCAAAAGTGAACAAAAACTGCTGAGAAGAAGGAAGATGAGGCAGAGATGCTCCTTCCACAGCCCCTGTGCTGTGAATCAGGGTGATGCAGCTGAACATGGGACATTCCCAGTGGTTCCTCTCTCCAAGGGTCCTTCCTGAGCAATTGCTCCAGCTGCAGCACCCCTTGTGCCTTGGGCAGAGCCCACTGGGACATGGAGAGCAGCTCCCATCTCCAGCCCCAGCTGCACACAAGAGAATTACCCCACTGAGAGCAACCAGCTCTCCCCTTGCTGTATTTACAGGCTGAATTTTCCTGCCATGCTCAAAACCCCAGGGTGTACAGCCAGGGTGAGATGTTATCCCTGGAAAGCTGCTAAAGCCCCACAGAGCTCTGCACAAAATCAGAGTATCACCAAAAAAATTAGAAAGCTCATTTGTTACAATTATATGCCCCCAAAAATTCATGTAACTGTGTTAAATAAACGGCAATCAATGTAGCTGCATGGTTTTTAATGTATTTCTTAACTAATGGGGTCAGCCTGTAATTAGAGGTGTGGTTTACTACATGGATTTGGAAACTGTTTTGTCTTCTTAGACCAGAACAGCAAGACAGGAAGGGTCTCAAAAATGGAGTTTTGGAAAGCAAAGGAGATGCAGCCACACCTGGCTTGGTCACAGCACTGAGGTTTAATTTCTCTGCCCACGAGACCAAGTCCAGACCTGAAGAGCTCCAAGGCATTTGCTGCCCACCACAATTAGACCAATTACTCATTACAGCACAGCAAGGAGCTGCAGCACACCCAGAGCTGGGTACCAGCAGAAAAGGGCTTTTTTTTCTAATGATTGTGTTTTTGTGGCTAAAAGCAAGAACTGGAGCTGGAGGGCTGCTGTCCATCACCTCCTGCCACAGCTCCCTGCCCTGCTGGTTGTACATGGGTAACACATCTCAGTGCTGCTCGCCAGGAGCAAGGAACTCGTGTAAAGCATCACTTGAACAACTCATAGCTGGGTGCACAGACAGGAGCTGCACACACACACACACACACACACACAAAAACACGTTTAAATGCAGTGCAGATGGAGCTGCACATCTTCAAACTCATTCCTGGCCTGTGACACTCAGCCCTGTGACACTGCAAGCACACACTGCTCCAGCCTCTGCCTGCAGACACAGTGCCTCTGTGAATAAGTCTGTAATTCCATGGTGTTTCCTCCCCAAAATGAGTTTTCTCACATGGGAGAAATGCTGGCAGTCCAGAAGCACATGTGTATTCCTTTCTGAGCTGGGCTGGAATTAAAAGTGAGATTTAGTCCTTCAAAAATCAGTAGTTTGGGCAATTTGTCCCTGGGATGGGACAAAGCCCCACTAAAATTCCTGTGTTGGGCCAGGTCTGGAAGTCTGGTGATTGAACCCCAGCTCTGTGCTCCAGAAATGCCAAAATTCCCCATTGTGGGAACAAATCTTTGGGTAAAGAAAAAATTCATCTGGGCAAAGGATGACTCCAGAATTGGCTGCTTTATTTGTTAAGGGGTTGGGTTGTTTTCTTTTGGTTCTTTCTTTTAAAGTGTCTTCCCCGTTGTGTTATTTGTTGGAAGAAATCCTTACTTACAACAGAAGGAAATCTCTGTGTGGACTAAGCCCTTGATTCTAAATTACCACATTCATTTCCAAAGCAACTATTCCATGGTTTGAGATGGCTGGGGTGACTAAGAGGTACAACAGAGGGAGGGAGGCAGAGGATGCTTGGAGCCAGCCCCATTTCCACCCTGGCAGGAGGCACCGCTGTCCTGGAGAAGGGACATAGCAGAGACAGCCTGTCACAGACATCTTTTATGAAAAATCCTTTCCTTAGGATTTTTCCTCCTGAGAAGCTGGGAGGTCTCAAGAACAAAATGCAAGCAAATGGTTATCTGCTGCTGTGGGATGCAACAGGTGCATCTGGGATTGGTCCCATGTGGTTGTTTCTAATTAATGGCCAATCACAGCACAGCTGGCTTGGACTCTCATTTTTTATTTTTCTATTCTTAGCTAGCCTTCTGATGAAACCCTTTCTTCTATTCTTTTAGTATAGTTTCAATGTAATATATATATCATAAAATAATAAATCAGCCTTCTGAAACACGGAGTCAGATCCTCGTCTCTTCCCTCATCCTGGGACCCCTGTGAACACAGCCACAACACCCCTGGTTCTAAAGCAACCCTGTGCCAGCTCAGGCTGCCTCCTCCCTGGCCAGCAGAAGGTTCTGGCTCTCCCCAGTGCCACCTCCTGCAGCTCAGCCCTGCAAGGGCTGTCCTGGCCAGGCAACAATAAATGACAGCAGATTCCCAGCGGTGCTGCCTCACTCATCCAATCTGCACACAAATATCCTCTGGGCATCCAGCTGACTTCCTACAGCACTGCCATGGTTAGCCTCAGCTTGCCTCTTAATAAGGATCTCACAAAATCATTTTAAACAAGTATTTACTGCTTAAACTAACCTGCATCTAAGGCATCTTCCCCTGAATGCCTTTTTCAGCTGTTTTCTCTCCCCTCCAGCTGGTATCAGTTTTCAGCTGGCTGCCTAGGGTTGGGGAGCCAGTTAGCATCTGCTTTTGCAAAGAATTCCATTATCTGCCTTCATTACCAGACACTTTACACGAGGCAATTGTAATTCTGTTGTTGCTGCCTCACACATGGGACTCGGTGTCTCTCTTGTTTTGGCACCGCTCGGGGCTGTTTCCACATTCGGTGACAATATGCCCATCACAACTTCTGCAAACACATCTCACCGAGGATATTTCACCAGCTAATACTGCAGCCAGCTCCTCTTAAAAAAACACCATACAGATGTAGCATGAGCCAAAAGCAGGAGTGAACGCTGTAGTGATCACTCCTGCAATGATATTTCCCTGTTATATTAGCAGACAATTACATTTCAAAGGGAAGCCCTGGAAATGGAAGGCAACTGCTCCCAAACAATTTACTATTATGCTGCTGCTGCATATGTTTCCCTGCCTCAGCCACTATTCCTATTATATTAAACAGAGAGATAAAAGAAATAAATGGGGACAATATGGTCGGGATATTGGAGCTTGCATGATCTAGTACTGCAACAAACACACAATTTATCTGCAACACCAGACCCAGGCACCACTTCTCAGGAAGGCTCTTTAAATGACAGATATATAAAAGCACTTGCACAGGGCTGAGGAGCCTGTTTCCCAAAGCTGCTGAAATCTCCAGGTAAATGAGCTGAAAGGGAAGAGGGGTTGCTTTGGAAAATGGTGTGTCTGCATGACGAAAATGAGAGTCCATCCAGAAAAGGTAAAAAGAGGAAGGAAAAGGCTCTGGGTGACTCAGCAAGGTGATTTGGTTTAATACCAAATGCTCGATATTAAAAATGTCAAGGCAAAACATAAAGAGAAGAAAAGGGGAAAAAGACCAGAAAGAGAGACAGCAGCTGATATCTGAATACAGAAGGCGACGCTGAGGATTTTCCATCCCTCTTGTGTCACCTCAGATCTCTGTTAGCAGCATGCGCTGGCTTTTGGAGATCCCATTTATCAGCCTGCGCTCGTTCCAGTGCATTTATCTCCCATTTTTGCCCCACAGCACAAAAGCAGCTCCTGCCCAGCAGAGCTCAGGCAGTGCTGCAGCACCCCTGCTCCTCACTGGGCAGTGCCACATCAGCATGCAGGCAGCATCCCCTGCACACAGCCAGCCCTGCATACCAAGCAACCAATTCCCTTCTTCATCTCACTGCAAACATTAAAAAAAAAAATTAATGTAGGAAGTCCCTTGAAAGCTAACCCTAGAGCTGTGAGGGCAGCACGTCTAATTTACTGATTACAATTTACAAGAACCTAAATAAGCATATTGAAGGGACCATAATTGAACAAATGGGGTTTAGAATTCTCCCACTACTAATAATATAATAAGCTTATTGTTTTAATCTTCCCACTAGCCCTCTATTCAGCTCCAAGGAGGCAGACAGTTCTTCAAACCTTATCTCAAAAGTGATGCACTCATCTGTTTTCATAAGCTTGCAAGAAAAAATAAGAGTATTTCTGCAATGCTTTTCTAAATTCCATTAAATCGCTGCAATTCTTCCCTCAGTGATCAGCAAGCATGAGAAAAATAGGGCAGTTGTACTCAAAAATCAAAATGGAAGGGCCAGAGATGCTGTTGTCAGCATTCCCCTCCCTCAGGTGATGAGAGGTACATCCTTGTGAGTGGTGGTATCTCCAAAGCTGGGGGCAGAGAGAGCTCCCCACCAGACCCAGAGACTCAGCATCCCCTCCAATCCCCCTCTGACATCCCTTGGGCAGCACTCTGCTCCATCTACACCATTTGGAAATCATTTCCCAAACCTGAAGTGATGATTTGCAGAGAAAAACAAAACTCAGCATTCCTGTTCTCCCTTTGGCAGACTTCAATTAATTCTCCCAGTTAAGAAAAAGAGCTCCATGGCCCTTTCTTCTCCAAAATACTGCCAGCCAGAATACTCTGACATTACTTTAAATCCCCTGAAGGAGAGGGCAGGTGCCACAAACAGCCCAGGTGTGGGCTACACACCCTGACAAATACAGCTCACCCAACCTCAAATGCAAAACAAGCAGGAATTAAACTCTCCTGAGACAATATTCTTACCCTAAGCTGAAGGTTCCCCTTTTTCCTCTTTTTTTGTAGGATTCAGGCTCTTATTTGGGATCTCCAAGTTTCTTCTTGCTGCTCCCTCCAGCTCAGGCTCCAATTGTGTTTTTGCTCCTCTCATTCCCAGCTCGCAAAAGGAAACTTCCCTTCTCTCCTTAAATCCCACCTGTCCCCCACATCACTTTTTCCAGCAGAAAGTGGCAATTCCTGCTGGTGCTTGTTAACCCATCCAGGAAGAAGGGGATAACGAGAGCCTCCACACTCTGATTCAAGCACCATCTCAGCCTTTAGGTACTGTTAACCATTAATTACTTCTTCCTATAATCAAGGGAACCATCACACCCCCAAAGACAACAGCAGGGAGAAAAGTGACTGAAAACCAGGGAAACTGTGCTCCGTAACACCAGAGAGCACCTCCAATGCTTGCACCATTTCACACCAACATTTTGCACAAATGGAGTTTTTACCAAGAATTTTTTTCCTTATTCAGGCCCAAAGCTTCACTCTAAGGCTGCACTTCCACTACACAACATTTAAATCCTCTGAGGAAGAGATATTGTATGCTTTCCTTTTTTTTAATTAGATGAGAAGGCCATGATGAGTCTATTCACACCCATGTTTATCTTTTAAAAGGAGATTAGTGCAAGTGTGGTAAATAGAGCATCCCATGCTAATAATTGGTGATTATAAGGGAATCTGCCTTCCCCTGCACACAATCCTTCCACTCGTTTGCCTTTCCAATGATGCATTAACCCCCAGGAAAGCACTTGGCTTTCCCCAGAAGTGACCTCTGGGTGCAGTGCTGTGGCAATCAGTGGCTCACTGGAGCTGAGCTGGGAGTGCCCCTGCTCCAGCTGGAGCTCCTGAGGTCCTGCAGGATCTGCAGGAAAGCACTGCACTTCTGGGACTCTGGGCGCATCCTCCAGGCAGGAGACACGCTCCTGTGTCGCAGACATCTTTTATGAAAAATCCTTTCCTGAGGATTTTTCCTCCTGAGAAGCTGGGAAGCCTCAGGAACAAAATGCAAACAATGGTTATCTGCTGCTGTGGAATGCAACAGGTGCATCTGGGATTGGTCTCATGTGGTTGTTTCTAATTAATGGCCAATCACAGTCAGCTGGCTTGGACACAGAGCCCAAGCCACAAGCCTTTGTTATCATTCTTTCTTATTCTATTCTGAGCTAGCCTTCTGATGAAATCCTTTCTTCTATTATTTTAGTATAGTCTTAATGTAATATATATAATAAAATAATAAATCAGCCTTCTGAAACATGAAGTCAGATCCTCGTCTCTTCCCCAATCCAAGAACCCTGTGAACACTGTCACACTCCTGGAGCAGCTTGATTAAACACAATCAAACAGCAACCAAGACTTTTGATAAAATCCACTGTGAGGATACAAATGGCGATGTGTAAAAATAAATCACGTCGTGGTTATGCCTGGGCCACGAAATGCCAGACTGAAGGCATTTCTGGAGTAATTAAATCCTTAAAATGTGAGGTAGGCTGCAATGGCAGCTGCTGTAGATCATGTTTTTAAGACAAAAATCCCACAGAAACACTCTAATGTGAATGTCCCAGTGTATTTTGTGGCACTGTGCAGCTGAAGTCACTCAAAGCCAACACCTTGCACTCTCCCAGCTCAGGAGCATCCTGGAGATAAGGCTCAGTTATCTCTGAGGAAAGCTGCCCTGAGGAAAGCAGCCCTGCTGCTGCCTCCCACAGCTCCCAGGGAAGGCTGGGCGTGAGAACAGGGCAGAACATCAGCAAAGATTGCAAAATCCCAGGGAAATTCCAGCTGTGCGACAGGGATCCTTAAGGATGCACCAGCACCAGACTCCAGCTCTTTAATGACCCCTTCCACACCTCATTTTTGGAGAATATTCCCAACTGGGACAGAAATGCCTCTCCTAACTCCTCTCACAGGATCCCAGGAGGTGGGAGGGACCCACAAGGCTCATCCAGCTCCTGGCAGGATCAGTTTTTCTGCCCTGTTCCTGCTCACTTTGCCCTGCTAGGATCTATGACCCATTCCCTACATTTGGATTTGAGAGCTGCTCCTTCATTTGATGGGCCTGAATATTGGGAATTCTAATCCAGGGCTTTCCCCACTTGGTCTCAATGCAAACAAATAAAAACTGTGAACATTTAAATTCTCCCTCCCCTGGCAGGAACAATGTAAGCTGATCCTGACAGTGTTTTATCTCTAATAATGGTGTTCCCACAAAGCCACGGGCACAGGCATTACCTTGGAATCTTTCTGCATGGAGTCTAATTAGACAGAACCATGTCAGACTCTTGTCAGAAACTGAGAATTTGTTACCTAATGAAGACTTTTAGGGGACCAGTGCTAAGGAACTGCAAGAGGCAGCACACACAACACCTCTCAGAAGTCGAGGTGAGGAGACATTTCTCGCTTAGTGATTCATTTAATTCCATTAATTTAAGAACTTGCAGTAAGAGCCTGAACCTCCTCCCGCTAGAGTGGGACTAGGGAAGTTTAGATTTAATAATAAAGACTTTTTGAGCAGCAAACACAGCCTGTGTTGATGAGTCCAAAGATCTACACAACATCCTCCAAGGAAGGTCTCCAGGGGAACCGCCAAGCGCTGTGAAATGTAGGGAAAAACTCCAACAGTGTAAAACTTCACATAAAATCAGAACAGCAGCACTAACAAGCCATAAAAATAAAAAAAAATACTAGGGAGCTGGTTGTGGAAGAGCAGGTGAAGAGGAGGAAATGACACTGGGATGAGAGATGGTGGAGAGTCCCAACCTCCCTTTGCTGTGGCAGCAGAGCCCTGTGACACAACACAGCCACGTCACAGTGAACACATGAAACTTTTGGATTAAAAACCCCCACCCCAGAAGCCTTAACTTTGCTTGCACAGCAGTTTTTAAATGCGCTGTGACAGTGATTAAACAGATTAGAGCTGGATGAATCACTGGGACTGTAAAATGCCCATGGAGCTGGGCTGGGAATTGCAGAGAGAGCCTCAGCAGCAAGAAGCCCCACAGAAGATTGATCATGACCAGCTCCTTCAGCTGGGAATTAATTCAATGGCAATCTTAATGATAAATTTTAATCCTCGTTTCTATTTTTAGGTTTTAGTTGTTTTGCTGAAGATTGATTGTAACTGTCAAGCTAGTTACTACAAAAATAGATTTACTTGCACCAAAATATTGTATTAGCATTGCACATTCCTTTTTCAGGCCTGCTATGGAGATCTAAGTATTTTAAGTATATATAAAAGCTACATAAACATTTAAGGAAATATAAAATTTACTACACATTCGGTTAATTAATAAATCATGTCAGATATTGTGAGGAGCTTTCCTTCTATACTTTATATTTTTCCTAACAACATATACTGTTTGCATTTGGAGAGACATGAGAATGTAATTAAAACACAAACAACAGCTTTGTAATAAAAACCCTGCACACAAACACACCAATTATAATTAATACAACCAAAAATATCCTCCCTGCCACGTTTTCCTTTAAAACTGGGGTGTTTAACAGAAGCATTGTTATTCTCCTGGCAGATAATGGCGGGTCTGTGGTGATCAAACCTGGTTTTAACAGCCCAATTTCCACTTTGCCAAGGGTTCTGTCTCTGGGTTTCACACACAGCTCCTTGTGCAGAGCCCTCAGAGGAGGCTCTGCCACCCCACAAACACTTCCACAATTCTCCAGCTGATAACTCTCAGCTTCACACCCCCAGCTTTTATTCGCAGGCCAGCAAAGAAAAATATCCTCTCTCAGCCCCTAACAAGTTGCTCAGGTTTGATAAGCTGTTTTCATTCCCTCTGAAGTGGCTGTGGAGATAAAAAGCTCTTTGTTTCAGGCTGCTGAGGAAAAAGGCAAAAGCTGGGTTTTTACTACGGTCAGTGCTGGGTCCAGATTCCTCTCAATTCTCTGGGTGCACACATACTTTAAATGAAAAAAGCTATTCAGGAAAATTATGCTAATGGGTCAGAGCATGCTCAGATCTCCATGCAGATTGCCTTTTAAAACTTCCAGTGTGTGTTAAAAGCAGAAAATGTTCCATTTAAACGAAATGCAAAGCCAATTTCAATTAAAAAACAGCTAAATATTTAAAAAAGCTGCATAACTAGCTTTTAGAGGACATGAGGTGACAGTGAGTTCTCTTATGGAAAAGACCTGACCAGCCCCACAATGCTGCTCAGGTGGTTTAGCTCCTCTTTTTTTTTCAAATTTAGGCATCATCATCATCATCATCATCATCATCATCATCATCATCATCATCATCATCATTATTATTATTATTATTATTACTACTACTACTAGTACTACTATTACTATTATTTAAAATTTAGGCAGTATTTTACTATTATTATTACTATCATTAATAATTTTATATAATTAATTTTATATTATTTATCAGTATTATTATTTATTTTATCAGTATTTTGTTAGGTTCATACCTGCTCTGTCTTCCATCAAACTAATTACAGCTCCTCAAACAATTACAAACTACCTGAGCACTTTTGAGTTTTGAGCTACCAAACTGTACTTGAGTCATCAGGCTCTGTCCAGGCACAAACCTGAGTGTCCCAATGTCACAACCTGCCTGTGATTGCTGAGGTAAAATGAAACATGAGAAGTGAAGAATGACTGCGACACCTGGGCACTGCTGCAGATTTCTGCACCTTGGAGCAAAACAAATGCACCCCTGCAATTCCACTGTGAGGCCTCTCCTGCTCATAAATACACAATAGTCATTCTTTTGCTATGTATTTCCATTTATTCAGCTATCCTGTCCCAGTTTATGGTGTCTGATGTGTTAATCACAGCCCAGCATCTGATTTTGGATCCTGTTTTAGCCCAGGAGAAGTGGAGATGAAGGAGAAGGTCCTTCCTCCCTCCTCTGTCCAACTCAGCTCTCATGTCAGATTCCAAATCCACTCCTCCTTCCTGGAGGAATTTTTCATTAGAGAGGATGACAAAGTGAACACTTCTCATGTAGATAAACCACTAAAACACAAACTTCCAGGCTGAAATCACACTGCTGGGTCATAGCTGTTATTCCAAAAGAGAAAGGCACCAACTAAATACAGAATTCATCCAAAGTCTCTTCCTAAAATGAGACAGCAAGAGTTTTAGGAAGAATTTTCAACTGTCTCATGTGACATGAACTGAAAATCCGTGGGTGCCCAGGGCTCATGAGAACACAGATCTTTTTCCAGTGTTACTCAGGCAGCAAATTCTGCATTTACAGCTGCCAAATTCCTGTCCCATCAGGTGAGGCAGGGAAACCCAGACTGAGGAAGGGATAACAATTCCTCTCCACACAAATCCCCCACTGAATAACCCTGTGAGACCATACAGCAGTTGCATGCTCTCCCTAAATAAGCCATAAACCTTATTTAATCAGCTGTCCTGAGAGTCCATTGGAGAAGTTAATCAGGTTTGTGCTGCACTTATGACATCATAACACTTGATAGATTTGATTAAATAAAACAATATTTTGTATTAGAAACTCTATTCTGATTATTTTTAAGCTCTCCAAAGGACAGAGCCTGGCAGATCTGTTTTCTCTTCCACAAAAGAGTAAAATAAAAGTGCCAGGGTCAGACACCTTTCTTTCAAATAAGAGATGCTAAGCAAAGCATTCATTTTTCTGCAGGAGAAAAATTGTGTCACAAAGAAGTGAACAGAGTATTTGAAAAGATGATTTCTTTTTTTTTTTAGTACCAAAATATGTTATTAGACAACAAATAGCTTCTCTTCTAATGTATTTAATGAAATAAAGCCATTAATGCATGGAGCTTTGGGCATTTTTGAAATGAACCAAATTATAATCAGGAAATTGATGATTTATGTGAGCAGAGACTTGCAATATGTCAAGCACTCTCTCTTCTTCCTTCTGGCAAAAGAAATCCATCTCCAAGGATTAATCCAGGAGGAAGAGCTAAATGGATAAACTTTACTATATTAAATACTCACTTTTTCCACTCTGACTGGAGGAGGAAATCAACTAAGAGAAAGTTAAAAAATAAATGCCTGAGGGAAAAGTAAGAGTGGGGTATGGTAATTTTGACTGTAATTCTTTTGGCTTGATATTCAATTGATTTTTTTCCCCCCTTCTTATGGAATTTAGCCTTCAAATAAGATGATTCAGATGCATCCATGACTTACTATTCAATAATAAACACTGTCTTTAGGGTCAGCTGGAGCTCGATGGATCCTGCTTTCTATTTTATTTTATTTTTAAATGTACATGGCCACCTGACCTCTGGGAACTGAGGTGTGGAGTTCCACAGGTCTCAAGATGCTTCGTGTCTCTTATGACAGATGGCCAAGCAAGACATCCAACAGATGGCAACCCACCCAGGAGATGCCAGGTCTTCCCAATGGCAGTCCAGGGGTCATGCTCCAGTGTTTATTAATTATATTTTAGCCTCTTATTAGAAATTAAGCTTAGGCTAATAGGGTAGCTAATTTTAGTCTGTTTTTCTACAGGAACACAGCAATGTAGAAAAATACAGTGCAATCCAAGCTCCTGCCCCCAAACCTCTGGACTGGCAGCAAATCTCAGGGTGAAGCAGAGGTCTCAAAGGTGCTGTAAAAGTTCATGAAAATAGGCAGGAAAGAAACCTGATAAATACCCTGACTAGGGGAAAGGCTTCAGTGTGAGCTCACACTTAATAAAGCCAGAGAATTCTCTCAAGGGAAGGCTTCAGGAAGGCTCCAGCCACAGGAAAAGCTCAAAGTGGAGCTCACACCTTCCTGGACAATCAAGCCAGGTGAATTTCCTACACAAATCTGTAGGAATCCAACTTCATTAACTGCAGTAATCACAGCACCACTCATTAAAACCCTCACAACCTTCCCCATCCCCGTGTCCCTGTGCGAGGCCTGCCCATCCCCATGTCCTGTGCGAGGCCTGCCCATCCCCATTCCCATCCCACAGATCCCTCCTGCACACACAAACAGCCACATTCTTAAAATTCTTAGAACTTTGGCCCCAAAAAGCTCTGCTGGGCTCCCCATTCCTCACAAAATCCCTTCCTACCTCTTTCCCAGTCCTCACTCACAAGCTGCCCATGCTCATCCTCACACAGAGCTCTCCTGGCTCCCTCATCCACCACATAATGCCTCAGGTTTGGCTTTTCCATTTTCACATTCTGTGTTGCTTTAGTGTGTAATTCTGAGATTCACATGAGGGGATGGTGAATTCTGTACACAGAGCAGGGAGACAAAACAATTCCTGCTCCAGCTGGGCACCAAGGACAAATGATCCAAATCTCAGCCCCAGAGCACAAACACCGTGGGCTGGAGAGAGAAAAACAAGCAGGGTGGGACTGCCTGGGCTAAAGCTGGAATGGGACAATGAACTGCAAGGTGCAAATGGAGCAGAACTGATCAAAGGAGAGACTTTGAGAGGGTTTTCTATTTTTTTCTTTAAATAGAAAATCAAAAACCTGAGGCATCACTTCCACTGTCCCAGGCTGCTCCAAGCGCTGTCCAGCCTGGCCATGGACACTTCCAGGGATCCAGGGCCAACCTCAGATTACAACATTTCCTCCAACAACTTTTTGGGGAAGCAGAGAGAGGGAAGCACAAGCCATGATCTCCAAGCACTGATGAAGAAAACAGACACGCACATCATCACACTGATTATAAAAGGCTCATTATTGCTTCTGGGGCAGCAGAAAGAACCACCTGCCCTTCAGCCAGCTGCCACATCTCCCCTAAAGCCAATATGGCAAAAGTGCTGTGAATTTGGTGATAAAATAGAGATGCTCATCTGATGCAGCCAGCACACACACACACACACACACACACACACACACACACACACACAAATATATCTGCATATGGATTTCCTTCCTAATGCCTTTAGCTTGCAATCAGTTTTCAATACACACGTGGCCATTACCAGGCATACAGCAAATTTTCACTGGTCTGTCACAGTGCACTGTAGCCAGCACACCTAGAGATAAATACTCTGGATTGCTCTTTAAATGCCACCTTCCCTGATAAAGAGCAATTACACACCTGCTCAAAGTGATGACACAACAGGGAATAAGGGAGAATCAAGTCTTCAGACTGAGAAGCAAAAAATGATTTCAACTTTCTCCTGACAGTTCAAGAAGTGATTCTGGACAGCTGCCTCAATTGCTGCAATACTGTGCAAAACTAGGTAATGTCTGTGAAGAATAAAATTATTGTCATTTAGCATTTTTTATATTTCCCTTCTGTTAGAGCCTTACTTCCACTACATATTGGGAGCAGCTACTGCTTAAACCAAGCAGATCATTTTGTTACAGAGCTATTATGCAAATAACTTGCTCTGTATTCTAACTAGAAGCAATGCTGTGCTAGTCTGGGCAAGACATGAGGCACTGTGGAGTTTTCTTTTTAATTTTTTTTTCCTCTGTGCACTGGAGCAACATCATTTACAGTGGTAATGATGAAAGGTATCTTCCCATCTAAAAATCAGGTTATTAGTCAAGAATATAAACACATAACCACCTTTTACGAGCCGGTGTCTGCCTTTCATTTACCTATTTAAATATTTACCCCCTTTTAACATATTTTTAGTTGCAAGTCATTGCAGTGATATTAAAGAGTACTTTGGTGAGAGAAATACATAAAGACCTACTTGGATCATCCTCTCTTAGCAAGTTTGTGCCTGTGTTTACAGATTTACAGCACAGACATTATCTCCTATCTGAAATTACTTATCTGTAGCACCGGAGCGAGATCTAAGATCCCAAACAACATCAACCACCTGCACCCAGCCCCAGACAATGTAATAACCTTCCAACATCAAATCTGGGTATTTCATGCCCAGCATCTCAGTGCTATTCTCTGGGTACCTGGCTGGTGTTGGAAGAAAAGATCTTACCTAAGAACAAATGCAATCTCAGGCAATATTTAAAGATTAGATTATCCTTCATTGCAAATAGCTCATTTGTTTACTATCACATTGCTTTATTCTTGCTCTGCCTCCTTCAACCATGAAAATGCTGAATATTCAGTTTAGATTCCCAGCAGCTTTTTATTTTAGTCTAAAAACATTTACCTAACACATTCTTAACAAGCAAAGTGAAGAAAATTCAGCCATCTGTCTCTGCATTACAATAACAGTTATGGAAGAGTAGATTATTCTATACAGCAAGAAATTTAATGCTACGAATTCTTATACTTTAAGCTCTGTGTGCTCCAGTCAGTTCTGTATACAAGAATGTTGAGCACTGACACACATAGAAGCAATGATTTATAAGCAAACACAAGAGAAAATATTTTAAAGATGTTAAATGCATTCAATATTCTAATCATGCTATATGTCCATGCTTCAAACTGAAGGAAAGAAAAAAAAATAAAAAAAGATCTCTGCTATTATTTTCTTTCTCCAGCACTTCACTAGTTCTAAATTATCACAAAAAATGCTCAAAAAATGACTTGCTGGAAACAAACACGACATAGAGATAGATGTGAATCCTTACCTGGGAAACCCCCTTGTACCATTGCTGTACCAGCATGTACTCAGGAAATCTGCATTCCTGACAAACATTCAGGGCTGTAAAGCAGCTCAAATCCTCATCACACACAGGCTCAGGGCTTGTCTTTCTTCTGACGACCTTGGGCCTATTCTGCTGAGATTTTTCCCTCCTTAAGGGTAAACCGTCTGTCTGTTCCTATTACGAGATGCCATCAATTCTATTAAATTCGGGCTGCCCACGAGCTCCCAGTCACATCTGCCAGCAGAGGAGAGCTGCCTGTGGAAGCACACGGGGAGCAGCAGATCCCTGGATTCCCACATCTGACCCACGGATGCTCCCAGCTGCTGCTTGTGCTCTGCCAGCATCCGAATGACATCTCCATCCCCAAACACGAGTCACCCCCAGCCTGTGTGCCTGGCAGCTGCAGGTGCCTTCCTGCTTAATGACCCACTGCATGGCAAAGCAGCGGTTAATAATCTTATTTATCTGAGCATCCTCCTTCCTGCGAGCTACAGGGGTTAAAAATTAATTTTTCTCCCACAAACGGCTTCATTAAATCCCTTCTTCCCCGACGCTGCAGTTTCCCAACACTGATTTCTGCTCGTGGCACAGGGTTTGCTTGTTTTGTTTTGGGGTTTTTTTAATGTCAGGAAACAAAACCAATCTGTCATTATAAGCATAAAAAGGCTCAAACTTCATCATAACTTGTGTTTTGTTGAAACCCCAAACAAGCAATATTAGTTTCGCTGCAATGAATGCTGAACTGACAACACTGAAAAGACTCAAAATCCTTCATTTAGTAATTAAAAAAAAAGCAAAGATAAAATCTCTCTCTGAATTTATAAACATACTTAGTTATTTTGGGAAGTCCTACTAATTCTCTCTTCAAAAAGCTACATTTAAAACAACTCAAAATACTCAGTTATTTCGTTAATATCATTAATTTGTTCATTTTTAAAGTTCATTGTCCTTCCTTTAGAATATGTCTCACAGCACACACACAGCCATCTGTTCAGTGCATTATGGCAAGCACACAGTAAAAAACCACAAGAAGTCCCAGCTGCAATTTTACTATTACTTCATCAAAAATGTAATTTCCTCTCGCAATACTTCATCAGATGATAACTGTGCGTGTGACTCACAAAGAGAGTGAAGAAACCAGCCCAACAACAAAACCCCAAACGAACCCACAGCCTCAAAGGGCAGGGACAGCACCTCCCTCACCCATCCCAGTGTGCCAAGGCAGCTCTGTGGCTCGTTCTGGATCTGATCTCAGGGCTGGTTATAAACTCCATGTATCTGAGCTAATTATGGGTCAGGACAAGAATGGGAAAAGAAGATTAGCAGCACAGAGTCACATTAAATAGAGATTAACACAGAGCTGAAAAATGAAAGTCTCTGCTCTATTTGTCTAATCCTGGCTCTTGCCTGATCTAAGAAAATCCACTGTATTTAACACACTTGGTGCTATATTTAAGAACATTAAATCTTGCAATTACTACTTTTGCAATGTTTTGTTTTCATAAAGCTTGAAGCCTTTTTCCCAGCTACATCTTCCCCTCTGAGCATCATCTGTGTTTGCTGTTGATTGCAGTGACATCTATTGGAGAGGCAGTGCTTGGCTGCACGAGCTCCTCCACTGGAGATCCACACTTTCAGCTGATCCCCCCCAAAATGAGCAGTGAAAGTTAGGATTGCTTTTCCTTTGTTTCGGCACAACTTTGCATACACCAGACTCCAAACAGTGAGATGCCCAGGGATTATGAGTGGGTTGGCTTTTATTTAGTCATTTGTTAATAATCCTGGCATTTTCCCAAAATGCTGATGCTCACGTTGCCATCCTCGCCCACAGCAGTGCACAGACACTTCCAGAGATCCTGTTCCTGCCCACCCCACCAACCTGACCACACTCTCCTCATACTCTCAACTGACCTGCATTCCTTTGTTTCCACCTTTTATTTTTCTGCTTTCACTGATCACAGACATCTCTGGCACCTGGATGCTGCCAGAATCCTCAGGTGTGTTAAGAGCTGCCCAATCCCAACCCAACCCTCCTGCACCCACAGATTTATCACAGCTATGGGGGGATCACAGAACCATGGAAGGATTTGGGTTGGAAGGGACCATAAAGCTCACCCAACCTGGCTTTGGACACTTCCAGGGATGGGGAATCCACAACTCCTCCATGCCAGGGCCTCCCCACCCTCCGAGTCAAGAATGCAAAGTCAAAACACCAGAGAAGTTTTAAAATCTCTTGCTTTAGCAGAGAAACCACTGTTCCTCAAAAAGGCATCTCAGGAAGATAAATCATTATGCTTTCTTAGAGCTTCATTGATTTCTACATTACCTGGAGACAAAATAAGAGGAAGGGGGCATTATTATCCCCTTATTAGATACAGTTAAATATCCTTGCAGACAGGAAGTCTGAGCACAGCAGTAGCTTAGTCCATTATCCAAGCCACCTTCCACAAAGTTTTTATTACCATCCATTTTTATTATTTTGGACTTTTTTGAAACCAACCAGATCGATCCCAGTCAACCAACTGACAAAAGATTCCACTAAGGACAGAACAGCAGTTGAAATTAAGGATTTCAAGTTCTTTCAGTTGTCCTTTCAGTTTTTCTAGAATGGTTTTTCAGCTCTCTCCTGTCCAATACAGGTTTGCTGCAACTCGGTCACGAAAGCACATCCAAAGTGCACAGCCAGCAATTCCCCCAAGGAAAACCTCACCAAAAACTCCATTGCAAACTGCTCTGCCCATCCATTTCCTCTGCTTCTTTTTACTACCAAGCCCTCATTATGGCAGTGAGCCACCCCTGGGTGCACACAGGTCCATTAGCAGATTCTTGGGGCACACCTCCAGCCATCCCCACTCCAGGAAAACACACCAGTGCCTGCTGCTGCCTGCAGCACAGCTGCTCACAGGCACAAACAGCTCCTTTGTGTGCCTTCCCCTCCTTACACTTGTTTTGATTAAAAAGAAAAAAAAAAAAAAAAAAAGAAAAAAATCCATTCACAACTCGGTGTTTTTCAGATTTGGGAAGTCTAAAAAAACAACCACTTTCTCCAAAACAGGTCACGCATGGGCAAGCAAATGATGGGAGAACTCCAAAATATCTCAGGTCTGGAGGATGAAGCCTTTTGAAAGCTCCTTTTGCAGCAGGATGGATGGACACGCTGCAAGTTGTGCAAAACTGTTTCCAGGCATTTAAAAAAAAAAAAAAAAAATAAAGCCTTGAAACAGCAACCTCAAAGCAAAGAGAAAACAAAACCCACACACAGGGTTAGAGCTGGGTACAGATAAAGATTTGGCAGTGCCACTAGAAGAGGGAATAAAACAAGAGGAAATACAACTTTCAACTTGCCTTCAAAGTCAAGGAAAGCCATCTAAGAACTTGGGAAATGATGTTGGAAACTCTAGAAGCATGAAGCAAAGGAGAAGCAGATCTGAAACTAAAGGGTCTTGGGTGCAAGAGTCACATTTGGAAAAAAAATCCCAAAAACCAAACGACAAAACACCTGGAACTTTAAACTTCTTAAACCACAGAAACATGGAGGACACGTCTGGGGTTTCTCTAAACCAAAACTATCTCACAGTTCTATTTCCAACAAGGATTTGCCCTCTTTGGATCAAAACCAACCCTTGGAAAGAAAAGGGAGAACATGTACAAGAAATGACTGTTTGTTCCAAACAGGAATTCAGGCTCCAGGTCAGCAATGAGAGCTCCAGTTTCAGCAGTGGGAAAGCAGAAATAAAAGGGAGCATTGCCAAAAGGCAAGTGGGTTTAGACTTTAGGGGAAATTAAATCAACACCAAAAGGTTATTCAGCCACTTTAAGGGGAAAACAGACAAAACATGGGGACTCTGAGGCGATGTGGATGGGACAGAAAGGGAAAAAAAATTCTCAAATATGGCAGGAAGACCAACAATGCTCTGCTTTTTCAGTCTGGGGAATGATGGAGGATGTGGAGACAAAAGATGAGAGGGAGGGTTGAAAGAATTGATAAGCAAGGACAAAAAATGTCAAGCAGAGCAAATAAAGTATTTCTGGAGTTTGAAAGAAATTGATGAGCAGGTTCCTGACACTGCAGCTGTGTTAATAAGAATGCTAAAAAATAAAGTAAAATCCATCAGGAGCAAAACAAGAGGACAGGTTTAACAGCTGTCCCACCTCAAAATGCCCTCCAAAGCTTTCCATGCTGTGACAGAGATTGAGAACTCCAGGAAGCAAATAAAGGAGAGGTTATGATGTGAATTTACCACATCTTCCTTTTGGAAGGAACCTTATCTTCTAGATAAGGAAGACAATAAATCCAGCTCACCTGTTGATGTATTTTTTAAGTTCCAAACCCAGCAGAATGAGTTGGATAAGTGGGTAAGGAACAGAGCAATATGAACATACAAATGGACATTTCAGAAAGAAAGTTTTGTCTGGGTTGGGATTTCTGGGAAAGCTGCTCAAGAACCAGGAAAGAGTTATGAGCATCAAACAGTTCACAGAAACATCCCTGTACTGGAATTTGCAGAGAAAACTTTGTTTTTCATGATCACAGAACAGGGACTCTGTAAAAGGCCATTCCACAGTTGCCAAAATGCTTAATGCCATTAAGTACACTTGGATCATTTCTAACATGCTTTTTACTGCAAGGGCTGAGGCACAAACTTAGTTTAGGCTTCCTTGGCCTGCTCTTAATTTTTAAAGGAACAGAACGAGGTGAGGAAGAATATATCTCTGTTTCCCAAGATTCATGGAAAAGATGGCTACAGCAAAACATTCCACTTCAGTCAGGAGAAAGGGAAGAGAGGAGATTCCCCTGAACAGATCTGTGTGCTGCTGCCAAGTCTGGGAGGATTGATGAATTTAATATCAGCAGCAGCTTTACCTTTTCAGCTTCCAGCCTCAGCCAGCAATATCATTAGGGATGGCAGCAGAGCTAAAAAATGACCAAGCCCATGAATAAGGAATTACTTCTGTGCAAAGTATTAACTCAGGCCCAGCAAGCACTTGGATTGAGGCATATCCTAATTAGATAACTCAGGTGTCAGCCTACTTATCACCCCTACCCTTTAACTGGGAATTAGAACTTCAATAACTGGAGCTGGAATGAGTTTGTTACAATTGGAGATTTATCCAGTCTGTTTGAGAGCTCAGGATGATGAGAAAATCACTGTAGCAAAAAAAAAACAAAAAAAACCCCAAACTGTACTCCAACAACAGCCCACACAGAATCACAGAATGTTACAGGGATGGATGGAACGTTAAAGATCATCTCATTCCACCTCCTGCCATGGGCAGGGGCACCTTCCCTAGACCAGCTGGAGCAAGGCCTCATCTCACCTTATGCTGATTTGGTACAAAAAAGCATAAAGATAAAAAAAAATAGAAGGTAACTGGTCTTAGAAAGTAATTTAGGACTTCTAATTGCAAGTTCAGTATTCCTAAATATTTTACCGCAAGATAAGCTGTGGATAACAATATTCCATTTAACCAAAGCTGTGGTTCCAAAGCAGCTGGAATCTAAATCATGCTGCCAGGAGCTCTCCACTTGCACTGCTTCCTGCTCCTCAGGTCCCTGCTCCTCCACAGAGTGAGCACCACCACAAACCACTGCCAAACCCAAAATGGGACAACTGCAGAACCCTTCCCATGCAGGGTGCTACAAAGCCAGGGGATCCTTTCTTCAGCAGAGCACCAAAACAAACAAACCAGCAGATTTTTCTTTTTAAAGGAGCCCATCTTGCTTGAACAGCATTGCCTGGGATCAGCTCCAGGATTTCTGGGTTTTTTTTTGCACCAGTGGTCCTCAAGCTACAAGTGCTTGACTACCACTGAAATCACAGCAGTAACACAGAACATCCCCAGTCACTGCTGACATCTCTGCCCCAGCAACTCCTCCAGACACAGCCTGGATGCTCAGGGGCTGAAAATAAACTCAGCCCTTCCTGCATCTCCTCAGAAGAGCTGAGCCCTGGGACCTGGCTGGGGAGAAGAACCATCTAAGTTACAAACCGGGCTGAGGAGTGATGCTGCGGCCACACCGAGCACCACTTCCCACAAGCAGTAAAAGGTTTATCAGCAGCTGACTGTGCACCACAAACGTGATCTGGTGCGGTGATTGGAGCACTACTCACCCTCTGCACAAGCATCCTCATCCTCCTCTTCACCCAGAGCAGCCTCCCCGGCGTGGGGCCTTTCCAGGGCTCTGTAAGGAGGTGGCAGCTTCATGGGAGGTGGAGCCCCATATTTCCTCTGGTGGATTCAAAGACAATGAGTTACACGTTTTGCAACCTCTGAGAACGTAAAAAAAATCCCACTGTCTGTTGCACTGCATGTGCACAGACACAGCACTTAATTACAATGCTAAATTCTGCAGCAAAGGCTTTTTTGTGCAAGAAAGCAGAGCGAGAAGTGACACTGAACAGCAAGAAAAACAAAACTAAAACACAATTGTGCATGCACATTTACTTGTTGATAAAATACTTGTGTATTGTCATAAGCATCAAAGTGTGAACATTAATCAAGGGTTAAAAACAAACATTGAGTTATACCCTGCTTCTTATAAGCCTCCATAACAAAACTGTCTGGTGCTGATAAACATCAATTTTTAAAAAATACATAAAATAAGAACTCAATCCTCTTAGTCCACACATGAATATTTAAACATCACAGTGCGTCCGTGTTTTGGCGTAAATTTAATAAAGGTTTTGAATTATATCTCCCAATAAAATTCTATTACCTCACATAAATACAGGCAGCTCCTGTAATGATGCATATAGCGGCGCATGGCAGGAATACAGAGCAGGCTCTGAGGCTGGAGAGGCTCTGGCTCAGCTCA
Source organism: Ammospiza caudacuta (assembly GCF_027887145.1). Lineage (NCBI taxonomy): Eukaryota > Metazoa > Chordata > Aves > Passeriformes > Passerellidae > Ammospiza > Ammospiza caudacuta. The sequence continues at coordinate 46,120,614 of NC_080599.1, read as the reverse complement.
GCAATTGTTTCACAGCTCCAGGGAACCGAGTCCTGCCCTGGTGTGCACCAGGACTCCACTGAAGGATGCTCAGCTGCATCCCCTGCAAGCCCACTGCTAAGAGCAGGATGCACTTTAGAGAGGGAACACCAGGGAGCAGATGCCATTAGAGCACCCAGAATTCCTGTAATTAATTCCTTCTGTGGCTGGGAAATATGACACAACACCCAAACACATCAAGCCCAGAGTAATATTTCATTTTTTCAGCAATGAAAGCTGAACCTGTGTATTGATTTTTAAATTCTTCAAGCTGAATTTGTATAGAACGGTGCAAGTAGTGAGCTGCAATATGTGGAAAATTTGGAGAGGTAAAAAATATCTGTCATCTCATCCATTTAAAAAATTAACAGGAAAGCACTGCACTGGACACAGAACACAATAATAAATGGAATTAATTCAATTCACCAGTAGCAAAAGCATGTAGTGAGAGCACTTGGAAGCACAACAGCTGTCTTCCAAAAGGATGTAACACACCCAATGGTGCCTCCTACTTTTTTCTTGAAGCCAGCACAGACAGAACTGTGCAAAATCCAGATGATCCAGGAAGCAAGGGAGGACTTGGGTTCTGCTTTCCTGAGCAGGTAAAGATGGAAAATCTGGAGCCTCACTCTCAGCTGCCCATGACAAATGAGTCACTTTATTATGGCTGTAATTTAGTAATAACTTACAGTCTAAATGTTGACCCTTTGGCTTTTTAAGACCTTAAACGTTTGTTAGAAAGTCTGTGTGAAATTACACGAGGCACCCAGGCTTACCCAGCAGTTTTCCAGGGCTCAGAGGGACAAATATCTCTTTTCCCTCCTGTCCCACTGAAAATCCAGATGAGAAAATTGTGCCTGGCTCCTCCACTGCACCACGCTTTTGTACCAACACAGGGCAAAAGCACGGTTCACACAACCAACCAGCAAAATAATGTCAACATCTGGCTTGTCCACTATTGTTTTAAGTGGTTTTCTATAAATTAAAGTGCTCATTTTGAAACAAACAGATCAATAGAGGAGGATAAACGCCAACAGATCAGAGAAAAACCTCCAGCATTTGAAAAGATACAGGAAAAGGCAGGTTTTCCAGCAGGATGTGGCTGCTTTCAAGCCAAACTCTTTTGTGACTGTCTGAAGACTGGACTAGAAATATCAGTGATTCCCCACAGGGATGTGGACTAATAATCCACTAATAGCAACTCTTCCCAACTCCGAGACGGCCCCACAGAAGTGCACTGCCACTGCTTTGTGAGCCCACGTTCAAAGCCCAAAAGGAGCTACATATTCATGCACTGGAGCTCTTCTATATTCCACCCACCAGTTTACAGCAGCAATAGATGAAAAAGGCCTGCAAAAGACGAGGCTCCCTCTTTAACCTCGGAACGCTGCAGAACGCGGCGCACCGGAGTGCTGCAGATTAAAGGCAGCACATTGCCAGAGGATGAGAGCTTTGGAGATTAGAAATACAGATAAAAAAGACACAAGAAAAGGGGATTGTAAGTGCTTCATTGGAAGTATTATCCTCTGGCATGAAAGCATGTCTTCCAACACCTTTTCTGATAAGTGAGCCTCGCCGCTGCTGTCCCTGACAGGATCTGAAAGGAGCCTTTACAAAAACTTTTGGAGGTAAAAGGGTCCTCTCAAGTACCCAAAAAACACCAGAGTGCTGGGCAGGATCAAATGGAAACTTCATCCTATTTGTAGTTAAACTGCACCAGGCAAAACTTATTGACTGCATTAATTCTGTCTCTGCTCCTGCTGCTCTCACACCCTCAACGTACCTGAACTACACTCCTCAGTCAGGGCAAATCCCCCAGGAAAACACCAAGGCCATGAGAGTGATACAGCTGAAAATGAAAAATTAAATTTTTCCCTTATTCCCTTACTAACACAAACTCCCTGTTTTCTACCAAACAGGGTTTTTTGTCTTTTAAAGCTGCTGTGAAATAGTTTAGAACTCACTGTGCAGTAACTGCCTCACAATTATCTGAGCAGCCCCAGACCCCTCAGTCATTTCCTCATTTTACACAGCTGGGAAATGCAGGAGACTCTGTGGATGTCATCATCCCATGAGGTGATTTCACTGGCTTGCAGGCAGCCTCACACTGAGGATATTATTTGTGTACATGTTGCCATTGCTCTGTTTCTGCTGAACAAAGGGAATCAATTTGCCTCCACACGGAGCAAACCAGGTACTTCAGAGAGCTGACAGTGAGGAGCTGTGCTAAGTACAGGGTTTCAGCACCCAGCAGACACCCACAGAATGAATGTCAGATTATTTGGCAGGAATTTGGCAAAAAGTCGCAGAATCAAAGATATTTCAACAAAACACTTCAAATTTAATTTCAGACTTGGGAGGAAGCTTATCATAGAGTTAGAACACATGCTATTATACGATTTGATTTAGTAAAACCTGGGTACAGCACTGAATGGAATAAATACCTTATCACTCTTATTTTCTTTGTCTGCATCCTGATCTTTGCTGACTTTGATTCCCTTAGGCTGGGCAGGAGAAACCACCTGAAAACCAATGTACATTACCCACATTAGAGAGAGGATTATATCTGCAAAACAAACATTCAAAATCAGCTCCTGACAACAGCAAAGTTCCCCAGTGCACTCTGCACTTTGCCCAGTGTAGAAGAGCACTGCAGTGCAGTCTATAAATTACATTCTTTCACTGGACTTACTGAATTACATTCTTACATCAAAAGTTTGGAGTTTCTGTGTGGACTTTAGGCAGGTAGAATTGTATGTCAGCTCTTAGTAAGGCTTTGAAAAGTTTCTTGCCTCAAAGATGAGGAGATGTCTCAAATCTCTTGGAAATTGCTCCCAGGGAACTGTTTCAGGTCCCTCTGGTGACACATTTCACAAGGAGATGCTGGTGTGAATCTGACTCATTTTAATTCCAGCTTTGCTCCTCTGGACAACAGAATTTATTTCTAGATTATAAAATATGGGCAAATTAAAATGCACAGGGCCAGACTCTTGCCACACAGGTATGAGAGTTGAATTAACACCTAGTCAACAGATTTACATCGACTCCATGTAAATTACACAAATGAGGTTTTCAATTAGGCCAGAGAAGTAATCAATCAATCAACTGGTCTGTAACTGACTGAAAGGATCCATCCTTGGACACAAAAACTGACAGAAATGGCTGAAAGGAGTTTAGCCAAGTTTAAAATAAGATGCATGTTATGCATTTACTAAGTTTTGGAATAAAAATAGAAATAAACTTACTTTTGGTACATTAGCCAAGCTCTGGACTACAAACACCACAGGATTTGCTGCATTCTTGATGGCATCTACTGCTTCCTTGTGGGTGGCATTCTGTAGGTCTACCCCAGAAACCTGACAAACAGAGTTTATTTTTATTAGCTACAGAGTCATTACAAGGCATCACACACACTTGCAGCAGATTAGTGTATCTGAGGAAGGCATCAGAAACAGTCAAGAGTAATTATTTGTAAAGTATGATTTGATGATGGTTTAAAGAAAAGTGTATTGCTTGGTATTCATAATTAAAAGATGGCCATATGTTGCCCAAACCAATCCTTCTAGATAAAAACATAAGAAATGAGACTGTCAGAGTGTTACATAACATTAGCTCTAACTCTTTCAGGCTGTACCTGTTTGTAAACTAAATCTGAACAGCACTATCAGCTTGGCACCCCAGATTCTGAAGTATTAATTTGGAGAAAAAAGAGTAAAAAAAACCAACCAGAGGTGAGAGGCAGGAATGACATTTTCCCCCACAGCACCTGCCAGAACCAGGGATTTATCCCAAACAGTGGTTATCAGTTAACCACTCTAAATCCACACACACAAAATAACAGCCCATAATTCAGTATGAACACTCTGTGTCCTTGTATATATTAAATTTATGCTCACAGATATGCTGTAACTTATTCCCCATTTGTACAGGAGGAGGACACTCCCATTTTGTTCACTTCCCCCTCAGACACCAGGACACATCTTTTCTTAAATACAGAGGAGAAAGTTAAAAGAGCTCCACAGTCAGACCTTAAAAAAAAGAAACACCACCAGAGCTTTCCTTTGGTTTTCAAAACAAAGTGTTGCCAATACCTCATGAAGTGGTGGCAGTATTTTGTTCCTCTCTCCACCCAAAGCCGTTTGAGACAATTTTTATTTCTCAGACTAAAAAGGAAGGCTTATCTCCATTTACCTCAAGTATTTTATCTCCAGTTTTTAAAGCCCTTGTTCTTCCTGCTGGGCTGTCTTCCAGAACTTGTTTGATAAAGATCCCTTTAAGTTCTTCTCCATTCTTCAGGCGCTTTATGACAGTTTGTCCACCAACAATGCTGATTCCAAGAGACACCTCAGGGTCTCTGAAGATCTCAACACTGAAAAAAAAAAGTGTGGTAGTTTCAAGAGCTTCAAACAGTTTGGGTTTTTTTAACTACAAATGCAAAGCCTTGAATAAATGTAAGCTCCTGGTCTTTCAAGAAGATTTAACAGAGTAAAGGGATAAAGTCAGAAGCTGAGATTGCTCTCAACAGAGTTGAGTTTTCACCCTGAGCAGATCTCACCCCACAAAAAGAGCAAAATTCTGCTGCCAATCCCTGCCCACTGGGCAGAGGCTTTTACTTCAGAGAAAATCAGATCTTCAAGTAAATACTCATCCCTTTTCAGCCTGAGCAAAGTGTCTGGGAATGGGAAGCCCTGCAAGTGGCACATCAGACAAATAATGAAGTATTTCATACAACTTTCTGAACACTGACTTCAGTGCATATTCATCAGCTCAAGCAGGAACTTTCTGATCATATTTTACTTGGGACCATAAAAACAATTCACCTAAAAACGTTCACAATACAACAAGGATGTGGCTAAAAAAAGGTTGGGTTGGCAATTTGGAATCCTGCCATGGGGGTTTAGCAGGGAACCCCTGGAAAGGGAGACAGCCCAGCACTGTGTGCATTGTTCACACCTAATAGTTATTAAATGAGCAAGAACTTGCAGGTCATCCACAGCCTAAACCAGCCAAGCTCTCCCAAGTCAGCTGTATAAATAGAAGGCAGAATTCTGATGAACATCTGTTAAAAATTCCCTGTCTGCAGGAAAGCCCAAGGTACACAGGTACCCTAAAGTTACTGGCAGAGGAGGAGAGGAAAAAAAAAAACACCCAAGAAGAACTAATGTGGCTCAGGGAAAAAAAAGACATGAGGTAAATGGGAAGGAAAAATATGAACATACATTCGTGGTGGTCCCCAGTGGCTGAAGTTTGGAGTTTCTTCTCCTTCTCCTTCTTCTCTCTCGGGTAATTCACTAATTTGGGGCAAAGGAATAGAAAATAAAAAATAAAAGAGGCATCACCCATGCCAGGTCACAATTCCTCACATATTTTGTATCTGGCAGAGAGACAGCAACACCTTCTCACACTGCCCAGTTTAAAGCAAATGTACAGAGTCAACAGACCAGACAGGAATTTTTGTATTTAGGTTTAAATGTACTTAAGGAATGCTCCAGAAATAAACATGATGGGCAGACCAAATTTATAAGCTGCTCTGTGATACACAAATCTGCACTGCATTTACTCACTGGAAATGACTATTTAAGCAATTAACATTTACTTTCTGATAAATATGCTGTGATGCTTGGAGAGGGATATAAACATGCCAAAAGCAGTAAGCAGATCATGATCCAAGTGGGAGAACAGATCCTGAGTGTGTTCCATTAAACCCTACAGAATAATCCTCTCCACCTTATTGTGGAGCTGCTTTTCCTCTGAGAGAGGATTTCAGATGAAATTAGGGGAGTTCTGAGGATTGGAATCAAAGGCCCCAAAAGCTCCACCACCCACTGGCCCCAAACTGGTGGGGGAAGATTGGGACAGATAAAGCAAATATCCACAGCAATGCCAGCTCAAGGCTCCTCTGCACCACTGAAGTTTCCTGCAGAGGCCTGAGAGCCTGAATTCTGCTCCTCCCAAAAGGAAGAACAAAGGGAAGGGAAAACCAGGAGAGCTCCTGAAGGAGCCATGGGTAAAGGCTCCTCCACACTGCCCTCACTGCAGTGCTGCACATTTCTGTCCCAATATTCAAGGGAGGAAACATGGGAAGTTTTTGGGTTTTAGGCCAAACTCCATCTTCTGTGAAAGCTACAGAGCTCTGTGTCTGTCTGAGCATTCCACACAGCCTTTAATCATGATTCAGCTGAGTAAAGAGGACTGTTAAGATTATAAAATTAATGTCTTTAAAAACCTGAAATCTTCCTCCATACCTGCCTGATGCTGTTCTAGGCTGAACTAAGGTGGTTACTCTCCCCGATTCCTGGCTCTTGGGAAGAACATAAAGTTACAGAGCTCTATGTCTGTCTGAGCATTCCACACAGCCCTTAATCATCATTCAGCTGAGTAAAGCAAGAGGACAGTTAGGATTATTAAATGAACGCTTTCAAAACCTGAGATCTTCCTCCATACCTGCCTGATGCTGCTCTAGGCTGAGCCAAGGTGGTTACTCTCCCAGATTCCTGGCTCTTGGGAAGGACATAATTCTCCTCTTTCAGGGCTTCCTTTCCAGCTGCTTCTGAATCAGCAGCAAGCTCAGGTCCTTTGGAGTCACTCTGAAGCTTTGGCCCTGAAGGAAAAGAGGGGGGAGATGTGAGAAAGGGGGGAAGATGTGAGAAAAGGGGGAAGATGTGAGAAAAGGGGGAAGATGTGAACTTTTGCTTCCTCTCTCCAGGCACCCACCAATTATTTCACCCTTGGAATTAAACCCTTTATCCCACCAGGTTCCCAACGTGTTCAAGGCCAGTCTGGACAGGGCTTGGAGCTCCTTCCTCCCAAGCAGGGAGTGCCACTCCAGGCAGGCTGATAAATTTATTTCTCTGATGAATCCACCAAATCTCAACCATCCATCTGTGACAAGGAGAAATCTGAGCCCAGATTCAAAACCCAGGATTTGGGGCAATTTTCTACCACACAGATCACCTGTAGATTTCTGGTTGTGCTAAATCACCTCCAGAGCATGTCACTTTATTTCTGTATTCATTTATCACTGGTCAGATTTGGAGGAGGAAGCAAGATTATAAAGCTGAAACCCATTTCATGCCAGACTGTCTTGAGTCTGCAGAACTCTTGATTTGAATATTTTCTCATTTGAAAGTACTTTTGTTTTGGTAAAAAAACTGAAATTTGTAAATAGGAAATGATGAGATAAAGAGAAACCTGCTTACAAACCTGAATTCATCTCAGTTTTCCCTTCTGCCTGGGTAGTTTCAGTATCAAATATGTCTTTTTGGTGGCTGCTGAGAGATGTGGTTCCAGAAATGTGTGACCTTAAAGCAGCATTCTCTTCACACTTCAGAGAGGAGAAAAGAAGTAATTAAAGTTAGAAAGCAATGGTATTAACTTACACAGAGGTGTTTGACAGGAACATTCATTTTTACAGCAAACACACACATTTCCTCAGCTACATTCATATTTATTCAGGTAACTATGAAATACTAACTGCTCATTTAAATACTAACTGCTCATTTATGCACTGCATTAAGAAGAGGCATGAGGAATGTTATATGCAATTGAAATATACAGCAACTGTATCTTTCTCCTCACCTGTAATTCAGACAAAAATTTCTTTACTCTTGCTCATTTGTTTTTTTATAAGTAACAAACAAATAAATTTAATATTGTGCACTCTGGAATAAAACTGTCAGTAGAAACTTCTTTTTATCTGTTTATACACATACTGCTTAAGGGGACAAGCCAAACAAAACCTGAATTTCTCTGTGGCTGTGATGTCAAATGCTTTTCCACCCCATTTTTTTTCATGTAAAAGCACACACGCCTCAGAAGCTGGTGCATGGGAGGCTGATAATATCAGCTTTTTGTTTGGTGAGGGGATGAACAAAGAATCAGAAGGAAAAAATAATTCTCAGTACTCGAGAAAGATGTGAAAATAAGAGTTTTGCAGTCTACCCGAACCTGTCTCCTCCCACTCCTTAATCCACCACTATCCTTGTCACAATTCCTTCCAGCAGATTATTTTGTACTCAAATACACAATCTGGCTGAAGGAACTGATTTGGGTTTAAAAGAATAAGGAAAAGAGGGAGTTCCCTTCACTGAAGCCTCTGGACTCTCAAACCCATGATGTGACATTCTGCTGTTACTGACATGCCCCATATCAGCACAGCTTCCAAAAAAAAAACCCCAAACCCACAGGTTTTTGGGTAACAAGACAAATTTAGGATGCCTGTAGATATATCAAGCACATATTTCACTTCAGCAGGTAAATATACAGAGAATAAGTTACCTAAAATATCTCCAAAATGTACAGAAGGATAGACTGGTGTCTGCTAGAGGTACACAAATCAATAAATCTAATTTATAAGTATAATTTATTGAAGTATAGTAATTAAACTAAATTTAATAAATTAAATTCTAGTAATTAACACCCTAGAGAGAGTCCTGAGGGTTCAGTTGTGGAGTCTGCCCTGAGGGACCTGTGCTCAGCACAGCATTCCTTACCACTTGATCTTTCCTGAATGGATATTCCAGGGACTCTTTGGCACTCAGGCTAACACCGGATCTTAAATCTTGAGTTTCCTCGTCCTGCAGTTGCTCTGCCCATGGTTCAGTGTCCAGGTTCCTGTCTGAGGCTGCCTCCCCTGCACCTGATGCATCATCCCCCTTCAGGAAGTCGGGATCCTCCTCGTACTCCTCATCCACCAGCATCTCCCGCTCCTGCTCCGCGCCCTGCGCTCCGACTGCCAGGAACTCACACATCTCCCAGGACTCCTGCCCATACTCCTCGTCCTTCTGAGAAAGCTGAAATGACCTTCCCAAGTCCACATGGGGCTCATCAACCAGCTCTTCTTTGAAAGGCACCTCGTCCCTGAAACCCTGCAAAGGTCATTAAAGGAATACAGATTTTACACCGTGTTCCCACCCTTTTAAAGCTATGCTTCATTTTCTGTTAAAACTATATCCTGATTTTTAAAATCTTCTACCTTTTGCATTTTCTAAAAGAAAACGGACTCTCTGACTTATGATTTTACCACCAAAAGTAGACAGTGCAATTATTTTTTTCAAGATAAAGAAATTTAAGTTGCACAGCTTAGATGCTGCTGCAGCCATTTGGAAAAACCAATCTGGGCTGAAGTTAGGGAATGAAATTATTAATTAACACTGAAACAGCCATAGGAAGGAGTACATATAAATCTAGTTAAAGTATCTCTGTGCTCTAGACATATCTGCTGTTGCTTTATGAATGCATGAACGTTTCTTGAAATGCTATCAGCAAAATAAACAGCCCAAGAGTTTGATTATGCAACAGTGTCAGCAACTTAAACACCCCCCCAGAAAACCCCAAATAAAAGCCATACTTGCTTGCCCCTACCTTGGATATCTCATCCAACTTTTAACCTGGTGCAGAGGGGAAATGGAAGACCCACATACCCCCCAAAAATAGGATATAAATGACTGTTCATTACCTTCCAGTGCTCAAACCACAGAGCAACCAACCAAAAAAACCAACAAAACCGAGGGAAAAGGACTAAAAACCCACTCTGAAAGATCTCACTCAGCAGTTCTTTCTCTGGGATTTGTCATGTGCTCCCCCAACTTCCAACAACTCCTGTTTGTCCCAGATGGAATTGGGTGCTGCTCATTGGCTCTCAGTGAGGCTGCACAGGCAGCTGGGATTTCATGCCCTGCACTTATCCCAGAATTCTGCCACACACTGAGAGCTTTCCCCTCTTTTCCTTCAGGCCACCAAATCCCTGTGGCCCACAGAACCCCCAGCCCCAACTTCAACACCCCGAGCCCCCAGACTCCAAAAGCAATGGACAGACCCAGGGCTCCTTCCTCCAAATGTTTTTGTTTCTGCTTCCTGCCCCTTCCCAGGCTCCCCACGGCTCTGCAGCACTTCTGACCTTCGGTGTCAGGATCCTGTTTGGTTACATTTGTACAAATAGAGAAGGAAAGCCCCAGACACTGCCAAGACGTTTGTACAGCTCAAGTGAGGGGCAGGAGAGAAAACAGGAGAGAGGCAGGAGCACAAGGAAACAATGCAGCCAATAGCTGGCACCAGAGCAGAACACCAGCAACCCAGAAATCAGCCCGTTTTATTAATTTAATTAGCATTAAATGTCCCTTTAATCCATCTGATCTGTGTACCTCTTGCTCACAAAACCCCCAGGCTGAAGAGATCCCGATTCTCTCCATGCTCACTCCATTCCCCTCGGCTCCTGCAGCGCCGTTCTCCCAACACTTCCCCAGGTCCAGGGCACATAAATCAGCTGTGTCTGCCCAGAACCACACAGGGTTTGTGTCCCTGACCCAGCAGTTTGCTCTGCATCCTCCCTGACTGCTGCACTGCAGCACCAGACACCACCAACACCACAGGGAATGCTGCAAACACGACACTGGAGCAAACAAAATCCTCAAATTCCGTCATTTTGGGGCTGAAATTCTGGCTGCCAGTGCCTCAGAGTGGGAGCCAGCAGAACACACCACTCCTGGCTACCTGTGCGAGCAGGTAAGATAATAAAAAATAATTTTGGCTACTACCAAAGCTGTCACACATGGGGTAAAACAAAATGTAAGTAAATTCCCCTGCGGGTGTTTTGTCCAAATTGATTGTTCCAGTTTCAGGACTTTAAAGTAAAATATTTTCTTTAAAAATACTTAATGACATTGGTTTTATTTAGGAAGTAGAAAACCAATCTGAGCTGGCAGAGTATAAATTCTCTGCAACCCTTCTCATGCCCTCAGAAAACAACAAATGCCATTTTACATTGTGAAAATCAGTAAATACCATTTATCATCATCCAGGCTAATTTCTTCACAGTGTACCCACATCTACCCTCTGATACTTCTCCTTTTGGTGCTTCTAATCTACCATTTCAGCATTAAAAACAGTTTTGCATCCAGAGACAGGTACACATGTTCAGCTACAAGAAAATCTGGAGTTTATTTTTCTTCCTGTGTTGCAGTTCTGCATGATCCTTTATGTGTTGTATTTTCTGGTGTAAAAAGAATACATTTACCAGCATGAATTTTGCAAAGCACTTGAGAACAGATGAAAGTTACAAGATAGTCACATCTCTCCAGCTCTGCACTGGTGAGAACTGCAATATTATTGCCTATTACCCTGGTATCTGAGTTTCTCACTATCTTTAATGCCACATCCTCCCACAATAAACAGAATTATTTCTCAGATAGTAAGGATGAGGAGAGTTGAGGCAAGAGTAAAGAAATCACTCCAGAGAACATTAGAAGGCTATGAAGAAGAAAGTATTTCAAGAGTGCCTTATACTCTAAACTATTTTTTTGTTTTGCTTCATGATAATTAAAAGCATTCTGCTTCCATTCTTTACTTTCTGAGCCCGCCACTTCTGATTACAATAACAACACAGCATTCCTATTTCATATCCAAGGTAACCCAAGGTATTTTAATGACATAATAAATTTGATAAGGCAGTCTGGGAGCTGCATTGCTAAGTGCTCCCAATGCAGTTGGCACAGTTTGCTGTTAGAGGGAATCCAATACTTTCAGCCTTATCTGAAAAACATACTGTATTTTTTTACTTTAAAACATCATTTCCTGTCTGTATAAACTGGAGTTGAACCAAAAAAAGCAACCAAATACCTGTGGAGCTTCAAGTATTACTGAGAAATTTGTGTTATCTATTGGTTCTGGAGACCCAGGGCTGCTTTTGATGCTGCTGGTTTCCACACCGTGCATTCTCTCCTCCTCTTTGCTGTCTCCCTGAAAAAGGTAATCCAAGCAATGAGTCAGGAAAATAACAAAAAAAAAATCCCACATCTTTCAGTAAATTAACAGGGAGAAGGAGAACCAACCACTGGAAAAGAATTATAAAAATAGAAATTAAAAAATGGAGAAGTCGACAGCTTTTATTCTTTGAACATATTGGTTCAGATGCGCTAAGACCTAAAGAGATGTGTAGGAAGGCATGACAAATACAAGGACAAGAACAATGAAATACCAATTTTTAGGAAAGGAAATAATATATTTAACAGCTTTCCTACACTCCTATTTCACAACTCCTCTACTACTTTGAATTACAAGCACTTTCTGTTAACTGGGGCTTTAATTAATTTTGCCTGGGTGCCCTTGATGAACAATACTGCAGCATTCCCCAGTAAACTACTGTTCCAAAGCCTTGATTCCAGAAAAGGGAAATTCTGCCTGAATTTACAGTCTTGACTTCAAACAGAGCAGCTTTCTTTGATGCCAATGGAGCTCAAGCAAGCCCTCAGTAGTGTCTGAGAGAGAAATGGGCTCCAGCACACGTTTAATGGGTTGCTGAAGTGCTGGAACCACATTACACCTGTGCACGTGGGTCTGCCCAGGCACATCTCCCAGCTCCACGTGGATGTTCTTGAAGGAGGAACTTGAGGATGCTGGTTTTGGACTCTGAGCTGTCCATTTGCCAGGACTTTCGGCCCTCTCAAGGCACAGCAGCTCAGCTGTTTCCCAAACGCACACGTGCGCTACGCCGAATTCTCCCCACAAACCCCGTGGGATGAAACAAGAAAAAAAAAAAAAAATTAAAACCAGTTCTTACCACCAGAGGCTTGCAGATCCCAAGGGAAACAGTCCCTGGGGGCACAGATTTCAGCACTTCCACGGCCTCTGCCAGGGTGGCTCCATCCAGGTGTTTCTCATTGACGAACACCAAGCGGTCGCCCGGCAAAATCTGCCCACCGCACTCGGCCACGCCACCAGGCACCAGGGAGCTGATCACTATGGCTGTTCCCGCTGGATCCAAGGGGTCCTGGGGGGGAAATAACATAAAACACCCCCAGGTGAAGGCCTTGAAAGGTGGTGTTTGTTTAGGTGTGTAAGGAGCACTCAAGCACGTTCATCCTCTGGTGCTACGGGACTGAAGACGTTCAAAAAGCGCTGTCTGCCAACACCGCCAAGGTTTAGATTGTGCAAAAAGGAAGATATTCCATCACCTGCCTAATCCATTAAGAAATGTTAAGATCTGAAAGGTGACTGATACGCTGCCTGTCCTCTCCTTACACACGCAGGCACAGCCAGGCCAAGCTGCAAATAGAACAACAACACTGGCAGCCTTCCACCAGCCTCCATCCAGCCTGGGACGTGCTAATGTCACAGAAAATAACCACTCTGCACGTCACCCAAGGGCTCCAGAGCAGCAGAAATGATGGCAGAAGGAACCACTGCAACATCAGAAATGCAATTCAAAACATGAAGCTCAAATGCAAGCCCCAAATATTGAAAAATTAGCAGCTGATGTGGGGTGTGGGACTGCAGCGTTTCTGCTCTGTCGACTCCATGTGACAACTCAGAAGTGACATTTTCTCCACCTTAACAGGGAACAGGAGACAGCAACAGAAGAGTAACCAAGATTATTACTGAAGGCAAGGAACACTGTAGTGGTGGATACAGAGAGTGTCAAGCACAAAATACACTGTAAACTGATGCAAAGATATCCACTTCACTTAATATTTTATCCTGTATTAGCCTTTGCTTTGTCTCCTGTACCATTTCTATCGTGCCTTCACTCATTAAAAAAATTATTCTTAATCCAATAAAATAATAAATTATTATCTACTGGCAGAAAGATTTAAAAAAAAAAAACCCATATGGGGTTTTAATTGTTTTATATATTTTTTGTTTCCTCATTTGTTTTTTTAAGATTGCAATTATAGCCTTTCTCCCCCTTGCTAAGGGCTCATAAAGTTCAGAAATGCTCCTTGCATGCACTGGGCCTCCAAATACACAATCATGGACTATTTTTCCCTCAGGACATGCATCTTATTCAGCGCATGGGAGGAATAAAAAAAGGGCAAAATTCAAATCACAAAGACCACCATGAATTCAGCACCTCAGCGTTAATTTGAAAACAGGAATGCTTTTTAAGCTCTTTATTTTTATATGACTATACACTGCTTTCCAAGGGCACATGTTTTTTAAGGTATGTGCAAACATATGAGGCAATGCCTGTAATATCTGTAAAAGGCTGGAATTAGAGAAGTGAAATTAGAGTTCAGCAGGAAGAGCCACGCAGGGGCTGGATTCGAGTAAATAAAGATCAGCAACAATTCTGTCCTGTTCTGCTGCTCGATGATCCCGCCCTTTTACAGTTTTGTAATTTTACGATTTATCTGCAGTGCACACAAGACGTTTCCTCCTGAGTGTCAGGTCCTGGCAGCCAAGCCCAGCAGGCTCCCTGTGCTCACCTCCTGTGCCAAGGTGCCCGAGCTGTCTGTGCCCAAACCTGCTGCACCTGGTGCTCAGGGAGGATTCCCTGGGCTTCCAGCAGCATCCCCTCAGGAGATTTCCAGGAACAAACCAAAGCCCAGCAAGTTCCAAGAGGAATCCAAAGGGATTCCAAAATATGAAGGGAAAAAAGGGGCTTTGAGTGTTGGATGTGGAAAACTGAAGTTACTGATGCCCTTTGTTCTTGCCAGCAAACCCCTACCACCCTGGAACCAGCACAGACTTGTAAATTGGTTTTAATCTGGGGGTTTGCTCCACTGCAAATCAGAAATAACCTTCTGGAAATTAGAAATAACCTTCTGGACACCTCTGCAGACCCAGGATCCAGACAGCCCCTTCCCAGCGAGCAAGGCACTGCTCACACCAGGGAGGCTTTGCTGCAGAACCAAACCAGCGAGTTTTCCCACCATGGGCTCATCTTGCCGTGGCCAGGGAGGTTTGTGCTGGTTCCCTGAATGGGTGAATGCTCTCTCAGCAAAACAACACCTCTGCTGACACAACAGCTTTTATAATATGACTTTTGCTGGCTTAGCTCTATTGATAAAAAGTGAACGAAACAAACCCAGCGCTCACCCCCACCCATGCAGAAAAGCTGACGAAATTCTGTGAGTGAAGGACTGGCCCAGTGATTTTGGTGCTGGCTGAGGATGGGGCAGAACCAGGTTCAAACCCCTGCTCTGTCTGATCTAAATCAGTTATTTCTTGGATTCTGGATCAGAACCACTAAAGCAGGACATGGGACTCTCACCATCAGCTGCTTCTATGCAGGGTCAGTGGCCCAACTACCACATCTCTGATGAGAAGCAGTCCTGCTTCAACTCACCACTGAAATAAAAACAGTTTTGCTCAATAAATCACCATGTTTTGGTAGGAGATAATTTAGCTGAAAGAAGTGTTCCAAAAGGAAGAGAGATCTTGAAAGCAGCAGCTCGAGGCAGAGCAGTTTTGAGGACAATGTGGTTATTTTCCCTGCTTCACAACACACACCAGCACAAGCCATGCACTGGAATTGCTCCATGAAGAGCAGCAGAGATCTTAAAAAAGGGGGCCCACGTTAAAAACTGTTGTGCAGGCAAGCAGGAAACAATTCCACTGCTGATTTCAAGCAGAGGGAGCTGTTGCACAGGGAGAGAGCAGCGGGATGAGCGGCACAGAGAGCGCTCAGCAGCAGCACCAGCAGGGCCAGAACCTCAGGGCTCACCAGTGCCTGAACCACCATGGGATTGCCACGAGGAGTGCAACAAAAGCTGCACAAGAAAGGCACAGACCCACTGAACTGCACGGTGTAATCATGTATATCCATATTCTCTCTGTAATTTAATATTCTACCACAACCGTGGATTGCACTGTGCTTTCCTTATCTAAACCAAAGGAACACTGGGATTCTTTTTGAAACCTTGCCTTATGGTTTACCCTCGACCCTAAGCACAGCCTAAAGAAGCACCTGCTAAAACAAGACAGCAAACACCAAATTCACATTTTCTAAATGTTGAGTGCAACTGGGCCGTGAGGGCTGTTGTCTTGTTTTTGAAAGAAAGCAGTGCTTGCAGCAGGATGAAAAACAGATCCTCTCCTTCCATACTGAGTGCAAAAGGTACAGTTTGTATATAGTTAGTGTAGTTAAAAGGCAAGTTCACCCCCACAGTGGGATTTCAGGGCTGCCTCCACGTTAACAGAGCAGCTAGAACCATTCCAAGTTACCACAGAGCACCAGTGTGAGTGACTGCACACCTACCCCAAGGCTCTACACTCACTTCACTTGGCTCAAAGTGATTTTTAGTCACCAGCAGGCAGGAGCAGATTTCAGCCTCCACTTTAAAGTGAAGGCTCGTTTACTGGGATGGAGTTTGCAACTCTCCCCCCTAATCCAGAAGTGATACAATCACGAAATTATCACATGGCTTTGTATCAGAGCACAAGGGGAGTGCGATGGACAATCCCATGTGAACTGGCCATGTTAAAATGAGCACAAATCACACAAACATTAAGACTGGAAAAGACCTCCAAGATCATCATGAACGGGCCTTGGCACATTTAAAGAGGAACTTTTACCTTTCCTGAAGGACTCCTTTACACCAATGAATCACTAATGAACAACGAGGAGAAGACTCGGACTGCAAAGCAGTGAGGAGACAAAGCCCCTGAAGCCAAAAAAACTCATTTTTAAGAGAAAACACATGTTGGAAGGTTTGCCACTTGTGCCACATGCAGCAGCAGCAGCCCAGGACAGTGGCCCCCAGGTAACCCTTGGAGAACTCCTGTGCTGTAGCTGCTGCCCTCCCCTCTGTGCCATGGATTCTAGGAACTTGTTTAAAATGGCCACAACTTATTCACACTTAGCACACCATATATTTAACTATGCTGAACCATAGGTTTTCCCTTCTCTCCCCCACCCCGCTCCTCATCAAAACCCACAAATGTTTCCCGCAGTCCAGGTGTCAAATGTTTCTCCTTATTTTCAGAGCCCCGTTTGTTCTGGACTCATTTAGCAGCGGAGAGTCAGGCAGGGGCCACTGCAGTTGCTGCCTCTGGGATGCCTGGGTTTGGGGCAGTGTGAAATCTCTTAAAAACCTGAGCTCTGCTAAAATGTTAGGAGTCCCAGGAGTTCAGAGAGTCCTGCGTGCAACCCTGGAGCTGCAGCTTTATTGTGGCTTTAATTACCAAAATGGGCACCACAAACCCACATTCAGAATGCCTTGGGAAGCAAACCTGAGACAGAAGCAGTGCTGCTGACCTGTGGGAAGGAAAAGTGATAAACCAGGCTGGCTGTTGGCTCGTCCCTGCCAAAAGGTGAGGTGTGCAGCAGCCAAGAGAGGGCACTCCAGGCCAGCCCAGCTCCCAGCACCGCAGGCATTCATTCCCTGCTCTCATCCCATCCCCATCCACCCATCCAGCCCCTCCCTGGGCTGAGGATGAGGAGCACTGAAACCGCAGCTCCACTGGATGGGAGCAGCTCCCACGTTTGCCGGGGCTCTGTTTGTGTTTTGCCTTTTTTTTTTTAAAGGCTCCTATGAAAATGTAAGACAAAGCTGCGGGTGACTGACATTCCCTGTGCAAAGTCACTCTCACTTAGTTACAGGCTATATTAGTTTTGGCATCGCTTGAGATCTAAATCCAGCTAGCCCCAACTTCCTAGAATATTTCAGCTTTCTTCAAGCAACAAACTGCCTGCTGCCACAAAAACACACATCCAAAATAGCATGGCCAAGGATCCCAGAAGAAACAGTTTGAAACTTTTTTTCCCCCCCCGTGCCATTTTTTGATTTATCTGAACATTTTTACAAGTGCCAATTTGTATACTGCAGGTTTCTGTGAGGGAGCCAAAACAAACGCCTTGGAGCTCAGGGGTCAGAGCAGCCCAGCTTCATTACATTTTGCATGGGACCACTTCCAGGTCTAACACACATATATCCATATTTAAAACTCTTCAGTGAATAAGATACCAGGCTGGAAGACTCTTAGACACAACACTGTTGATGCTGAACAAGGAAAAGACACCCGTCAACAGTGAAAAGAAGCAGAGGCATTTTATGTTTGTCTCACTGTTATGCAGAACAAAGGCAGAAGTTCACATGAGTAATGTACCTGCACGCTCAGTGTTGTAAAATTACTCAAAATACTCATCCACGCTCTCATTTTGTGAAGTGCCTGTGGCTCCCTTTGCAGAGCCACCCTGCACAGTGACCCCAACAATGCCAGTGGGATGCAAGAGCCAGGAGTGACCAGAACCCTTTTGTGTGCCTTTTCACAGCACAAAGTGCCTCCAACAGACAGGGGACAGAGGGAGAGCCAGCTGTGAGTGAGGTCTGACTCCCTCCTTAAGGTGGCCTCACTTTAGGGCTGAGACTCAAGGTCCAAACCCTCTGTTCACTCACTCCAACATGTTTACAGCAGTTGGAACTGCCAAAGGCACTCCAAGGCCTGGAAAAACATCCCCGAGGAAGTGCTCCACTGGTTTTCCTTAGATCCACTGCATCTGAGTGAAATTCGAGGCATTTCAGACCTGTTTCTGCCTCTTCCACTCGGGCTGCAGTCAGCAGGGCTGCTCAGGAAGGAGATTACACAACGCACAGCCTCTGGCTGTACCAGGGAAATAAACTGCAGGCTGATGTGCTGAAGCAACACAAACTTAAATACAGAGCAGCACTCAAGGAGCAATGCTGAACTTTGCTGTGATGTAAGGCAAAGCACTGGAAATAAAACATTACTATTTATTGATCTGCAGTGAGGGAATAAAGCAATGAATTTCAGAAGCTCTGGTGTGCAGCCGGCATTAATCAAAACTTCTGTTGTGGGAAATGTCAGCAAAGAAACAGGAATTCGCAGGGAAGAGGGGAAAAAACAGCAACAAACCACACGGAGCCCCACCCAAAGGAGGAGAGGGAACAGCAGAGTAAAGAGGAGGAGGTGGCACAATGGGTTTCCCACAGCAGGCTTTCATCATGTGGGATGTGAAATCCTATCGGCCTTGCCCAGCAAGAACCAACACGTGGGTGACTCAGCTGGGCCTGGAGAGCAGAGCACAGCTCCCTCCCCTCTGCTGAGGAGCTGGGACCCCAGGGAGCAGACCTCACACACTACTGCTCTTCCCAAACAAAAAGATGAAAGATAGGCACTGGCTCTGGGCACTCTCAGTGTCACCCTGCACTGGACTCAGGTGCCTGCTGCTATCTTTTAATTTATCAAACTTCTCAATCCATCCAAGGCTTTATCCGCCTTTCATATTTGCTCTCGACAGAGCTAAAGTCTCAGGGATTACATTCATTAGACTCTCTTAATATCTTAGACTTTCAGACTTTCCAGCTCCAGAAAAAACACACTGAGTGCTGACTACAGGGAAAAGCCACGGAGATAAGGAAAAAAAAAAATCCCTGAACTCATAAGGAAGTGGAGGAAAGCCACTGTGTGATGAGATAAAGAAGGGATAGAGATGTGTGGGAAAGAAGAAAAAAACACCAACAAGCCAAGGGAAAAAAGTGTAAATGGTATCACCTACACAGCCTGTGCTCAGCAGGCCTTAACACAAGTTGTGGTTTGATCAGCTTTCAGATTCAAAGGATTCCTGAACTCCAAATCCAAGCAGAGAGCCCAGCAGTGCTTGCACCAGCGAGGTGAGCCAGCCTCAGCACTGGTAAAAGTCTCTGGAAGTGCAGGATGTGTTTTTACACAAACCAGAGCTCTCCTCTGCATGAGAACCTTGCCTCACAAACAGCAAACACATGAATTATGGAAGACTTGCTGCAGAAAAAGCTGCAAAATAAAACTAGGGACAGAGAACAGGCTGGGTTTTATGCAACAAAGATCTGCAAACAGTGATTTGGCCCAAAGAATCACAGAATCCCAGACTGGGCTGGGTTGAAAGGGAACTTAGAGCCCATCTCATTCCGCACCTTCCACTCTCCCAGGATGTCAGAATGCAATCCAGCCTGGCCTGAACACATCCAGGGATGGGAACAGGGTGGACCAGGGAGCAGACAGAAGGGCTGGCAGAAAGGTTGCAGAGAATTTTAAGGCTACAGTGAATCACATTGAGAACAGACAGAAATTTCCAAGTGCAATGGGATTCCTTGGATTTGGGGAGCAGCATCTTCCAGCAGGGTGAGGTACTAAGAAAACAGAACACCTCATAAGTTCCATGAGTTCTCAGGATGCTTCATGCTTATCCATCAGCACCAACATCCACCTCAAATCTCATCATTTCAGGACAAATTCTGAGCTGTCTGGGCTGAGCTCCTCCACACCCAGTGCTCCATCATCTCCACATGCCCACTGCCAGGCCTCATCCACATTATCCCAGCTTGGCTGAGATTTACCAAGTGGTTAACAGAAAATCCAGCCACAGTTTTGTCCCTTTAAATTCTCGCCTTCTCTCACAGGCAGAAGACATCTGTGGAATAATAATGAATTTCTTTGGTTTGGTTTTTTTTTTTGTTTTTATTAAAAGCTATTCTTTCTAGCAGGAAATGAAAAAGAACAACCAGATTGGAGAATTTGGGGGAAGAAGGGAAAACATTTCTAAAGGTTAATAGTAATAATACTGCTCAGCATTTATTTCGTGGATATGCGACAAAGCAAAGAAAAACAGATGTTTTCAGTAATGCTCCAGTTTCTCTGCAAACTCAGGTATTGTCCAGAGCTGCTGCAGCTTACAGGGACAGGAGGAATGCTCCTACAGCTAGCTCTACAAGACAGAAAAAGGAGGGATGAGGAAAATCTGTCCTTTACTGGATGCAGGACAATCTGGGGATCAGCACAGCTCTGTGAGAGGCAGGTCCTGCTCAGCCAAAACCCATGGCTGAGAGAAGAACACTAATAACTGAATAAAGCCAAAGATAACAGCAGTGCTAATGCTAATAAATATAATGAAAAGGGACATAACAAAAAAGGAGAGAGAGGAATAAAACCTGAGGAAAACAAGTGGTGCACAGATCCTGATGCCCAGCCTGTTCCTGAGCAGTGGTGCACCCCTCCTGGCCGACTCTCCCCATTTATAGATGACATAAATCATCTATCATGAGCATGATATGCTATGGAATAGCCCTCTGGCTAGCTCAGATCACCTCTCCTGGCTTCTGGTGCTGCTCCTCACTGGCAGAGCATGGGAAACTGAGAAGTCCTTGACTCAGAGTAATCGCTACTTAGCAACAACTAAAACATTACCCTGTTATCAACATTGTTCTCATGCTAAATCCAAAACACAGCGCTGCACCAGCTACTGAGGAGGGAAATTAACTCTATCCCAGCCAAACCCACAACACCTGCTCAGTGTGGATGGGGGAAAGACCGTGGAAATGGCTACCTGGAATTCTGTGAAGCCTTTGACGCTGTTTCCCACAGGATTCTCTTAGAAAACCTGGCTGTGCGTGGCTTGGATGGCCAAGAAGGCCAAGGGAACCTGGCTTTTGCCAGCACTGGTGTGGCAGCAGGACCAGGGGACAGTCTGTCCCCTGTGCTGGGCACTGCTGAGGCACCTGGAATTCTGAGGTCACAAAAAGAAGGACATGGAGGGGCTGGAGCGTGTCCAGGGAAGGGAATGATCTGGGGAAGGGTCTGGAGCACCAGGAGGGGCTGAGGGAGCTGGGCTGGGGCTGCAGAATCCCTGAGGAGCTGGGCAGGGGCTGCAGAATCCCTGAGGGAGCTGGGCAGGGGCTGCAGAATCCCTGAGGGAGCTGGGCAGGGGCTGCAGAATCCCTGAGGAGCTGGGCAGGGGCTGCAGAATCCCTGAGGAGCTGGGCAGGGGCTGCAGAATCCCTGAGGAGCTGGGCAGGGGCTGCAGAATCCCTGAGGAGCTGGGCAGGGGCTCAGCCTGGAGCAAAGGAGGCTCAGGGGCCCTTGTGGCTCTGCACAGCTCCTGACAGGAGGGCACAGCCGGTGTCTGGCCCGTGTCCATATCCAGGCTGTGCTCCAGGGAACAGGGAGAGGAGCAGAGGGAACACCCAAATTGCACCAGCGGAGGTTCAGGTTGGGTACAAAGGAAAATTCCTTCCCCAGAAAGGCTGTCCAGCCCTGGCACAGCTGCCCAGGGCAGTCCCCATCCCTGGAGTGGTTAAAAGCCCTGTGGATGTGGCACTTGGGGACACGGGGCAGTGCTGGCCTGGGTAGTGCTGATGGGAACTGTTGGACAGAAAGGTCTCAGGACTTTCCCAACCTGAGTAATTCTATGAGATTCCTCCCTAACTTGTCATTTAGAGTGCTACTGATGGCCCCCTCCAGCCCAGTGCCAGGGAACACCCAGCCCCTAATGTGACCTCCAGGTTCTCCAGAGCTCTTCCTGTGGCTCTGTCTGTATCTTGGTGTGAGACACACAGAAATCTCTTTGATTTCTTATTAAAGTGGTCTCTGCTCTCCCAAGGTATTAGTGGTGGTGCAGGTTTTGGAATCCACTAATCGTGAGCACCTCAGAAACTTCTCCAGGAATGTGCCCAACTGCATTCACCCAGCTCTGAGGTCCTGGAAAGTGGTTTCAAAGCTGAACTCCAAGAGAATTTTTCAAAAAGCTACACTGAATTCAATTCATGACACACTATTAAGAATTATTTTACACATGAAGCAGCTTAATATGATTTAAAGGATGTAGAACTTTCCCATAGGGGGAGAGAAGCAAATCCTCCGTGAGATGAGTACCAACACAGCTGGTACTGAGGCTTACAGAACTTTGATGTTAATGAATGTGGATGGGTTGTAGAGATGGGAGAAAAGCTCCCTTTATCAGTTTTCCCAGTACCAAGCTGATAGCCATTGTAAAACTGCTTTTTAATACAGCTGTGCAGCTTTTGCCAGTAAGCCACAGGTTTCCATCACATGATCAGGTGAAAATGTGTTTAACAAAGACATGAATATGCTTCTTTGTTCATAACAAACTTATCACAAGAATAGACAAAGCTCAAATTATCACAAGAGGGCAAACGTTTAGCCAGCAACTTGTCAAAGCATTCCAGCCTGCATCTCACTGCTGAACAGACCAAGAAAGTAAAAAAAAAAAAGAAAAATATAATCTACATGAATACCACCTTCTACAAATAAGAAGTCGGTTTGCTTTTTTTTTTTTTTTTTTTTTTGTAACTCTACATCTGGAGCCTGTTTGGGGCATAAAGAAAAGAGGAAAGATATTTGGAGACACTTAAATTGCTTCACTTCCTGCCGTGAATGACTATGCAGTGATTTTGTTAGAAAAGAGAAAACAATTGTTTCCCATGCTCCCTGGGAGAAGGACAAAACAGAACCTGCTGAATGTGCAGCAAAAGAGAGACTTCAGCTCTGCAGCACGAAAAACTGCTACCAATAATAAAGGGAAGGCAGGAATAAGGCAGCTGTGGGGTCCCTATTGCCAGAGCGCAGGAAAATCCCCGGAGCACTGACCCAGGCGGGCACAACTCACACAATTCAGGGCAACTTGGAGCTCTTGAGGGCTGAAATGCCCCTTTCTGCCCCCGTGGATCACCTGGAGCAAGTGAGTCCATGGGTTCCTCCTCCAGCCAGCTCTCCAGGGCAGCTGGGGTGTGCCAAAGCAAGCAGGCACTGGGGACTTATCTCTGAGCACAGACAGGGACAAACAGCATCTCAGAGTCCTTCCCAGGAGCTGTGTAAAATGCCAAACCTCCCCGCTGCACCCTCAGCCTCTCCAGTTTCATGCACTCTGGAACAGCTGCTCTAAAAAAGACTCTGACTTCAAAGCACAGTAAATTAAGCTGCACATAAAGTCCATTCAGCTTTCTGTTTAATTTGATAAAAGCTCATCAGACCATTCAAGTTACCTTCTGGTCAATAGTGCCTCAAGAAATCTGCAATTCAGCTACCTGTGGTTTTTCCAATATTTCTGTGAAACATTACTGACAGAATCTGTTGGCCTGCAATGCATCAGGTCTTTGCTAAATGCTGTTCCAGGGCTCAAAGAACCTGCTGGGATCTCTTCATTTTCTCTATAAGTCTTCTGGGATTTTTCTTTCCTCTTGCTCTAATGCCCGGGGGTCACAGTTGTTTTTAGACAGCATTTCTTCTTTGTTTTAACCTGATAATGTATCTTTCCATTTCTTTCTAAGGAAGAGGGATTGGTCTCCAAAACAATGGCTCAGCTCTGCCAGGAGGCTGGATGGGGCTTGGAGGGTATGGTGGAAGGTGCAGGGTTTGGAACTGGATGAGAGATGAGATCCCTTCCAACCCAAACCATTCTGGGACTCTGTGATCAGCTCCAGGCCAGACAGATTTACTGTTAAGCTGGATACCTTCAGTTCTGCTGACAAGGAGCACAAAATGCACCGACTGCAGCCCCTCTCCACCCCAAACCCTCCACCAGCAGCTCCTGGGTCCCTCCTCCCCACCTGAGCTCACTTGGCACCGCCTGTGCCAGCAGCACCACATAAAGGGTGGTGAGGAGGTGAGAGGCAGAGCAGCCTCTCCAAGTGGAAGGAGAGGGAAATGAGGGGAGCAGAGTGTGCTGCTCCATGCAGGAGCTGGCCACGAGGCTGAGCAGCACGGATTTCATATGGCCAGGAGACCTCTGCAGCCTTCCCACCACAGCACCAGCAAGGAAACGCTGTGCCTGGCCTAGGGGCTTTCACCAGCTCCCAACACAGTGATGACAAGAGAAAAAAAAAACTCAAGAGATTTCATTTTGAGATGTCCTCAGTGTTTCTTATTTAAATAAAAGAAAAAAAAAAAAAAAAAACCCAGTGAAATCCATCATTTCAGGAATCCACAAGATCAGCTTCCCATCCACCTCTCCCCTCGCCAAGTACTGACCATGCTGCCAGCAGAGCAGTGCTCTCAAAAATTTTACATTTCCTACAACATAATTACAAATTACAACATTCAAAGGGGAAAAAAAAGGTTTCTTTTTAGTACACAGAGACCACAGGAAAATGAAGAATATCCTATATAAATACTATCCTGCCATAGCAAAAGGGGTAACTCTACCCCAAAGTTTAATGAACCTTAAAAAAAGGAAGTTTTAAGCTCTGTTTTAAGCCCTTAAATCCCTAAAGACAATCAAAAGAAAACACAGGACAAAGTAGAAATACTATTGATTATGCATAATTGGTATAATTAATTTGTAATTAGTTCATTAAAATATATAGGCATTGGAATTATGCTTGTACATTTCTGGGAATATCCTGCAAGTCACTTGGGATGTGCTTATCATTTATTTGATAGATGAAACATTATTAGAAAGACAGCCCATTAAAAATTAATATGCCAGAGTAATAATTTTCTCGATCTCAGCATTCAGTTTTCCACGTACTCAGACTCCTATTCTGCCTCACAAAGAATTTTTATTAATTCTGTTTTGCAGAGCATGACTTGGGAAGCGCAGCACTTAGGACAACTGAGGCACAGCAGCCTTTATGCTGAGCATGCAGCCAGTTTTGAGGAACAAAATGGCAAATATTATAAATTATATACCACAGGAGTGTTCAGCACGAGGTCTAATTCTCCAACTTAATTTAGGATGGAAAGGTAAAAAGCTTTGTGGTTGCAAGCAAGTGGGAAGAAACTTGCAGAGCGCTGGGAGCAGGCTGGTGTGTAACTGCTGAGCATTCCTGTGCTCCTGCAGTGTTCTGGCATCTCTCGCTGTCAGCAATGGGTGAGCAGCACTCCAGAGCTCCCTGAACTCTGCAGGGAACAGCCCCAGTCCCACCCTGGCTGGGATTCACTGGGATCCACCATTTCAGAGGTGCTGCTCCCCTTTTGTGTGGGGCAATGTCAGCTGGGGCAATAGAGCATCAGCACTTTCTAACCCTGACGCCACTCCTCTATTCCCACTGAGCTTCCTGAAGCCCCTCCAGTGTTTCTGAAGTGCCATTTCAGGCAACAGCTACAGAAATCACTGGATCTGAAAGACCCAGGACAGTCACATCACCTCCTCCAAGCCGGGTATGCAACACCAAACTCCTTGAATTTCCGTAATGGATGGACAGAGCCACTCCTTGTTTTGTGTGTTAATTGCCAACAAAATCTCCCTCCAAAAGCATTTTCCTCCCCACCCGACCTCCACCAGCACTGTGGCAGCCTAGAAAGGCTGGTCACTCACTCAGGATGAAGATGGGCCATGGCAAGACCCATCTTCATTGAAAAACACCTAAAAAATATTTAAAACTCATATTCTTCAAATGGAGCAAAATCAGCAGTGGATACACAGCACAAGCAGTATCATTTGCCATTATAAAGCTTGAATTTTCTCTTGTAAAACAAAGAGTATGTGCCTAAAAAAACACCTTTCATGTTTTAAAGAAGGGTCTCCAGCTCCTTTAAGGCACAATTAAACTCTGCTGTAATTCTGTGCTTCCCAGCAAGTCTGTGTTAAGAATTCCAAACACTCTCCCAGGAACCACACACAGTTTTTTTGGTTTTGCTTCTTTTTTTTTTTTTCCCTTGCCTCCACTGTAGCATGGACAATTATTTATTTTCTTTGCCTTGCACTCAAGGATGTGATGGATGTATTTACATAAACACACACACAGAGCCACAGATATCTCTCTATAAAAATTAATCTGCAGATGATGAAAAGTGTAAAAGATCTAAGAGGCAAATCCCAAACAAAAGAACACACTTTATACACTTTATACATAAATATCTTGAAATTATAAAGATCTGAGATTAAGTGGTTTACCACTCATTTAGAATTGATTAGAATGTATTTAAATTTAGCTGAAAGTACCACAACATTGCTCGTGTATTTGCATCTGCGAATAAGTAAATAAAAAGCCTGCTATTAAAGCCTTCATTAATTCTGATTATATGAGAACTTAAAAGCAAATCTGTGTATTACTGCTCTGTAAAGACTCCCAGCAACTCTAGAGTAGAGCTGGCACTGCAACACAACATGTGTCAGCTAAAATGACTAACAGGATCTATTTTCAGTAATCTTAAATCGCACTGCTAAAATATAGAATTAATGGGTTTGCATAATACTTCAAATATTTTTTTCCCTTCTAATTCATTCCCAATTCCTGCCTTATTGTATCAAAAAGTGAATTTTATATCACTTGACATTTATGTACAACAGTTGAACACATTTCATTAAACTACAATGTTTAGGCAGCACTCAGATGTGATGTGTATATTATTATAAAGAGTGATCCAGCTATTTTATTTCCTTATAAATATGATGACTGGAGGTTTAAAAAAATATATCATGTTGACTGGAAACATGAAGAACGTTTCATTCTGACTACAGATCTTGAGAGTTTCTACATATTTAATTGAAGACAGGGTTTTTGAAAGAAGGATTCATTAATTTTAGTAGCATTTCCCTCCAACTAAAGACTTGTCTGTCACTTTCTAAGGAGTTTAACAATTAAGAATATAATCATCTCCAACTAATACCCAAGAACCTTCACTTGTCACTCTGACAGCTGAAAAGCCATTCTAAGTTAGAACAAAATACAACATAAAAAACCAACCTTGCCCAACATTTAGTCATTAAACTCAGAGTTATGGGGTGCAGTTTGATTAAAGGTTTTGTACTTTATCATGTCCAGTAATCAGAGATTTAGAACACTCTATACTTTACAGAGTTGGCCCCAAAATACATTACTTTTCCCTACAGTTCCTAGGCCCAAGTGTCAAGTCCATTACTCAGTAATCAACATCACAAAACATTTTAAGGCACCGTGCAAGACAAGGGATCAAAGGGATTTTCAGCATTTAGTTATACAGAAAAATATACCTGATAGTCCAAAATGCTGAATCCTAAACCATTTTTGTCTTTCTCCAGCTCAATAACCTTCACATCAGGAGACCATAATGCCAATTCCCCTTCTTCCTCCTCAGGGTTCAAGTCTTCCTCAAGTTTCACCTGGAAAAGAAAAGCTCTGGTTCAAAAAGCATTGTCTCAGCTCTTTACTAACACTATTCCTTCAATATTTTGATTATTAATGATGCATACATGCCCTAAAATGTGACCTTTTATGGAATTAAAACTTCACCGAGCATTATGAATGGAGTTTTCTCCAGCTTGCTGCCTTGAGTACTCCCCTGGGCACAGGCCTCCATGTTTGGAGCATCAGAGCCCAACCTGGCACACAAATACCCGTGTATTAGTCTAATTAATTGTTAGAATATTACTAACCTGTTACACGCTGATGAACTTCAGCTGTCCCATTAGATGCATAAAGGAAAAAATAAATAGCATGAAAGATTTAACCACAGACAGCTAATAGAAAGGCCAGGCAATCAGAAAAGATGAGAAGCCAAGCTCTAAACACTTTTGCCAACAGGAGCAACCACAAGTGTCAGGCTTTGCTTTGAGACTCCAAAGCTCCTGCGATGGAAAGAAACTTCTAAGTTTCAATTTTTTATTTTTTTTTTCCCCCCCAGTTCTATAAAAACCCACTCAGAACACGGAAGCAATCAGCTAATGGTGGCAAGGACGTGATTTAGTGTAACTCAGAGCTCTCACTCACCTCTTAAGCGCGGGGATGACGGATGGGATGTGCAGTCAGCAAAGCGGCGCCGTGATTTACCCACCTTGTCTTCCCGGGACAATGAACCTCCTCAACACCAGCCCCTGCAAACCCAGGGGATCCCCCACAGAATTTACTGTCCTTCTGCACACAGCGGGGCGGGAGGAGGTTACCTGTGGCTCTGGAGGGGACACTGCCGCCACGGGGGGCTCGTCCACCCAGGACTCGGCGCCGTCGCTGCAGAGCCGCCGGCAGCACACCAGGGTGAAGGGGGGAGGCACCTCCTTGAGGAAGGTGACAGCCTCCCGCCGGGACCTGCCACACAGCTGCACCCCGTTCACCTGCGGAGGGACAATTCAAGGACACCCACCAGATTATTTCTTTTTTTTAATCTTTTTTTTTCTCTTTTTTTTTTTTTTTTTTTTTCCGTACATTTTTTCCCCACCCGAGCCTGAAAGTCTGATTTTACCTGGGGGTTCTGGCACAGCTTGCACAGTTTTATTAACATATCCTTCTGAACAATATACACATTATTGTAAAACTTCATCTCCAAGATCTTGTGACTACTGACTGCTGCATCGTGTCTCTTTAGCTTCCTCCAACTTCTTTTCTGCTCACTGCTTCTCCAAGCCTAAACCTTTCCTAGAATTCTTATTTCTTTCTCACCTCTTTCTCTCTTGGGGATCTTTTCTCAGTGCTAGGCTTATGTATTTGAATTTAAAAAGATAAAAGAAATAATTTTCCCACAATATTCTTCCCAGTATTTCCCCAATATTTTAAGCAAACACAGGTCCTGAGCTCCGATCAAAAAACTTGAAGTCAGAACCACAATTAGTTAAAAAGTTTGGCTCAATGACCTTAGAGGTATTTTCCAACCTTAATGATTCTCTGATTCTAACTTTGCCAGTTTAAAATGTGACAAAATAACAAAGTGACTGAAACTAAAACGGATCCTACAGAAAACAGGTGAGAACGTTTGTACAGTCAGAAATAAGCCAATTACCGTAAGCAATTAACCAGAAAGGCCTGGCAAAGGTCAGGCTTACTATACCATAAGCTCAAGATTGTGATAACAGATAATTTTTAATGGATGTTCTAAACCACAGACTTTGAAAAAGAAAAAAAAAAGAGAGAGAGATAAGATAGATAGAGCGATAAGATGGTAAGATAGGCAGGGGGGTAGATGGGTGGGTGTGTAGATAGATAGATAGATAGATAGATAGATAGATAGATAATGGTGCTTTAAAAATGGGAACTTTTTTTGCAGCTGTCCCATCTCTGGAAATGTCCAAGGCCAGGCTGGACAGGGCTTGGAGCACCTGGGATAATGGAATATGTCCCAGGGTTGGGACTGGATGGGCTTCAATGTCCCTTCCAACCCAAACCATTCTGTCACTCTGTGACTCCACTTCTGCAGGAAAACAAGAGGGATTCATCCCCTTTTACCTATTTTATAACCTTTTATATCCTGAGGGTTCCTCTCTGCACCACAGGGGTGTCCATAAATAGGAGGACAGCAGGAGTCATAAATCACCTGTGTTAGCCAGCACTGCAGCCCCAAAAGAGCAGGGTTTTAACCCAATCACTGCTGTGGACTCAACCCCAGGGATTTCTTCCACGCTGCCTCAAGCCTCTCTCACAACCAAATGCCCACAGGGCTGGAGTGCAGGCACGGGTTTGGGAATCCAAGCCAGTCCCCAGCAGGAACCAAGGCACAGCAAGTGGGGATTACCTTCAGCCCTTCCCTCCATGCCCACACTGCAAAGGAGCCCACACCTGATCCAAGAAAACAGAGCATGGAATGCTCACCAGACATGGACACACCTTTGTACCTGGGCACTTGAGGCAGAGCCTCTCCATAAACCTCCCACATCTCCCTTCAATCTAATTCCAGGCTCCACAGCAATCCCACTTTAGCCAACATCTGCTTCCCGATCACTTTTATTTTTTTCCTGATCACTTCTATTTTTTCCTGATCACTTCTATTTTTTCCTGATCACTTCTGTTTTTCCCCCCACTTTGTGCTTTTTGCAGTGTCAATACAGTTTGGGCTGCTGGGAACCACAGAGCTCCTCTCCCACTCCACATCCCAGCCAAGCAGAAAAACTCAGAGTGGTGGAGCTGGCCTCCACCACGGCAAGACAAACTGCTCTGGGCTCCTTCTGCAAGAATTACAGCAAGTGCTGAGCTATCAGCCTCGCCCATTAGTTAATTATTTAAGCAGAAGGGTCCACACGTAAGGATTTTTTAATGCTTGGGGAGTGGCAGCGTGGTGGAAAGCTCCCAGCACTTCCCAGCACCCCGTGATGGATGGGGAGAGCTGCTGAGCACCCCCAGCACACCTGGGGACTCCCATTTCTCCTCGTGCAGCTGCCAGAAATCAGCCTCACCCGGGCAAGGTGCCCTACACCCACCGTTCAGCGCATCAGCCCTCAAACGGCAGGGAAATGCCACAACAAAAAGGCACAAAAAAGCAATTTACTCCTCAAAAAGAACACAGTGGAATTAGCTGAAATGAAGGGCAGGGGAGGGGCATTGTGCTGTCTGTCATAATTCAAACACATCATTAAAAATAATCAACATTCAACCTCGCTGTACATTGAAAAAAAAAATAAAAAAACAAAGAAAATCTTTGCTGATCATATTTTAATCCCAAATGTATCAGGGCCAGGTAAGGCTGCTTGTTTGGGGAATGGGCTGTCACTTTTTCCACTGCAAACCCCTATTTAAGGGGATTTATAACTTGGCTGCAAAAACACAGTTTGGGCTAAACCTGGCACTTACAGCTTTAGCCCCAGAGCACATTTTTATTTTCTTGGGGTTTTTTTCCCCAACTCCAGAGCAGCAAAAATTTACACTCACTAGGTCTGGGCATACCTGTGAACTTAATTCCGAGTACAGAGTAATACATAAAACTGTTAAATATACACAATTAAAGTTTCCTAAGTTACTCTACAGCACTGCATTATTGCTTTTTCTATAATTTTTTTTTTTTTTTTGTTTAGTGGCCAAGCAATTTAAATGACACTTCCAGCATTCCATTAATCCCTTCCTTCAGGAATCAAGGTTTCCTCCATTAAGCAATAAGAAAATGTTTTAGGTCTTAGTGATATCAGTATGAATTTTTGATGTTAGGGGGTGAAGAAGTAAAAGCAGAATAGCTGTACACCTAACAAATCAATCTTTCAGAATGCCTAATTCTGTTTCCATTAAATGTTCTTTGCATCCACTAAAAAAGGCCTCCAATATCAAAATATTCCACAAGGAGTAAGCATGCAATAAGAAATTAATGTCTTTTCACTTGCAGGCTGAGATACCAATGGACACATGTACACACACACAAATAGGAACTGTTTTAATTTTATAAAATAATTATTTTTCTGAGAAAATAGGTCTGGTGTGACTCTTGATAACTCCAAAGCTGCCCCAATACCTCCTTACACACATTTAAACAAACTGATGTGTTTGCTCATACACACAAATATCTTTCACCACTCCACAAAAGTTTTATTGTGTAACTGAAACCACTGTTCCTAAGACTGCTGCAAATGTTTTAGGGGTGACAAATATTCAGAAAGATTATCCACCACAAAAGCTAAAGCCACAGCACTACAAATAATTCAACACAAATATTATCCCTGCCCTTGTAACTCTTGACACTGATATTAAAACATTTCAGAAAAAAATACCCATGAAGTCACTGAGAGGTCACAAGAATTTGACATTTTGTCCATAAATGTGGAAGGGAACAGTGAAGAAAATGAATGTGAAATCCAAAGCAAAACTCTGCTTCCACAACTAATCTGGAATATTAGTTCTATTGCACACACAGCAGCCAAGCTAGAACTGAAGAGAAGAATTTTGAGAAGGCTAAACAAACAGGAAATAAATAATTTTTATTTTTTGTTTTATTTTTTTACCTCCAGAAGTTCATCCTCCAGTTGCAGAAGACCAAGAGCTGCAGCTGGGCCATCTGAAGCAATGGATGAGATATAATGATGTCCATCAAAAGTGTCCAGCTCAACTCCCAATCTCAGAGTGTGGATGGGTAACAGCTGCCAAAAGATAAATATAAATATGTATTTAAGTCTAAATCTTTATCTACCAGGATAAAAACAGATTTAGGATTCAGCAGCTCACCAAATGGAACCAAGATGATTAAATGTTCACAGTGACCTCTCCTGTGTTACTGTCCGTAACTTCTCTTTGCAAACTGTTTGCACAAATAAAAATAACCAGTCTGTTCCTTGGGGGGAAAGGCAATTTGAACTGTATTCTCAAATAATTAAACTTAATGGGAAAAAACACAGAGAGAAGTACCACCCAAAAGGTGAGCTGTCAACAAATCACAGAATGGTTTGGGTTGGAAGGGACCTTAAACACCATCCAGTTCCCACCCCTCTTCCATGGGGCTGGAGCAAAACAAAAATAAAAGAAATAGAAATAAATCAAGGAGTAAAATAAATTCCATAATTGCCCTAAAATCTCACCACAATTTCAGCTGTCTTACTCCTTTGGGAGCTACACTACTTTGAGGCAGAAAAAATATCCCTGAAGTGTCCTCTGTAAGTAGTTACTAAAACTGATATCCTTTTTTCTGCAAGGGGAAATCACTAATTTTGTGTCAGCCTTTTCCCACTGGGACTCCCTAATATGGAATTTTTTCTCTAGGGAAGCTCCAACCCTCAGTGCCTTAAATCTGCTAATATCAGGAAAAGTAGAATAAAAGTGCTACACTATCCAGAAAAGGCAGGAGAAATCATGGCAACCTGGGGAGGAGAGATGATCAGCAGGAGCTGCTCCTTCAGTTTTGACATTTTCTGACTTTTTATTAGTGGAGTTCAAACACTGAATTGTCCTGCTTCCCAAAATATTATGGATATTCAAATAAAAGGAGCAACCCCCTCATCCACAGCATTCCTTCAGAGCCATGTGCAATTATGACTTTTTGGCCCTTCCCCACTGAGGTGTCCCCACAAACACATAAATGCATCACCTCTAAAAACCTCCTCTCCACAATATTAACACAGCTATCTTGAAAATCTCTTGGAAGTGAAATAAATTTAAGATCTGACCATTTAAATGAATTACACATGCCTTTGCCTGAGCCAGAATCACTACAGCAAAATTATCTGTGGGACAAAAAAAGTTGTTCAGCAGAGTTTCAACCGAAGTTCCATTCTCTGCAATTAAACACCCCAAAATTCAGGGTTTGAGGGTGTATTTTGTTGCTTGGGGGTTTGGTAATGAACTGTTAAAAGGTTCATTTTCCTGTGCTATGAAAAGGTATTGGATCAGTCCAGGAGATAAGCAGAATATTGGCAGCCGTTTTTTGGAAAATACAGAGCCACAAAACCACTGAATTCCTGAGCCACATCTGGAATTGTGTCCTGCCCTCCCAGGATTACTCTGCCAACATACACCAGGAAGGAAACCACCATGTAAGCCTTACCTTTGAGTACTTCTGGAGCTCTGAGTCGTCTTTAAAGGGCATATCCACATTCACAACCTAAAAATTGGACATCAGAACATTTTTCAACAGCGGGACAATAAATACTTTACCAGAACGACGAAATTCTGGCAAAAAAAACCCCAACTCATGAGTAAAATAAACTGTACTTAAACAATGTCACATTGATGCAAAATAATTTTAAACAAATGTTAGAAAAATCTTTCAGGCACAGAACATTTCCAAGTAGGAATGTGGTGATTATGCACCATTAGCAGACTCCAATATTATCCTATTCCTGGAGCCCAAATGCCAATTTTAGTTTAAGTTCAGTAATCCTGTGTAAGCACAAAATGCCATTATGTTTGACACAAATACCCACACGGCCTTGCCAGTCAGAATTTGAAAGTATGACAGCTTAAGTTGTTACCTCAGGCTATAGTGCAGCCATCTCCCATCCAGACTAACCACCAACTTCTGGCTTGAAATGCATAACTTTAATTACCAAATGGGAATGGAAAGTGGGTTATTTAAACCAGGGACAGGAAATCCTTTCAGTGTCTTTTTTTTAAAGATTAATAAAACGACTATGCTCACCACCAGTTTTCTTGTACTGTCCCTCCTTAACAGAACAGATTTATCTGTAATATTAGAAGGTTATTTACTTCAATTTTAAATGTAATTAAGACAAAATCATAGAATGGTTTGGGTTGGAAGAGACCTTAAAGATCATTTAGTTCCAATCTAGGGCTGGAATCTGGGACACTGAAGTTGAGTGTTTAAAAGGAAAGCTATACTTGGTAGATCTGAAAAAAAACCCAGAGCCTTGCAAAAAAATCAGGTAACTTTTCTTTGAAAACTTCTAGTTTAATAAAGATTAGACTTTTCTTTTGGATTAGTTTTAAACAGGGCTTCCAGCATGCTGTTTTGCAGCACTTGGGGTGGTTTTCCTGACAGACAGAACCCATTTCATGTCCATGCATGTAACTAAATGGATTTATGACTGGCAGCTCCTCAGCCTGACACCACACGGTCCCTGCTTGGGATCTCAGCTCCTTCCATTGCACCAAAAAGGACCAGAAGGGACCAGGGCCACCAACCCCTCTCTACAAACAGCTATTTTCTCCCAAGATAAATATTCCTGAGAGATCCCTGCAGGCACCTTAGTTCAGGGGGCTGAGCGAGGATGGTTTGACACAAGGACTGGGGTGGCACTCAAAAATGGACATTGCTGCTGAACACAGGCAACCAGAACCAAAAAATGACTTTCAGGATGGGATGGCAGGAGAGCTCCCTTCTATCACTGAAGACTTTGTGATATGATGGAGCTCCTTTCTATCAGTGAAATGTTAACCTCCATGGTTAACACTGTCACTGCTGACATTTCACCACCGGCGGGGCTGGAGGAGCATTTGGAATGGCTGGATTCACCACCTAAGCAGGATTTCATCCTCTGTGGGAAAAGTGTGATGGTGCTCAGGGAGGTAACAGCAGCCCCTGGAAATGTAAGGGTGGGAATAGCAAGCAACTGAAGTGGGCAGCCAAGCAGATTTATTGCATCATGTACATAATCTCACACGGGCTCCAGATCTTAAAGGAGCGCTAATGGAAGCAGGGGAAGCGAGTTTCTCAAGGCAATTCTTAAAGCTACTTTAAATCTCCCAGAGAGTGACTGCAACGATGGCTACTCCAAGAAGTAAAAATAAGTGTCTCTAAATCAACTGGACAAGCATTGCAAAGACAAACAGGGCATTTTCTTGGTGGTGGTGAGAATTTTTTAAGGCATTGGGAAGAACGCTGTCCCGAGTCTTTTATCTGTACTGAAAAGCACAAGTGAATTGCAATTTCCATCAACTCCTCGTGACAATTCATCAAAACAATCTTTTGCTAGGCAATTATTTAATATGAAGTGAAGAAATATCTACTAGACACTGGCACCACAAAGTTACACTATTGAGAATTACTTTGTATTTTCCCAGCATGTTTGAAAATCATTCTTTCATTCCTCAGATAAAATGGTAAGATTCTTCTGAAAACGGAAGCTCTACCCTGAGCCCTTTTGTTATTCAGTGCCCAGTAAAACAAATAGATCATGAATGAAATAATAAAAATGCCATATATTTTAAGTGGCTCCTGTGATGCAGATTTAACAGGACAGCTGATTTCCTTAAATCACTGTTCCTGTCTCGTATTTGTATAACAATAATATCTATATAAACAGAATAAAATAAAGGGCAACACATCCCCCAACTCATTATAACATACATTTCAGCCCTGATGTTACAGGGAAGAAAATCTGATGTTACTGATCTGTTCCGAACACTGAACTGTTCTATAAACAGCCTGTGATGCTAAGCTCACAGATCTGCAATTTAAAGAAATAACATTCATTAATGTAGTTTATTGAAATAAAACATACCATAACTTCGTATTCTGGTCCCAGCAGGTTTTCCCATTTGGATTTCAGCTCATGTGCTGGAGGGAGTGGGACTCTTCCTAAGTATGAAAGTGAATATTAAATTTACAAGCATATTGTACATTCAGAAGTACATTTACTTCTAAATACTCCAATAAAAATTCACTGTAAATAAAAGATTAGAGGGAATAATCCCCAAAAGGGAAGCGCATTAAGCCGAGTCTATCAAACAGCGCAAATCAAAAATGTCTTTCTTAGGAAAACAATGCAAAATGTCAGCTCCTGTAAAAGTGTGATTTATTCAGCTGAGAGGCAGAAGAGGTGATGCTTGGTGATGAGATGTGAGTTCTGTACCATGCAGTACTGTAAATAAATCATTCTTTCAGGCTGCAAAACAAATTTCACACGACCTCATCGTTTGTTGCCGTAAGAACGCTTCCCACTCCAGGGAAACATCATCTCCCACCCAAACGAGCCCCCTGAAGAAGGAAAACACCTGACAAGATATTGCTGCTATCAAGGGGCTGTGTCAGCACAATGCAGGCACAGACTTTATTTATACATTTGGCAGGTATAAAGCCTTGTCTGCTTTAATTAGGCCAGTAAGTAACATGAGCTTTAATATAAGCTCCAGTTCTGAACCAGTCTTCCGTGGGAACTTGGCTATCTTGACATTTATATCTTTTCAGCTTTCTTACTTATGCAACCAAGGCAGTTGGTTACAGTCCTGTAAGACAATTTGACAGAGCTAGACAGCAGAAAATGACTGGCTGCCCTGTGTTTGACCTCAGCCAGAAGCTCAGCTCACATATAAAGTTCCAAGCTGGAGCAATGTGTAACTGGTAAGAATCAAGCTCTACAGCAAATTCCATCCAGCAGCGACAGCAGCAGCATCTGGGGGCCGAATTACCAAAAACTAGGAGGTTTTTTCCCCCCCCGAATGACTTCAGTAGTTTGTCAGATGTCTAGACAAGGCACAGACCACTCAGTGTTGCTGCTGCGTCGCGCTGAAATTCAGAATGTAAAGCACAACTGAGGCTCTGCACACAACCAGTGAGTAAAATACTCACTGGGGGGAGTTGTGAGGACACCACGAGGAGCTCAGAGCCCAGCAAGAGCAAAACCCTGCAAAAATGGCATTGTCAGGCTGCCTCTGCTTTCAGCACCTCCGCAGACTGCAAAGACAGAGCTCTGCAATACAATCCTCATTACACACTTCTGTAACTTTGAAGTTTTCCACTCAATAAAAACAAAGATTGGAGTTTACTTCTACGACGGCACAGCCCACCCCTGTTCTCTCCAGCTCACTTTCACCCATGCCAGACAGGCAAATTCTGTCTGAGAAACCACCCAGCTCAGAGCCTAAAAGCTGAGGTGTCACTTGGAAATACCCAGAGGATTTTCAACCTACAGGCTCAAGCAGACACAGATATCTGAGAATTCCAGCAATCCTGATAGCTGTTTTCTGCTACCAAAACGACACCCCACCAAGATTAAAAACTTGGGTTTGTAAATACAGCCCACAGTTGTCTCTGAAATAAATTATCTCCTTAAAAAGTAATGGGAAGACCAATTGTGCTAAAATTCTTATCTGCTAGTTAAGGGGTTTTTAACTTCATTAAAAATTAAAGCTTCTAATGTGTGATTTATGATCAAGCACACTGTCTTTACTTCTGAGCTGTATCAAAACCAGAACACCAGTGCATTCTTCTGCTCCTTCCATCTGCAGAAAAACAGAGGGGCAGGAATTCCTGAGTCTCTTTTTCTGCTATTACAGAGTTACAACAGTGTGAACACACAGCACCTGAAATCCACTGTGCAGCCAAATACAGATTTCAAGGTTCACCAGGAGTAATGAATCTCAGGGTCAAGCTCAAAGTTCAGTTCAGCAACTGTAAGCTGTGTTCAGCTGGCTGAATACAGATTTTTTTGTCACTTCCAAAACGCATTACCAAAATCTGCAAGTTGTTCAGAGCAGGTGCTGATGCACATCTCCATTTGAAGTTTTCCCCTTTCTTTCTTTCAAATACACTTTGAAGTCTCTGCTTGTGACTTCCTTAGGACTGTGGAAATGTGGGCTGAAGGGATTTGGATTGAATATATTCAATTCCAGTGGCATCACTCAATTCACTTACAATGTTCCTTTTTCCCCCAACAGCTTTTTCCACATGGCAGCTAATAGGAAATTTCTTTCTAGTCTCTCATCCAGCTGAATTTCTCATGACCTAACATATGTACCATGTCTCCTATAAGGCCTCAGAAATGAAAACACTTCCAGGGACAGCTTTCATTAGCAACAACTTTTCAGCATATTTAGCCTGTCCTTCTGCCTGCGCTCCCAGGCAGTTTCTCATTTCTAATTAGCAAGCACAAAGCAGAAACCACAAACCTATTGTAAAAATCATCTTTTCTGGTCAAAACTGTCAGCTTCTTCAAAACTGGGGTGTTTTTTTTCTTGCAGCTTCCTCCTGCTCTCACAAAGTTACTACACAAGGGTGCTTTTCATTAAAGCCCATCCTTTACCTGCCCTGCTGCTGGGGCTTTTTCCCCAGACATCTCTTAAGCTCCTGACTGCCAGCATTGTCCCTCTGGGTTCTGAGAGCTCCTGCAAGGCAGGATGGAGCAGTTCTGCCCATTCTGCAGCCTTGCAGAATCTGCAGCTGTTAAATTCATTGCCTGCACTCTGCTAGCACAGAGTTTCAGGCCTCGTGCACGTTGCAGCCCAAACCCTGCTGCCTTTGTACCACGACTGCTTCAGCATGGCTTTGCCTGGCCAGAATTAGTGTTTAATACCTCCCCAGGAAACACAATTTAATAAGAATTTCACACAACTGGGCTTAAAGGGAAGTAATACGCGTTTTATAAAACATACCTTTCACATTAAACTTCTGAAGGCATTTCCAGAGTTTAGTCAGAGCCTTAAATTAGCAGTATTTACTTTAGCACCATTATAATGAAGTGCCCATCACCACATCCAAAATAAGCACCTATCTTTGGAATTCAAACTCTTGGAATTTACTTGGCCATTAAACTCTGTTCCAAGGTGAAATCTCATACATCGTATTTCTGCAGGAGTAAAATATGCATGCAAGTCCCACAGTAAAAAAAAATCAAAAAGTGACACAGGACAGACAAAGTGCTGCTCTTTTCCAGCCTCTGTCATAGCAAAACAATGCTTGAGAACCTCAACTCTCAGCTACTCAACCACCTCTGTTCTGGCTTCCTATTTCTGGGAACATGCAAAAGTCACAACAAAGGATGTCTGGTTACAAGGCTTGGACAGAAAAGTAAAACAGAATGGAATATAGGAACTGCTACATTTCTCTCGTTTCCAGGTTGTCTTTAATACTGACAGATCTTCAACAATCACAGCAAAATTGCTATTCATTGACAGCCGTAATTTAGAATCCTCTATTACATCTACATGTCTCAGAAACTACAAGGCATAAGGATAATTTATGCTGACTTTAACACAAGCTGTATAAATTCACCCAGAATTCCTGTAGAGGAGCCCAGAAATCTGTGGGGGAATGGAAGGTTCTGGAAAGACCTGCAGTCAAAGTCAGCCAAACCCCAGAGCAGCCTATGCCTTTGTGACCTGCCCCTGTGCCTGAATGCCATTTGCTAAAAAAATGCCTTTTTTGAACTCCAGCTATTGGGTCTTTACACCCAAAACACGAGTTCTGATGAAGCTACTGCAGTGCCAAGAGAGGAAACTGCAGCATGAACAGAGGTGATGGAAACCAGAAGAATATTATGAAAATACTCTGCAGGAGTCTTAGATGTGTGAGGGCAAGATGATCACAGAATCATTAAGGCAGGAAAAGATCACTAAGATTATTGAGCCAAGCCATGAAGATGGGTATGACTGAGGTAACACTGATGAGGAAATAAATCTGAATTCCCTGCAGGTCCATCTCCTGGTGCTGCTCACCCAGCAGGCCCTGGCAGCAGAGGAGGACGATAAATAAAATTTCTCCCAGGAGAAAACTTCACACCTCAGGTCATCAGTGCAGGACCAGGACCACAAAGAGGAAACACTGAGCTGGAGGCTTTCATTTCTCCAGAGTTAACGAGAGTCACTCCTGAGTACCAAAAGAACTGCACCTCCACTGAATGTAACCTTAAAAATTCCCTCCCTAAACAAAGGGGACCACTGCTACCTGGAAAAGGAC
This sequence comes from Ammospiza caudacuta, assembly GCF_027887145.1. Classification (NCBI taxonomy): domain Eukaryota; kingdom Metazoa; phylum Chordata; class Aves; order Passeriformes; family Passerellidae; genus Ammospiza; species Ammospiza caudacuta. The sequence continues at coordinate 46,080,414 of NC_080599.1, read as the reverse complement.
AAATTTTATGCAAAGAAGAAGATCCAGAGAATTACAGACCCTGAGATACCACAGAACCCGAACCCAGCAGACCTGTGGACTGTGGAAAGAGTTGGTTAGATCCAAGAAGCAGATCTTTACTTCAGAAAGCACTGCAGTGCAAAAGCTAAAGATGTTTTAAGCCAACCCATCGGTGTTGAAAATGGATTTACTAGGGTAGCCTTTAACCAGACGCAGAAGAGGCACTGCAAGGTGCCCTATCTACCTGCTTGATGCAGACTCTGCTGCTTTTCATTGTGAAGACTATCCTTCTCTTCTTGTTTTCCCTTATTCCTAGGGGCCACACTAATTTCAGGCCCTACAAAGATTGGAACAAATGGCTGCACTCTAAAAACAGATTAAAAAAACCCAAATCATATGCTGCAAAATATAAGAAGTATTAACACCACCTCACTAATTCCTTCTTTTTTTGGTGGGGTGACTACACAGAAGTTTTGCATTGAATTTTCCTCATTTTAGTTTCTTTCCATTCCTCCTTTAAGCATCTTCATTTTCTACAGAGCACTATTTAAAAAACTGAGGATTATGTGGTGTCCAGTCCTGAACTGTTAAATGAGGTAACTGCAAACTGAGTGAAAAATAAAATCAGTGGCTAGAAAACCAGAATTACCTCTCCCTGAAGGTGTTTCTGAGGGAAGAGCAAAGGAAGGTCTCCTTCTCAGCAAGGTGAGACGCACAGTCTGCCCCGTGTTCCGCAGTGCCTCCACCACCTCTTGGTTGGTAAAACCCTCTATGTTGACTCCATCAACCTGAAACAAGAAAATTGTGCCAAATGACAGTAATTGTGCTGCATTCTCAGGCTGTGCTGTGGAGTATCACAGGCTGTAAGCAACAGCCACGTTATTTAGTGCAGGAATTACAGGGTTACTCTCCCAAGACAGCAGTATTTGCAAAACAATCTCATTAAATCTGTTACATTTCACTACTGAGAATTTATTTCCAAAATGCATTCTAAAAGGAAACACAGCAGTAATTTCTTCTTTCTGCTTTCGTGGGGACAACCACAAAACAGAATTTACTAATCTGATACAAGTATGCACAGATTTTTCCTTAATTTTTTTTTTTTTTTTTGCTTACCAAAACCAGCTTGACAAGGACTCTGGATGAAGGTTCCAAGCAGAGTATCCAACCTGGAACTCTGTTCAGTTCATTATCACTGCTGGCTTTCTCACAGATTTCTAACATGCCCCACACAAGCCTCTACAAACAACTGTCTGTATAATCCCCCCTAAACAGCCCAATTCTTACAATATCAGATATTTTAATTTACACCCAAAATACTCTGTTCAGCTCACTGTCAGACCATGCACCAATAGGGCCTTTCCTGCAGATAACAGATTATATTAATTTTTGCCCTCACAGAGGAGAAGCTGACTTTGGAAGGTCTGGCATGGCACACATTTTAAAAGTAATTTAAAATCATATCTCTATAAATATTATCTCTTAAAACAAAAAGACTGTGGAATTCATTCCTGCTTGTGCTGTGAATGCAAAAATGGCTATTATTCAATTCACTGTTATTCAATGGTTTTTCCATTTTTCTACACATAAAGCTCGGGCTTTTAAACCTAAATTGTGACCATTAACATTTTCATTGTATCCACACTCCAGAGCCATTAAGGAACACAAACAATGTGCCACATCTTGCAGAATCTTAACAATCCTTGAGTCCCATTCAATTCAAGTAGAAGTTAATGCTGCTCATCTTTACTGCAGGCCAAAAGCCAAGATTCTCCACTCTGAAACACTTTAATCCAAATGCTTGCCTCTTTCACAGCTAACTACTATTTACTATTTCTTTGAATATAAAATAATACTTTAACCACAGCAAGCCAAAGCTCATTTCTGTCACAAGTCTACCTAAACAAACACGAACCTCCAAATTATTTCTTCTGCAAAGCAGAGGAGGTTTAATTAATTTGAGAAAGTCTTTACTATGTTGTTCTTTTAACAGAGATGTGAAATGTATTAGCTCTACAGCAATATATAAGCAGAGTATTCTACTTACAGCAACAATTTTGTCATGAACATGAATTTGGCCATTGTGGTCAGCAGCACTCCCAGGTATGATGCTTTTCACAAAAATCCCTGAAGGTTCTGTTGGGGAGGGAATAGAAACAAGTCACTGCATTAACCTAATTTGCTTCTTTTCTTATTAAGGTTTTTAATTCCAGCCTTTTTCACACACTTCCTTCTGCCCATAAAGTGATGATTCTGTAAACCATCACCATCTGCACGCTACCACTCCCACAGCCTGACACAAAACTGAGGATTTCTGGTGGAAAAAAACACAGCACTGACACAACCACCTGTACACTGACCTCAAATATTTTCCTTAAAATGGCTCACAAAAGGCCATCTCCTCCGTGGATTCATCCTTGTGCTTACCCAGGCTTTAAACCACAATCACTTAAATCCATGCTGCGTTTGATTTCAATAGGACTAACTAAGCTAAAAGTAAAGTATGTGCTTAAGGACTTTGATCAGGACTTCAATCATCTTACAGCTAAAGAATTTAGTACTTTAAATCTTAATGAAAAAGGATTTTTCCTTAAAAAAAAAAAAGAGAAGAGAAGAGAAACATGGAAATCAGAAAAGCTGTCCTTTGTCATGTTTGCAGTTTGATTATTAGTTCTAACTCCCAATGAGAACAAGGAAATAAAAACAAAGAAAAAAAAATAAAAAACCCCTGAAACACTAGCACTTCCCTTTCACAAACTCCCACCAAACACAAGATGCTGATCTGTAATTCCAGTGCATTTCATGTCTCCATACCCTAGCGCAGGCAGGAGCCATTCATTTTCCCCATGGTCAATAAAGGGTATTTGAGAAGCCCCTGATCAACATTTTCCTAAATTCTGTACAACTCACCTAGATCACACGCGCCAGCATATCCAACAATTGTTATTCCCAGGCTTTGCCCATTCTTTTTTATAAGTTCAACATCATAGGTGTCAAAAAAGTTGTCATTATCCTATAAATAAAGCACAAGTTAGTAAAAAATTATCATAAATTCCCAGTGCCATTACAATATTGCAGGTTAATTAAGACCTTCAGAAGTGAGAAGTGATTTTGTTTTTCCTTTTGTTTAAATGCAATGTAAATTCATTTGTAAAGTCCCTACAAAGCTGGCTCTGGGATGTCTGTGCAACTCTCCTGTGAGCAGTAAAAATCAGAACTGCAAGGCAAGAGTTCAAACAGGGAACAGTAAAGACACTGGTGAGACCAAAAGAGAAAAACAATCAAGCACATAAATCTGGGATTGCAAGGGATAAATTGAAATACACAGAGCTGTTTTCTTTCTGTAATCAGATACAGGGCAATGAGATCAAAAAGAAGATGATGAGAGTAAGGTCTGTTAAAGTGATGAAATCAAGAGGGATCCCGCCGCTGCCAACAGCAAAAAAGGGACTGGGAAAACGGAAAACATTTCATAAGGGAGTGAAAAAAGAGAAGTTCAATCAAATGCTTGCCAAGCATCAGCTTTGGAAGGGCCCCTATGAAAAGCAGCCATACCCATTTCACTCCTCAATGCAGGGAAATCGATGGGCACTATCTCCTTATCACACACACCTCTCTCCACCAGCACAGTCATTAAGCTCATTAAATGCCTTCCAACTGCCTTGCTCCATACGAGGCTGATGGAGATGAAGATAAGTTTGGGTGCTGTCACTTATCTACAGCAAACAAGCCCAGAGCAGCACCTGGAATGGAGCTGCGGCCTTGAGAGCCTGCAGGAGCTGTTTTCACCATCAAAAACTCCTCAGAGTCACTGCTCTGGCTACAAACATCTCCCTCTAAGTGACACTCCTGCTAGCATGCAAAATAATTGAAATGAAGTCCAGAGAAATCAAAGTGCAAAGTCCTAAATACAGTCAGCACAAGCTGGCTGCACCCTGCTGTCACTGTCTTGGACAGTACAAATAATAGGATTGTTTGATTGTTTTCTTGTGCCCACACACAAAAGTGGTTTCAGTTATTCTCTACCACAGGAAATTCAAAGAAAATTAAATATAAATATAAAACTGAAAATAACTAACCACCTATTAAAATGGCTTTCTGCTGGTCTGCAAAAAAAAGAGAAAAGGAAAATATTTTCCACTCCAAAGCTCACAGCTAGTGAAAGCACTCATAAACCAGAGAAAAACTAAATTACAGGGATAAGTTCCATTATAAATCTGACACAAACTGAATGGTGGATCATTGAAATCATCACTAAACTAATAAATACATTCAGATTAACAACTAATCCTGTCTTTGCAAATTTCTCCTGGCACCAAGAAGAGGAGTTTCTTCAGATCTACACATGAAGGCACTATTTAGTTCAGAAATGATTTTTCCCCCCTCTAAACTGCATAGCAGGAACAGGAAGGACACTGAAAAGACACTGAGAAAGAATCACATTTTAGAAAACCTGCAGCATTTACAGTGCTCAGGGCTGATCAGTGGCAACGGGAAGAGAGAAAAACAGAATTGTGTGGAGGAAACACAACTATGACCACTACCAAAACAATAAATTTATTTTTCCCCTAATATGGGCCCTGGAAAATATGATCCAGTCAGGAAAGAAGGGCCTCATAAGAATGCTGATTCCCTTGGAGAGCCTCTTGTGAAATATTGGAGAATCCCAGTGCTCAGACTGCAGCCTTAGGGATGCAGATCACCCCTCCCAGCTCCTGGACCCTGCACTGATCCCTCCTGGGGAACCCTGGGGAGAAAAGGAGCTCGAGAGGGACCCAGAATCCTTGCCTGACACAGCCACAGCACTTTCCCAGGGATGTAAAACACAAATCTGCCTCTGCAGTGACTGTGCCCAGCGAGCAAAGGGGCGAGTTCGGAGCAAAGTGACTTCTACTCTGACCTTTAAAAACAGTGCTTCAGAAAAAAAAAAAAAAAAAAAAAAATAAAAAAAACAGCTCTCTCCACTCATATTCAAGAAACCAAACAAGAAAGAAAAGGCTACTCAGATTCTACACCTAAATCTAAGCAGCACAGTAGCAGCAGATGGTACACAAGCACAGCTTTGTTTATGTTTCGAGACCTACTGTACACTTAGTGTAGCATTTGTTGATTTTAATTACTCAAAACTGAAAAGAATGACTTCAAAAACAAGAGACTTTGATATGACCATGATAAGATTTGCTAAAACAAGTTTCAAAATTTTTAGATATATTTCCTATCACAGGCAGTAGCGTAGACTATGAAAACATTACACTTATGTTTCATAAAAAGATGATTGTGCTGAATAATTCTGGTGTGGCTCTCTGGATTTCAGACTTAGGGAAATTCACAGTCCAGTTTTAAATCCACTTACAAATGATTGATTAGAAAAAATGCAACGAGCTAGGAAGAAGAACTGAAAGTACCACTTATCAATAATGTTTATGGTCTTGGTAATTAAATCAGCCACTCTGAAATAAATTCTGTAAAGCTGGTCATTCCAATCCCAAGATTATAGGTATTAATAAGATAGAGGAAAAAGGGGGAAAGTTATAGAAGGCAGAGCTGCAATAATGACCACTTAAACACAAGCGTATATCTGGAAACTCAAGAGAGGAGGAGCACTTTAGCGCTCAAGAACTCTCTGTTCTCTCCTTCCTTTCTGATCACAAGCCACAAACACACTTAAAAACATCCCAGGGAAGCAGCAGATACTCACATTTCCATTTGGAAGGGAAGGCAGTGTGCTGACTGGCCAGCTGAGGGGAGCAGGGGGAGCCTCCATGAATTCACACTTGGGCTCCCTGGCCACGATCATCCTGACAGAATTCCCACAGTTCCTGAGCACTTGGGCCACCTGCTCACTGCTCATGCCCTGCACGTTGGTCCCTCCAATCTGCAGGATGTGGTCTCCCGTCTGCAGCCTCCCGTCCTTCAAAGGCAAACCAAATGGCAGAAAGTGTTTCCAGTCCGTGCACAAAGTATCTGTTCCATCACAAAGCTGAAACTGTGCACAGGGGCATCCTCACGGCCATGGGAACCAATGGGAGAAAATGCCAGGAAAAATGACCGCCGTGGCAACATTTTGAACAACTCAAGGACTTGCTTGCACAGTTATGGGCTGTTTTTCCCACTGTTTTGCTCATTTAGGAGAAAACAGGCAGCAACAATGTTTTATAATCTCACAGATTGCTGTGTGTTCTGTTTTCACAGAATACTCCTCGTCAGGTAGGAGTTAGAATATAAGCACAGCATTTTGATTTAGGAGTTTTTTACAGAGTTCTTCCCTCATACTTCTATATTCTCCAACTTCAGTGAGTAAATCCACTGAAGGTAACAAGACTCCACACAATCAATTATTTACCTGATAATTATGATTTATGACCTACATCATCGTTCCCATCACAAGCAGGAACTTCTAGCACCAAATTCTCAGCTGGTATTGATCAGCACAGCCCCGCCACCTTTAGTGCACTGATTTATACAGCAATCACAGAGTTATTCTCAGAACCAACTCAAACTCATTTACAAACTCATCCAATTTTAGCATGTACATGCCTCATTATTTCACATGTTCTTAATGATGTCTCATTCAGCTGAGAATGATGTGGTGAGCTCTTAGCTTACATGCTTCATAGCCAAAACACTTTATTCCTTACAGCAAAACAGGTGCTAGACAAAAATTTAAAATATACTCATTTATACACGGCAGGTTCAGAGGGAGATGGTTGAGAAAAAGCCAACATTTTCCAATAAAGCTCTCCAAATTCCCAGCTTTTATTCCATCCTGTACTAGAGGAGCTACTTTTGCCTCTCTCTTTTGTCTGCAGGGGTTCTGGTCCTTAGATATTTTAACTTATCAGGACCAAATTTGATTGAAAAATCTGAATCTGTTTGGTTACTGCAAGTGTTCTAGCCCTGAAATGCAGCAATACTTAGCACTGACTTTCTAAAGACAAACAATCAGGGGTGCAAACTGTGCAACTTCAAAAGGATCTGCACCAAACATAAGCGTGTCCCTGAACTGGTCAGGCTGCAAGGCAGGGATCAAACCCCCCTCCACTGAAACCCACTGAAAATATTAAAAATATTTTCAATCTCTAAACTGAATCTTGCATTGCAGTGACCTTGGTTGGGCAGATTTTCTTGCCTGAGAATTCACTTAGAGAGTTTGTCCCCAGGGGTGTTGCAAAATGTGCCAAATTCTACAGAGAATTCATCCTGCCCCAGACTGACCAGGGCCGAAAATACCAAATATCAGGCAACTTTTCAGAATTTTTGCATGTTCAACAATGTCACAAAAGCCAAATCTTGAAACCCACTGAAAATAGGACATTTTCAATCTCTAAACTGAATCCTGCATTGCAGTGACTTTGGGAGGGCAGATTTTCTTGCCTGACAATTCACTGGGAGAGTTTGTCCCCATAGATGTTGCAAACTGTGCCAAATATCAGGCAACTTTTCAGAATTTTTGCACGTTCAACAAAGTTACAAAAGCCAAATCTTGTCTGAGGAACAGCTTAATTTATATCAGGTGCTGACTTTTTCCTCAATCATACCTTCAACCTTTATTTATTTATGAAGCACGTGCTGGCATTCAGACTTTGATGCTACCAGCTTCCCTTTGTTGAAGTATATTAGTTTATTTTAAGACTGTCAGAAGCGGTTAATTACACTTTGCAATCAAACAAGAAGTGACATAATATAACAAATTACCCGATCTGCTAATCCCCCAGGAACAATTGTTCTTACAACTACTCCACTCGACTTTCCTCCTACAATTCCAAAGCCTAATCCCGAGCCATCGTTAATCAGCTCAACGTCTTCGACGTGGCCCCAGTGAATCTGCAATTAATAAAAACAGGAGATTTTAATTTTGACCATTTGATTGTTGCAGCGGGGAGGAGGAGGAGAATTAATCAGAGCGGTTTTCTGTCTCCACCCCACAGGCTGGAGGATCTGTGGGATTCTGTTCACTCAGCTCCATTTCCCCATAAACACGCAGTGGGATTTCTCTCATCTGTTTTTGAACACGCATTTCTTTCTGTCCTCCACTCTCAGGGTAACAGGATACCAGGGGAAAAAAAAAAAAAGCTTGACTAAGAAAAAGCAATTTTAAGGTTTTCCTGCCAAAATGAAAAGCATCCTTTTGGTTTTTTCATAAATCCAGAGTACTGCAAACAAGAGGGAAAAACAGAGGCAAGGAGCTTGCACTGGCCCGGTTTTCACTCAGCCTTGCCCAAATTCTCATTTCTGTTGTTTCACTTACACACTCTGAACACCCCCATTCAGCACTGAATTAATAGCACAGCACAATATTCTGCCATACTGGATTGGAAGCAAATTTCTAAGCTACACTCCACCATGACCTTATGTTCTACAAGACAATCTGAAAATAACAAAGCTGTTAAGCAACCCAAACCCAGCCAATGTTTCTGTCAGATTAATATCTCATACAGGCCCAAATGGAGCAAAGTAGGCAGATTTAAGTCTTCTGTGAATAAAGGATTTATTAGCATACTGAAAATCTTTGCCAAAGCCAGTTAAATATCATAAAAGAAGTTTAAAGACCCCCTGCAGAGATATATATTTGTATTATATTTTGTTAGTCTGTTCAGTGCAGATCTTTCAATGAAAAAGCAGTTAAAATTTAATTCTTTAAAATTTTCAGCGTAATAAACAATATTGATTATCCACTAAAACCTTCAGATTTCACTACCTCTGTAATAATCATGAGGGAAATAATTGCTAAGAATAAGGAAAAACACTGCTTTTACCCAGATTTTCATCAGAATCTACTAGCATAATAAATTCAGATTCCAATATTGCAATCCCTGGATTTAGGTGTGCAGTTTGTCCGAATTCAGGGAAGCCACCTGGACCATATGGGTGGAACACAGATGGAAGTTCAGCCCTGGTTTATTACATGTCCCAGTGATAAGCTCTCCTTTGTCACAAAAACAAAAGGCTTCCCAATCACTGAAATTTGCAGATGGAAAAAAACAAAAAACCAAAAAAGCCCCAAGCTGATAAATAAACAGGGATTGAGAGGTTCTTTAACAGATAAATTGTGTTTGTTTTTTAAAACAAAGACAAGGCTTTTTTTGGTGTGAGCAGTGCCAGTTTAAATTGGTTGGGCTGTTCCAAGCAGTGCTCATGGCAGGTTATGTTTACTCTCTTTTAAGAGGTAATCAGAGCATCTTTAATTGCTGAGCACAAGTAGGTTTCAGCTGGGTATTCTCATAAAATGCTCCAATCAGCCTGTGCTGAACAGACCCTGCTGATAAGAATATGGTGATCCACTAAAGTTTCTGCTATCCCATAAAAACCCAGGATCTGTTTTATAACAACTCCACCACACAGATTTGCAATGGAAGCTCTGTGCTTACTGCATGGTGACTCTAAATGAAATGTTATCACACACAAAATCTGATTAAAGTAAAAAATCCCTCTTGATAACACAAACCCTTCAGAGCCACTGGAGAAAAAAAAAAATAATTAAAAAATAAAAATGCAGCCCAGCTCGAAATCTGATTTGGACAGTATTGCAAGAACTCACAGTCTCAGGTGGATTTACATCACTGAGCAAGGCAGCTCTGCTGTTCCCCTGAAGTGGCTCCCGAGCCACCACCAGATGCAGGGATCCTGTGGATTGCTGGAGGAGGGCAATGGCGTGCTGATGGGAAATGTTCTGATCCAATGGCGTGCAATTAATGGCCAGTATGTGGTCATTTTCCCTCAGCCTTTGATCCCTGAACAAAACATTGAAAGCAATTTTTTAACGCGGCACAGTGACTTCACGTCAGGCTCCTGCAACTGAAATGTGAACAGGAAAAACACACAGTCCTGCAAGGTTAAATGTTTATGTGCTTTAAAAATCTGCTTATTAGGGGGCCTTCACCAGCTTACACACTCCATTCTACCCACACTGCTCCAAACTGCCCAGCCACATTTTGCTTCAGCTTTGTCATGGCACAGAAATTTGCTCACTTCTTTACTCTGCTTCTGTGCAAAATTTATTTGCAGTTCCCTTATACTTTCTTGATTATATTGAACTACAAAGCAGAAGAAAGTATTTCTGTAGTTACACAATAAAGTAGGAACTATTCTTCATTATGTTTAGCACTTCATTATGATGCCATCTCTAAGATCCCACAACCCAGGCTTTGATGCTGTTTTGTATCACTATTTATTCTAAAGATTGATGTGCTGCATATTTATATTTTACTTAAAATTTATAGTATCAAGCTTCAGACGTGAAACTTTCTTGGAGCAACACGCAGTTCAGTTGCTACCTTGAGATAATATAAATTTCACAGTTAATTCACCCCAGTGATGAATTTAGATTTGTGACAAGAGAGAAACCATCACTCATCTCCTTTGTTAAATATTCATTCTGAGCACGAGACCAAACTGTTACATAGACAGACACTGCCTTCAAAGCTCTGTAGGAATCCAAAAAAGTCTCCAGGAGATCTTGTCTCAGAAGCAAAATGGGAAGCATGCTGGGGAAATTTATAAACTCCCAAACAATGTAACTGCACATCTTAACTAAGGCATTTGAAACTTCCTTTTTGTCGTGCCACGTTTAAGACGTTTCCCAGAAATCACTTTCTTCGAGCACTAACCATATTTCAGATTCTCTCATCAAAGAAAGTGAGCAGCAGGTCATCAAATCCTAAAGTGAGATATTCACCCTCCTCTGACATCCGGATCAGTCCATCTGTCTCCACTTTGAAAGAGCCTTAATATGCTTTTCTTTAAGAGTTCTCTGGTGTGTTCTCTGCGGGCCCATCGCCATTATCATTCCAACCTCTCCCCACTCTTTTTGTCATCCTGCGTTGGCACTTCCTGACATGTGTTATTTAAAAAGTGACACCAATGACTTGAAATCTAGACACATTTTTCTTGAGACATAATTCCAAGCACTGCGTTTGTCTCATGCCAACTCTTGTGGTTTTACAATCGCGTTTTATTTTTAAAGGATTGCTCTGTCTTTTGTTGTTGGGTGAAAACCCACAGACAATACAGGAAGAAACTGCCTGAAGCCTCGATTCTAGGATGACATCTGTGCAGGGATCTGTTGGGAGGAGTGGATCTAAATTTACACAGGAAACAAACAGTAAAACCAACTATAAATAGGGCATTGTCAGAGGCACATAAATAAAGGAAAAAAAATTAAATCCTTCAGTGACACAATGCATAAAAATGAAAACGGAATCCAATTTTTATTTTCTTTGTATTCTTTTCTGAGTTTTCTTTTGTTTTTTTTAATCAGGACTCAAGATTCTCTAAAGTGAGTCATGTTTTCTGGAAATTACATTTACGAATGGCTCGGAAATTTAAAACTCATCTGAAAACCTGATCCTCAAAACATGAGTCCCTTTCAGCTGAAAAGCCAGAATTCAAGATTCCACCACCACCAAAATATCCCACCAGATAACCCAGACAAACATGTTATTCTGATTGAGTTTTCAACCTGAAGGTCATGACTTTTCCCTCCATGGAAAATACAATTTTCCAGCACAATTATGAAGATCTCACCTGTCAGCTATGCTTCCTGGCTGGACTTCCTTGACAAAGATACCAGCTTCTCCCAGGCTGGGATTTTTAAGGGCAACCACGCTGAATCCAAGCCCTCCAACAGAAGGTTTATCAATCGTTATTGATTCTATTTGTCTCCCCTAATAAAACAGAAGATAAAATGATTTACTAATTTTCAATGCAACAGAATGAGCTAGTTGAAAATTTACGAACGCTGGGAGAATTATTCCCCTCCTAAGACTAAACAAAGGCAAAATACTGAATATGTTATTTCTATAAAAGCTCCTCCATTTATTATTTTTAATATGGCAACGTATTGGATATGCAAGCACTCAGGTTCTGAAACCTCAGGGAATTTAAGAGCTGCTTTCACACTTCATTCACATTATGAGATGAATTCCAAACTGGATGAAAACTATGAACGAAGTGCTGTCTAGAGCAATATATTTGGGATTTCTGGAAATGCTGTATGGCTAAACTAAATTACTTGTCTTTTGGTTCCCCTTGCTTTTAATGCTGATTTTTAGGTGTGCATTCAAAAGGCTGCAGCTTTTAAATAAAGAAAATAATTTCCTCGCCCTCCCTGCAGCTTCACACTTAATGCTAAAAAAAGTTTGCTTTTGCAACTGCCTGCTTTTCAGTTCTAATACAAAATTGCTGGGGTTGTTTACTGGGAAATATTACTGGGAGAATGCACTGCTATCACAGCTCTTTTATTCCAAATAAGGTGCAGCCTTTACTGCTAAATCTTATCTCTGATGAGTTAATGACACACTAATGAGAAGAGCAATGCTCAAAATATTACAGCTACATTAAGGTAGTCAATTAGCAACAGTTACTTAATACAGAAAGGCATGACTAAGCAATTAAATTAATGGTTCAAAATAACAGAGAACAATACATTTGTGGCATAAATGCCAATCCCACATGGGTAGATGTCTGCACCTGCACAAATTCTTAAGGAATTTGGCACATCTGCATCTGCCTGGCAATGTTAAGACATAATAAATAAAGAGTTAAATAAAATATTGCATGCTAGGTTTTTTTAATCCTTTGCACTGTTCATAAAGTTGGTACATTTCCAATTTAAAATGTACTTGATAAACAAGTGCCTCCATCAAAACAACTTTCTGCTGAAAATGTCCATTTTCAATTAAGTGTCATCAAATACCAAAAATGTTTTCTGGCAGCTGAAACTTCCTTACTACGTTGGTGTGTTTGGTAGAAAGTAAAACAGAAAATTGGCAATGGAAGTTAAAAAAACAAAACAAGCCACCAAGCCACTTCCTATTGCTGACATTATCTTCCAGAGGGAAAAGTTCTCAACACTTCTACTCTCTCCTGGTTAGGAGGCACCACGCTTCCAGACACACAACAAAAAAAGCAGAGTGAAATGCTCCAAAATGAAGAAAAGTTTGGTTCACTAAACCTTAGAGCCTTACCTTTGCCATTTGCTGGATGATCATGTTAAATTCATTAACTGGCAGGTTTGGAGTGAAGGCTGATGCCCTGGGTGCAGGTGAAGTGCAAGGTGTCCCAGCAGTGACTGATTTGTCAGCAAACACCAAGAGCCCCCTCTTGGTAAAATCGAAATCCACCGAGCGGTCGGGAGGCATGTAATTGAGCTGTTGAGAATGAGCAGAGGTGTGGAACAGCTACTGAAAACAAAAGAAGGGTTTTCCACAAATACCATTTTATGTGCAGGCTGCCCAAGGAGCAAAAAAACCTGTGTTCATATTTGCCCATTCACACAAATATAGTCACCTGTACAAATCAGACAGTGTTAATACATAATCTCTAACCAAGCTACCCTATAAAATTTAAATGTTTTTCAGGAGTTCCCTGAATGTTTCAGCTGTGTTTCTACTCCACTCATTTTTCTCTGTTTCTTTCATGCTTCTCCTCTGCCCTTTACCCTCTTTTCACCCTGATATTCCAGAAACAACACATGCAAAAGCACCAAACCCTAAAGAGGCTCTCAAGCACTGCTCCAACTGTTAGGGAAACCTGTATAAAACTTTTGGCACAAAAATTCAAGTGTTTTGAGTCATTCAGGAGCCTGAGGCCTGGTTTGTATTATCCCCTCCCCAAGGAGAGCCTAGGGTACAAACTACCACTGAACATGTTATCTCTGCTGGAACTTGCACTTCTAGTCCTCACTGATAATGAAGAAATGAAAAATATTCCCGGTGTGACAAAACAAACTAGAAAATCCCATCCTGAATGAAGCTGCCCACGCTTATACAGAATTTCAAGAAAACCCAAATTTTCTAGATACGAGAATCCTGAACATTCCAAACACAAACCCCACTATGTCACAGCCACTTCTTGGATACATTTGCATTTTCATACATGTGTTTAACAGCCTGCAGGAGTGCATCCAAGCCTTGGAAGGAAGGGATACAGCATTTCTGGAACTCAGGAAGGATGGATAATGAATGGCACAGCCACCACCAGGCCAGGAACACCTGCAATACACCTGGCAAGGGACACCTTTGTCCCCCTGACACCCACCCTGCTGGTCACTCCCTGGTTTTGAGTTTGCCGATGATTTTAACTTAGCTGCAGGGTGAGACCTGTCCATGCCCATGTGCACAAAATCAAGTGTCACTTGGCTTCACAAACCAAACCACACGAGTTCCAACCTCTGCTGAAGCCAAGTCATTTTAAAACTCGCTTGGGCACAGCTGCATCAGAGCCTGGCAAATCTTCAGGCTGGGTTTTCTACACGTTACTTGCCAAAGCAGGTTAAGCATTCTTGTAAAAATTAACAGGAACTAAGCGATGCTGTCTTTTAGGGAGGAAAAAATGCTGCCAGTGGGCTGATAAACAGCACTTAGCTGCAGTGAAAAACAAAGGATCCCAGTTCCAACACTGCTCAGGACTCCAAACACTGCAGCTGATGTCTTTTGCAGATGTTTCTTTCCAACACAACCCCGCCTGTCCTGCATCCCTTTCAAAGCACATTGCCCCATGACCTCCTGGTTGCAAAACCACTTGTCATTTCAGCAGTGCCTCTGAGACACAGAATAAAGAAAAGGCCCAACACTCACTAGCACCAGGTTACGGCTTATTAACGAGAGCACCCTCGTTAACACACGCTGATCCAAGCTCCACTGGCCCAGAGTCACCGCCACACCAACAGCAGTAATTTCACACTCACTTGCTCCTTCAGCTGCTTGATGGACTGCTGGAGAGTCAGGATCTGGTTGAACAGGGGGCTCCTGAGGGTGTTCCTGAGGACAGCCAGGTTCTCCTGGTGCTGGGAATCCCTTTTCTCCTGCAGCTTCGCCTGCAGCCGATCCAGGATCTGCAGCACCTGCTGCTTATCTGCACCACAGACAAGGCCAGGTTAGGAATGGAGCTGCCTGGATCAGTGCTCAGCAAAAAGAATCATTTTCAGACCACCTACCTGCTGCTGGATTTTCTGGCATGTTGAGGGGTGCTTTTGGGATTGATCGGAATAACCTGGCTGAGATTAAAAAAAAAAAATCAAATTAATTACTGATAGATCGAAACAGATCAGTAACACTTGATAAATGAAATAATACCATGCTAACTACAAGAAATTTCATTAAAAAAATACTACTACCCCTGTTGTTTACCCCAAGTATTTAACAAAGCTCTCAACATAGCCTCATCACATCCAAAATTTTTTCCTTGTTCCATGTGCTTTTCTTTCACACACAGGAAGGAATATGAACAACTCTTCCAAACATGAATAAAAATGCAGGTTATGAAAAAAAAAACTGAAAAGGAAAACTGAAAACTGAGACAGACATGTTCAAGCAAATTATTTTGAATATTGACATTAAAGTTGTGATCTTCACAGATATGCACAGAGCTAAAATCTACCTATAATTTAGAAGATATTTTCCACCTGATCATTTGTAGACAGTATTCGTCAGATCATTTGTAGAGAGTTTTCCAACATTCTGGATGGCAATATAGGTGAAACTTTGTGTTTCCCCATAAAACAGTGAAGTTCACTCATGGGACAGCACAGAATTAAAGCCCAAAATTTGGCATATTAATCCCTGTTCCAACACATTCCTGAGGAAGATCTGTTCTAATAACAGCGTGATATACAACAGGTGAAGGAAGCCTGTTCTCCTGCAGGTGTTTGCCTTTCTCTTTTCTACATACATGAACAGCAAAATATTCTTTTTTAAGCTTTTAAGGAGCAGAATATCCTTTATCAAGCCCCTCCACAGTGCCAAACAGAACAGGTCTCCAACAGGGGCTGAGGCCTAGATGGCAGTATAAAAACAACAGACTTGCAATTAGCAGAGATGATAAATTTGTACCCTTGCTTGCATGTTATTAAGTTGATGTGGAGCCTGTCATTCTGAAATCTATCAAGGCAGCTCTACCAAGCAAGTTTCCTTCACTTAGTACAAGCTCTTCTGAAAAAAGTCAGCCATTTAACAGCACAATTTACATAATTTTAATTCTATCCAGTTTATAAGTGTGTAATTCCAGAATAATATATTTGGAATTATTTTGGAACAAGACTAGCCATATTTCTCTCTCTATATAAAAGCTTATTATTTATTTTTTAGTCTTGCAGTTCAAGAGGAGCAAGGGGCACGTGGTGAACGTGACACCAGGGTCAGCACATTCCAGGGGCTCTCTCCCAGCAGGACCTCTGACCCTTTCAGCCCTGACACTCTCTCTGCTCTCACTGAAAACACCTGGAATTCTGGGAGGACACTGTTCTATTTACCAAAATATTAATTATGCAGGTGAGCAGCATTCCTTCTCCTGCAGAGTCAGGTTAAGTTGATTTACCTCATTGGAAAAAAAGCAGGGGATGGAGGCGTGTCACAAACCACAATTTCAGATTTATGCACCCTTTCCTGTGCACATGCCAGCAGCTCTGGCTCCTGCAGGAATTCCTGCAGAGCTCGGTGCCTTTGTGCGGTTTCCACCCAGGGCCAGGCAGAACGAGCCTCTTTGCAAGACTCCTAACAGATTTAGGAGGTCATTTTAAATCAAACTCGTAGCAAGAGTTGAAGCAGCAGAGCCACACAACCCCCTGAAAGATTTTCAGGAATGCATCTGCACTTTTGGAAGTGCTGCAGCTTTATTTTCTTTTCCATTCGAAGTAAAACGCTTCTGAGAGCACAGCAGCCTCTGATTCTGTGCTGAGAGCTGATTCTGAAGAGCAGATGAAAAAGCACCATTTCCTTACACACTCCTGAGCCTTCATCAAACCCAGAAGACAAAACTTAACCTCCTCGACTGAAAATACAGCATGAACCCTAACAAATCAGGACAAAGAATATGGAAATTTGTTCTTTCTTCCCCGTTTAACTTCCCTCCATTCGCTCTGCTCCTCTGTTTTTCTACCTCTCATCAGCAGTTAGAAAAGGAAAGCGAGCGAACCAAAAGGAGAAAGGCAAGGAAAATAACTCCTGGGAGGAAAAGTGCCTTGAAACACCTTTAACCCAGCAATGGGGAGAGGAAGAGATTAAACCCAGAGAAGAAATCCAGCATGGCAGGAAATAACCAACAGCACAACCACCCAATAGCCAAAGCCAAGAGGCCAGACCAGCTCCCCAGCCCTCTTTTGTGCATTTATTAATCCCTTTCCATTTTCCATCTGATCCCACAGTGAGCTGGAACAGGGAGCTAAACACTCAGAAAGAATCCTTCACGTTTGGGTGGGGTGAGCTTTGTGCCCAGTCAGCTCTGGCAGGAGGGGGACAAGAGGGGACAGGGTGATGTGCCCACACCTCACAGCAGCACCAAACTGCACCACCAGACACATCCATCCCTAACCCAAAACAGCCTCCAAGTGCTGAGCTAACCATCCTCAAAATTAATATTTTTTTTTTCCTTTGCTGAGGGTGTAACAACAGCAGTTATCCAATGGGGAATGACCTGAGAAAACGAGATTTACATTTAAGGAGAAGAATTATAGGTAAGAGATATTGGCTGCATCGAGGCAGAAGTTCCCTGGAGAAGGAGGTACAAAACAGGAGACCAAAAAAACCAAAGTAAATTTTAAAAAATTAAAGAAAGTTTCAGCTTCTTGCTTGAGCTGCTCCAAGAAGTGTCCCCAAGAGCCACTTGTGCCAGTGGATGCCCAAGTGGATCTCAGCTGATATAACTGAATAACAGTTCAAGTTTACACAGCACTTTGGGGTTCCTCATGATCAGAGCTGGCCTCCAGACAGCTTGCAATGGTTTTTTAGTGATATTTTTTTTTTTTGGTACAATATGTTAAAACCACACTCAGTATTTCTTTATTCTCTTTTCTTCCATAAGAGAGTGGGAAGGAAAAAATTAAAGCAAACAGCTCCTTCTGGTGTGAAGGGATCTCTGAAAATCCAAACTAATTTAGAGTTTTCAAGTCATGGATAGCTGAGGACTGGTCTCTAAGATCTGCTTTTGGGCACCAGAGAAACTCACAACTCCAGGTATTATTGATATCACTGTTTAAGAGCCCAAACTATTTATCATTAAACATTTTCCAAATGCACTCTAAGTCCAGGCAGAGTGTCAGCAAACAGTTGATATATTAGAAAGTCCATTCCTAGGCATTAGTTTTGAAGAATGATGCAAAACACTTTGGTTTGTCCTGTTAAAATCAGTTAGTGCACTCCAGATCCCAGCTCCAGTCTCCAACTCCTATGGATGCTTATTCATCCTACTGGAAACCTCAGCTCAACATTTATGTCACAACTTCCAGCACAACCATAAAATCATTGAGAAAATTATGAATTTCAGGAGGTTGAGGGCTTTGTAACCCAGGACAGCATCCAACTGGGGTTCCACTGTCTTCACTTCTGAGAGCTGACCCCAACACATCCGAGGGAGTGGGAAAGCTTCAGAAGGGTTTGTGCGGAATCCCAAGACTTGGATCTTCTTCAAAAGCAGCACAAGGAAAGAGGAATTCCCCCATGCTGGTGCCAGCAGAGGGTCATCAGAAGAGCTGAAAGGTTTCAGTCTTCCATTGCCATCACCCCCCTGCCACTTGCATGGAGATGTTCAGCCCTGGCACATCCCAGAGCCAGAGGGGAGCACGGCATCCCAACATCCCACAGCAGCCTTGACAAACAGCTGCCCTCCACAAAGGGCTGCTGGAAGCTGCAAATTGAGGCTTTGCTGCTGGAGGAGGGCCCAGTTCAGCCAGCAGAGATTCTTCTGCCCCCTTTTCCCCACCTACACACAGCCACCTCTGCCCCACATCCTTTAACTGAGCCTCCAACAACCTGCATCCCTCCAGGAAAAGTCCAGCCTTATGGGATGCTCTCCCCACTCAGCCTGGCTGGAAACTTTGGGGATATTAATGCCCACAAGTGCCTGACTAACTGCTGCTGCTTCTTAAAGGCTTCTAACACCACCAGCCTCAGCAGCCAAAGGGCTCATCCCAATCCAAAGTCACCTTTCTGCACTAATGCAGTTGGAATTCTTCCTGGCCCTGTTATCGTGAGTGACTAATACAGTGCATATCATCCTCCTCATCACAGAGACCTCTGACTCGGAAAAATTCAGTTTAAAAGTTGATAAAAGCAAAAGCAAGGGAAACCAGCATTTGTTAGTGTGATCTTAATCCTAAATTGTCCTAACATGCCATCAGCTGAACTTCAGATATCCAAAATTTTATAGTTTGCACGCCATCAAGTGACTCCATACTGTGAAAAACCACTACTCTAACATGTGTTTTGCTCAGTTTTACTTACACTGTACAGAAAAATTCAGTCAGACCAAGCACAGCACATACACACTGTGGTTTCCTCTGAAACCACCTGTACTCTCTGCAACGCTGCAGGATTTACAAAAATGCTGTTGAGCACACACTGAGTGCTCCAGGCACTTGACAGAAGGAAAAAAATTGAATAGTTCTGTGAGTACCTGAACACTGATACACCACACATCTCCAAGGTGTAGTGGGTCAGAGCTAAATATTGTTGAAAATAAAGAAAATACTGTGTGGGCAGGCTGAGTTTTACACATGATTAGTGACTACAGGAGGAGGAAAGTGAAGAAAACACAGCATTCTGCACCTGTGATTACCAGTCTTGGTGCAGATCAACAGGAGCCTCACTCACTCTGCAGGCATGGGAGCTTTAGCAAGCAGAACCTGAATTCCTGTGGACTTCAGCCTCCAGGGAAGCATCGGTGTGGGTTCTCTGCTGTCTGACAGAAGTTAGAGCTCATGCCAAAGCTGCTCTCCACCAGGCAGAAACATGGTCTCAGAAGCCTGTTCTCATGGAAAACTCATCCCCAGTACCTAAATGTTGTCATTCTCAATAAATCCTAGGTACTTTGATGACAGTGTGCACAACTAACAAATCACTTCACAGGGAACAGAGCTGTTAGACCTGGAACCACGCTGAACTTCCAAGGGTCACGAATCATAAAGGAATGCGGAAGAACTGTGTTCCCATTAACCACCCGTAAACAAAGTAAAAACCTGCTCTGCTAAGAATCCCTGGGCTGACAGGCCCTGGATGGGAAGTGTTGCAACAGGTGTGTGTTACTGCCCTGCTCTCCTCCCCCTGTGCCAGCCTTTCTGAGCAATGGGAACTGTTTGCACAACAACACAGCACCAGGATGGCTCCAGAGCCATGGAGAGCCCTTGGCTGCCATGAGGAGTCACAAAGCCCTGCCCTGTCTATACCAGGCTCTCAGGGACTTGTTGAGGTCCCCGGTGCCAGAAGGGATTTCACATGGGAGCTCTGGATGAGTGCAGGCTGGTATCCTGGCCATGGCTAGACTGGCCAAGCTGCTGTTCACAGCGCTGGCTCTGGAAGCAGGAGATGGTTGGAAACCCTTTGAGAATTCCAGCATGGGTCAGGTTGGAAGGAAACACGGCTGGGTAATCTGGTCCAACCTCCCTGCTGAAGCAGGGCCATCCCTGAGCACAAGGCACAGGATTGAGTGCAGATGGTTCTGGAATGCCCCCAGTGAGGGAAACTCCACACCCACTCTGGACAATCAATTCCAGTGCTCTGCCATCCTCACAGGAAAAAAGTTCATCCTCACATCCAGCAGAACTTCCTGAGCATCAGTTCCTACCCACCGCCTCTTGTACTATTGCTTGGCACCAGCGGGCAGAGCCCAGCTCCATCCTCTTGGCAGGTCGCAATACTCGTCACACATAAACACAGGTTTTATCCCTTTTATATTTTCACGCACACATATCACCCGGTGAGCCAAAGGGGAATTCACCCCTAGTCCACGCCGACTGCCCATGCCCCCCTCCCACCCCATCCCACCCCAGCCCATCCGTGCCATGCCCGGGGCGGCCGCGGTACCTGCGGGCGGGCTGCGGGGAGCTCGGGGAGCGGGGATGGCCGGCGGCGCTCACCTGGGCGGAAGGGGAAGCGAGGGGCGATCCCGGCTCACCTGCGGCGCAGGAAGCCGGGGCGGCGCGGCAGGAGAGCCGCCTCCCGAGGGACGGCCGGGCCCGGCCCCTCCCGGCCCCGCGCTCCGCCGGGACACGGGCGCCGGCCGCCGCGGGAAGTGCAGCGCTTGCGGGTCACAGCCGAAATTCACTTTCTAGTCTGTTTCTAGGTGAGCCTGACCCGCCGTAGCTTGGATCTGCCTCCAGCCTCCCCAGTGAAGGCGAACCGCGTGTGTAAATATTAAAGAAAAGCTTATTTTTCACTTATTTGCAGCGCATCGGTGCCCAGCCTCAATGATACTCCGTGATTCTGTGTTTTGAACTCCCCACAGAGCCGGCTGGGTGTGAGGGCTCTGCTCCCTTTGGACACAGGGGTGTAGATTCAGGTGAATCTAATATGGGTAAAATAACATTTTTATAATAATATGCCCTTCTCAGCCTCAGCAGCGCAGCCCCCACCACTTCACAAAAAGGAATGGCAAAAAAAACATAGGAAAACTCGGATGGAGTAAAGGGATTCCCCCACAGCACCCCAAAGCACACACACAACGTCACTGTGGCTTCCAAGACATGGAACACTGTCCAGGATGGCAATAGAAACAAAATTCTCCTCCTGCTAGTCACAAAATAGTGAGCAGGCACCATTTTAGTTGAAATTAACTGTGTGAACTCTGTGTGCTTTCTGAAACCTGTACATTAGTCTGCTGACTTACTAAAATTATATATACACACATAAAATGGTCAGTTGATAAATAGAATTTTTATTGTGCTACACAGTTTCATGAGCCCGTCTGGTGACCTTACACGGCCCCGTTGGTTGAACGGGGTAACAGGAGGTTTGAAAATCAATTTCTCATGAGTTCAGGTTGATTTCCCCTGTTCTGGCACCCGTTTGGTCTCACTGAGCGGTGTTTTGCTAAGAACACACCACTCCATCCCCCTTCCGAAGGATCCTGAGCGCTCAGCTGCCCGGCCCCAACTCTCACTTTTAATTAATGTGGCGCTCGTGAGAAGTGACAATTTCCCTGACAGTGATGAACAGCGAGCAGTGTATTTATCCACGCGAGGGACGCGCCGCAGACAGAAGAGCCGGGCACTTTTCCCATCAGTGCACCTCTGTCTCCATCTCTGAGCGCTGAGTTCATCCCGGAGCGCGCTCCGGCCCTGCCCTTTTGCTGCCCGTCGCTGAGAGGAGTATCAATTTTCATTTGCATGCATTGCCCGCTGAACTCCAGGCTGCCAATTCAGTTTATGCGAAATCTCCCCAAAAGCTGTTAGATGGCAATATTTCACATCGCTGGCTGAGCTCTTTGCCAGCCATCCACATGTTTTAAATCCGCACTTCCACGGATTCCTGGACTATCCGGTACCTTCTTTGGTACTGACAGGCTCCAGACAAGTCACCACACACCAAAATAATGCCCAGAAAATACAAAAGACTTCCAGAAAGGATGTTCTCCTCAGTACTATTTCAGAGTTGCTTTTCCAGCTTTTTAGGTTCGGTTTTCCAGCTTTTAGGCCCCTACTTGTTTTTCAGGAAACGCTTCTTGAGCAGATGTAAACTTGGGACAGTGGTGTTGCCTTTCCTGGGTGTGTTTAATCCAAAGGACCTCTCAATCTCCTGTAAACACTCCAGGATCCCTTAGCAGTTCATAAGTGGAAAACTGATGCCTTCAAACACCAGAGAAACCTGAAATAACTACAGTAGAAAAACAATTAATAACCATCACATTAGTGAGAATAGGGGAAGGTTTGTAATCACCACAAAATACGTTGTGAAGAGCAAATGCTGATGAAAAGCTTGCCTGCTCCAGGAATTCAGTATTTATTTAAAAATTGAAATACAGAGCATTTTTAACAATGCAGTTTTATGTGAAAACAGGTTAAGATTTTCAATTTATTTATTTATTTAATCCGACTGCAGTGGGTGTGCTGGACACAGTGTCAGCACACCAGGCCCACCTGGATGACAGGGGATGCATCAGTCTGGGTTAACCAGGTTTGGCAGGTCAGACCTTTAACATCTACTGGGCTTTTTCAACACATTATTCAAGTTCTCAGCAAACTCCAGACACCAGCAGGGACACCCAGAGGTGCGATTTTGCCGGGTGGGCCAATGCTATAGCGTGGGTGTTTGGAAGAGCGGGGAGGGTTCACCTCACCCGGCCCCGCCGCTCGGTTCAGGACGAGTCCTGCCCGCGGTGCCAGCACCCGGAGCGGCCCCAGCCCCGCTGCGGGAGCCGCCTCAAGGCTCCTCACGGCTCCCCTCAGTCCCGGGGCCCTCCCACCCGACATTTTTAGTGCGGGCAAGCGCGGGGCTGTGCCGGAGGCGGGTGGGCGCGGCCATCTTTATTCGGGGCGCGACCCCGCCCGTCCCAGCGCCGGGCCCTGCCAGCGCCATCTTGAGTGAGGGCGCGCTCTGCCCTCAGTGCGGCCTCGCCCGCCATATTTAATGAGGTCACCCTCCACCACTCAAAAAAACCTTTAAGGTCCCCAAAAAGCGTAACCCGTACCCTCAGCAAGCCACGAACATCTCGGGATTCCCTCTGTTTCTCCCCGCAGCCATCGCGGGCTCTCCCCGCGGCTGGGCCGCTCCGCTCCTCCCCGGGTCAGCTGACGGCGGCGGCGGTCCCGTCATGGCCGCCCGGAGCGGCGCGGCTGAGGCGCTGGTCCTGCTTCTCCTCTGCTTCGCAGCCCTGGAGGGAGCAGCGGGCTCGGAGCCGCCGCCTAAGTGCGAGGAGCTGCGGCTGGGGCAATATCCTGAGCGGGGCCGGGGTCGGATCGGGGGTGGTTGTTGTGGCGGGGGGCCCGGTGTGAGGGGGGCAGCGCTTGTGCGGAGGGGAAGGGGCGGTGGCGACCGTGAGGGGCCGGGCAGGGCCGGGGGGTCGGGGAGAGCTCAGGGTGGGAGCCCCGAGGGGGTCTCGGCTGGCAGGAGCGGGACAGGGCTCCTCAGGGTGCGGGAATTGAGGACACGGCCTCAAGCTGCGCCAGGTATTGTTCAGGTTGGACATCAGGGGGAATTTATTCACAAAAAGGTGATTAGGCATTGGGAAGGGCTGCCCAGGGGTGTGGAGGTGTCCAAAGAACGACTGAGTGTGGCACTCAGTGCTCTTATCTGGGTGACAAGGAGGGCAGCAGTCACAGGCTGGACTCGATGGTCTCAGAAGGCTTTTCCAACCTAATTAATTTTGTGATTTCTGGTGGTACTGTATGTGCCCCAGTGCGTGCTTGAGGTGCCCTTCAAAGAGATTGCCATGGGATGAGAGAGCCCGCTCTGCCACCTTACTTATTATTTGCAGGAGCGAGACGTGGAGACTTTGCCATTTTTTTCACCTTTTCTTTCAGGAAATAATGTGTTTCTGTGCCCTGCACAGCTCCGAGGAGCAGGAGGTGCGAGGCTCCTGGCTCTCCAAGGCACCTCTTGCCCTCCCCAGAACATGTTGGTTGATGGCAGCTGACATTTTTTGATGATCAAAAGTGTCAGGAAAGCAAATCTTGGAAAAGCTTGCTTCACCTCCTGCTTTACTTGGCTGTGGGAGTTGAGACCTCTGGAAGTCAGTTCCTTCTCAGTTTGTTCCTGCACCAAATTCCTGGTGTTTCAGATGCTCATTTTTACGTGTTCGTTGAATTTTGCGTTTTCCCGTATATTAAATTTCCTCAACCAAATGCCTCAATTTCAAGGCACTGTGGTATTTAAATAAGGGAACAGGACCAGATGAGGCGTGTGCTACCTTGTTGCCTCCAAATACAGAGGCTGTGACTGATAAATATTGTAGTTCCTTTAGGTAGTGCTGACTGCAGCACTAATTAAACGTGGGGCTTATGCGATATATTGGTGTATTAAATTGGATTAGCAGATTTGCTGCATGGTAATGTGCTGCTCCTCTTTTGGGGGATGGGTAGGCACCAACATCAAGGTGCATCTTAAATCCTGGGGGTTTAAAGAGGGTGGAATAAATTACTGTTAAACCTGTTGTAGTGTTTGATATGAAAACTGTTTTCCTCAATTACCTGAACATATATGTGTGATGAGCCTAAAATAGACAATAGCACACAAGAACCAATGAATTGCACAAATCACACAGCATATGGTAAGGATTTCTAACTTATATATTGATTAACTACGTTTTTTTCAAGGAAGCGTTCAATTTACTCATTTGTGTATCTACTTGATGAGCTTTCTAAAAGATGGGATTAGTAATATCATTAGTCTGAAAGCCCAAAACACTTGTGTGGATTGGGTGCTTTACTAAACAGGAATAAATACTCTGTCTGTGATTGGTACTTTTGTAAGTGAGGTTTCTGGTAAATCTCTTCAATGTATGTTACACCCTTTAGGCTCTGTCCTGCACCACTGTGATTAAAACAAACCATTCCTGTCATACTGATTTTGCATAGAATTATTAAAAGAATTGACGTGTGACAGAACAGCCTTCAAAACCTTCTAATTTTTAAGGGTTTTTTTCTTAAGGCAACATTGTGCCTTCCATCATCACCAGGTTTTGGTGCATGAGGCTCTATTTTGAGAGCACATTTATTTATTTATGTTCAGTTCTGACATACTTCAGAGCACAACAGAAAAATTCATAACTTGATTACTTATTTTCCTACCTGTGCTTAACTTTGATGTTCCCAGGCATTGAAATAAATGGTCTGTGTTTGATGGCACAGCAAGTTCTCTTTATGTGCACCCCTGATTTAGACTCATGGAATTACAGAATGGTTTGGGTTGGAAGGGACCTTAAACCTCACCCAGTGCCACCCCTGCCATGGCAGGGACACCTCCCACTGTCCCAGGGTGCTCCAAGCCCTGTCCAGCCTGGCCTGGGACACTTCCAAGGATGGGGAGCCCACAAAATTCATCTGTGTTCATATTTGCTTCCTATAAGTGCTGAATGACTTTCTTCTGGGACAGTGAAGGTTTTCCAAATAATTTCAGACACTGGATGGAAATACTTTGCACAATGGATCCTTTAAATAAAGTTTTTTCAGTTCTTTCCATCACTTTTACATTGTGTCCCTGACTATAAATGGGCAGTCAGAGACCAGAAAACATACTGCACAGTTTGAGATTGATCATAATGAAGATTATCAGTTGTTAAACTAATTACCATGTGATTGTATTTAATACACTGCACTTTTCAACAGGAGATAAGCTTCAGAGTAGAACAAGTGGCTGAATTAATTAACACCGTTTCTTTGTGTAGCATTTTTGCACACACACACCAGTTTTTAGATTGTCCTCACAGTATCTGAATTGCTTATTTTCAGTATTACCTAAGTAATCAAAAGTTAATTTCTAGTTCACACTTGGAACCCTACAATTTCTGATCACTTTCTGTGATCCCTCACCCAGACAAACAGGGGTTTAATTCAAAGCAGCAAAGTTGTGTCATTGAGTAGAAGGTTTGGAGTCTTTGGAGTGACACTGAGAAGAGAACAGTGGCCTTTCCTGTATCAATGTATCTTAACTGTGCTGGGTTTATTCTAATAATGGAAAAAACTTCCTTGCTTAATTTACTTCAAAAATAATATTTATTTTTGTAATTGCCTCAGATTAGGCACATTGATCGGTAGCATCATGGAATGATTTGGGTTGGAAGGGACTTCAAAGATCTTCTCATTTCACCCCCTGCCATGGGCAGGGACAACTTGCACTATCCCAGGCTGCTCCAAGCCCTGTTTAACCTGGCCCTGGACACTTCCAGGGATGGGGTGTAAAATCCATGTAAGATTTTATAGCAGTTAAGTCCACACATAACTCAAATCTTACTTTATTTTTTGGCCCTATGCAATATGGATAGGCATTAATAAAATCCATTTCTTGCCTGTGTGCATTACTGGAAAATCTGGAAGGAATGTTAAACCTGGCTTGCATTTTTGTTGGAATTAACCAACAGGACTCACAGGTACTGAAAGCTGATAAAAAGTGGGTAAAGGACAGATATTTTTCCCTTTAAAACAACAGACTACAGCATTGGAGAGTGACTAATATTCTGGTAGTACACTGCAAACTTTAGCAGGTGTGACTTTCTGCTGTGATTTCCACTTTGGTTCCCCTAAGAGTCAAGAAAAATGGAATAATTTGGATAGAAAGACCCTTGAGGAAGTTGCATAGTCCAACCTCCTGCTCCAAGCAGTGTTGGCACTGAATTCCAACCAGGTTGCTCAGGGCTTTGTGCAGTCAGACCTTGCAAACCTCCAGGGATGGTGATGGCATGACTTCTCTGGGCAACTGGTTCCAGTATTTGACTGTTCTCATGATGAAAATCTTCTCTGGAAGTCAGCTTCAGATTTCTCATTGACTCATATTGAAGCCAGAGTGGAAATTACAACAGCATTGGGGCAGCAATTGGGTTTGTATATATTGCTTAAAATGTAGCAAAGAAAAACTACAAGTTAGTGGTAGGACTGGCTTAAAAAGTATTTTAAACAAGTAATTGTGTGTGAACTGTGCTTTGTATCAAGACTTGCACAGTAGAACTTAATTTGTTTCACTTGTGTGTAGTCAGAAAACTGCTCTGAGTGTCAGTTACTGCTTAATATCAAATAATTTTCTGTCCTCAGTTCAATGTCTGCCAGCACCAAACATTACTTGCAGAGATCACCTTGGCATAGAGAAAGTCTTTACAGGACAGGAAGTTGGATTTTACAAGCCCATTGAGTGTCGCAATGTGTGAGTACTCTTTGGATCTGAAAAACTCAAGTTTGTCCAAAATTGTATGCTCTGTTGGCAGGAGGAAAATAGAAGCAAGACAGAACCATGCACATTTTGCCCAGTAGTTAATCCTCTAATAAACACTACAAGGATGCAACACGGGGTCATAGCAAGGGTTGGTTTGGGAGGGTTCTTAAAGCCTATCTCATTCTGTCCCCCTGCCATGGCCAGGGACACCTCCTGGTTGCTCTAAATGTGCATGCTCATATGGAAATCTGTCAGTCTGTCCTTTTTTTGCTGTTGTTTTGTTATGTTTGTGTCTTTGCTTTATCTTATTCTTTTACCTTTACTTTACTTTGTACTTCAGCTTGGCAAAATTTTGCTCCAAATGTTGGGGCCACATTTCACATGTGTTTAAAATCAGCCCAGTTGCTGGAAGGAGCTGCTGAGGACCCCCTCCATCCCCTTCCCTGACAGACCCTAGGACATCAGGGAGCTGCCCTGGCTTGGAGCTGCCTTGGATCAGTTCCCCAGTTTGAGTCACAGAACAGTGGCTTCAAGTGCTGCTGCCAGCGCAGGGATGAGGGTGACTCAAGGATAAAACAGAGAGGACAAAGGAGGGCTGGACAGGGCTGTGCTGCTCAGTGCTGCATGCCAGTTTAAAGTGTGCCTGTAGCTGCTGCTGAAGTTCTGTGTTCTGCTTGAATTGTAGGGGAGCTTCAGGATCTCTGTACATCCCCCCAAAATCTATAACAGAAACTGTTTCTATTTTGAAACAACTTTTGTGTTTAATCCAATCCACAGTGCCTGTTTCTGGTACATGAATGATGGACCTCCTTTGTGTAAAGCACATTGTGAGTGATGGAGAGCTCTGGCTACCAATAAATGTTCCAACTGGCCAGTGCTAATGATCAGCCAGCACCTGTCCCTGCCATTTGTTTCCTCTTTTTCTGGGATTCACACTGGAACCTTTCTCTTTTGTCCTGCTGGAATCTTTGGGAATTAATACTGGATACCTCCCTATCACTCTGCTGGGCAGATAACTCTGATGTGCTACTTGCTGCTCAGTAATTTGCCTAACTCAGAAGTACAGCTCTGCCTCTTAATTTCATACATATTTTCTCTGTGTTTAGTCTTCTCAGCAGTCAAAGCTCAGCAAACTGAAGAAAACATATTATTACATCTAATCAGATTTAAATGCCAGCAAAGTAGACGTCAGTCACATTTTTGTCCAGAAACAATTGTGTTTCAGTCCCATCTGTGATGGGGGCTGAGGAGAAGATGAGCTATACTAGTTTAGTGAAATTGCTTCCTCTTTAGATTAGATGGTAATTTCTATGTTTGGAGGTTTTTTGTATACATATATTTTTGGTTTAGTATATTTTCTAGTAACACTTCTTAAGGGTAGCTTTTCTTTGCATTTATTTATTAAAATCCAGGTCTGTAGGCAGAGAAATGTCTTCCTTCTTACAGTATTTGTTACTTATCATGACTATTATTTATAATGAATAATCAATGGTTACACTGCTGAAACAACTCGTTGTGACTTTTCCAGTCCCTCAGCTGTTGGTATGAGAGAAAGAGAAGGGAACCCTTTTTGGACTGAAAATTCCAGTAAAATACAACTGTGAACATAGATAGAGTTACACAAGGATGTCCTTCATAATGTCCTAAAAGTAGTAAAAAATGGCAGCAAGATTAATATCACCATCCTTCATCTGTACACTTATTTAAAAAGTGGGCCAGTCACTGACAGACCTTTTATGAGGCACTTTAAATGTTACCTAAGTGTTAGAAATATTGTTTTAAGCAGGAATCTCCAGCTCACTATTACAACAATTGCCCTGCCTTTTCTGCTGGTTTTTGGAGGTTTTTCAGCATTGTACTGAGTTTTGGTAAAAACTGTAACTGTAGAAATAACTGCACCTCATTTAGCCAGAAAATTAGTGTGAGAAGGCATCTTCCCATGGCAGGATTGTCCCAGCATGGGGACAGCAGGTGAATCTCCATCCCCAGCTTTTGTGAAGGACAAATCAGCATGTTGTCCTTAGCCAAAAGTGTAGTTTAGTTTTGGCTAAGTTCTGGGGTCTGGTTATTTTAGAGCAAGACCAGGAGATGTTCCATGTTTGTGCGAGTGAATGTGTTCAAGTTCAGGTACCGTAGTAATAATTCAAGGAAAAGCTTGTAAGGTTGTTCCAGCAAAGAAGTACTGGGAGTCAAGATTGCTTAGGTTTGGCTTTAATCTGATGTTTTGGAGGTAGATCTTATTTTTTGGCCAAATTCTAGAATCCCCCAGATTGGCATTATCGTATATTTTATTTAATATTGTGCCGGCCCTGATGCTGCAGAGTTGAAATGTCCGTTGTTCAAGTGTTGCCATTCCAGGGAAAGAGGCCGTGGAATGATAAAATTCTCTGTGAAATTCATGGGGTTCAGTGTGGACAGGTCTTTGAGCACAGCCAAGAGACCCTGGAAGAGCAACCTACAGCAGCACCTGCTCTTGTCAACTGCTGTGGAAGAGCTGGGAGGAAAAGTTTTTAACTTGGCAAATGGAAGAAATGCATGCAGAAAAGATAAAGGAGCAAGAGAAAATAAAAAGAGGAACTGACAAGAAATTGCATCTTTTTACCCAATTGTTGAAATTCCTTCAGATGCTCAGGATGTGTCATTTTCCTACTCACTGGTTTACTCTTTGTGCATGTTTTTGTCTGAAGGGGTAAGGCAAAGGAAACAGAGTGGATGCAGCCTTGTTTGTTACAGTGCTCTCGTGCTTCCCCTTCATACTGGATTTCTTCTGCCCGTCAGTTTGATGTTGATGAGGCTGCAGAAACTGTTGTGCTTTCAGAAGCATCTCAGTGCACAGGCAGGGGCTCAGTTTATTGCTAGCTGTGATCAGGAGCAAAATTAAAACGTGTTCCCATTTTTTATGTAACAGCTCTTTTTATGCTTTGGTGTCCTTGGAGGGCTGTTGACACTTTGTAGTTGATAAACAATTTCCAACAGTTTACCTCAAGTTTTAAATAAACCCATTAGTGTTCTTTACAGTGGAAACAAGACAGTTCTAAAGATGATAATTTACGTTGCATTGGGTTCCAGGAATGCCCTGTGTGTTCCGTGCTGCTAATAAACACCAAGTAACAAATACTGAGGTAAAAGTCACAGTTTAATCACTTAATGTTGCCATTAGGTTTTAAAGTCAGCAAATTTAGATAATAAGCAAAAAAGGTAGGTCTCTACTTGGCATTGAAAATGCTTAATAAAAGTGCTTGGACTTTTGTCAGCTACTGTCTTTTTGAGACTGTTTTATTCAACTGTCAACCAAGAGTTTAATTTGGGCCTATTAAATAATTGCTGGCACGTAGTGGTGCACGTATCAAAACAGTGAATTACTGAATATTTTTCAGTTCTAATTACATTTGGGTTTGCTGTTCAGGAGCTCGCTGTTGGCCGAGGCAGCAGTTCCAGCATTGAGAGCAATATGTTTTTAGCTCCCTTATTAGTGCAAGGTTCTCCAGCAGGGACTGCACTTACAGGTGGTTTGGTGGCTGCATCGCCCCAGCTGTTGGCAAGAATGGTTCCAATTAGGATAAGCCTGGAAAAGTCTGTTCTATCTGTTTATTTTGTATGACTAACCATGGGAAGCTTAACTTGAGAGCTCCTCTCTACCCCCATGCATCTCTGTGCTGTCAACAGTTCTTTTCATTGTGACTTTGTGCCATTTACAGTGTAATGAGTGAATCCAAGACTTACTCTTTTTTGTTGAATCCTTCCTGCAGCTCCTTCAGCCGGTGGCCATGGTTCATTTCTCCTTCAGATCTCGTGGCAATTACTGTCTCTGCTGACATCTCACCTGCCTGTCCTGTTCCTCTCCATTTGGCTGCGTGTGAGACTAATGCCTGCAGACAGTATTCACACACCTCCTGCCTTCCTGGCCTTGTCTCAGTAGGGCTGAACTGTTAGGAGCTGCTCTGTGGAGCTGGGGATGGATCAGCAACTGAATTATGTCTTGACAAGAAATCATCATTTAGTTTCAGAATAATCTGTATTCTGTAAGAGTACAGTTGAGTTGCAGCAGCTGAGGTTCCTTTATGGAGGATGCCTTCCCAGTTTGAAAGCTTAACATTATCAATTCCGTGGCCGTTAATTGAAGATAAATAACAAGTCTGTTGTTTTTATTTAAAACCAGAGCAGCAGGAAAATGAGTCACTACTTTAACAGTCAAAAGTATGAGTGGATATATTTTGCAGTCATTATCTACATTGCTTGTTTCTTTTGGCAGAAATGGATACTCCTACAAAGTGGCAGTGGCTCTGTCCTTATTTCTTGGATGGTTGGGAGCAGATAGATTTTATCTAGGATATCCTGCATTAGGTAAGTTTATTCCTTAATTTTTTCTTTGAGGTAAATCTTATTCTTATATTCTTACACTTGTATGTGTATACTCTTATTTTGAGTAATGAAGGCTGACAGTCACAGTTTTAATATTTAAAACTAGAATCCTTATTCATGGTCAAGTGAGACAAAGTGCTGCATTATCCTCAGCCTGCTCTTCTGCTGGAGTGCTGACAAATGGAGATGCAGTGTCCAGCAGATAAAATCCTAATAAGCAAATGTGGTTATTGCTACTCAAAGTTTTGTTTTGCATTGATGTTTTATCACAGCATTTTTTGTGAAGCACTGGAGCAGAAGTGGCTTTGCCTCACGTGCCAGCCTTAAATGAGACTTGACTTCACCAAGAAAAGAGTGGACAGATTTTACAGTAAACCTGGTGTTTTGGGAGACAGAATTTATTCTGACAAATGCACACCTTCAAGAAAACTCATGGGATTAATAACAATTCTGCAGAAGCTGGGACTTCTAATAAAACCTCTCTCTGGTTTTCAGGACCTCATTCACAGGATGATGGTGCCACTGGCTTCTAAGTAATGGAAATACCTTATTATGACAGGACTGCCCTCACAGCCTTGTTTCTGAGCTGGACAAAGGGAGTGAATTTAAGTATAGATAGGATGGAGCAGTGATGTGGAAAAAGCTGTATGTGTTGCTGTCACTTCAGCCAGAAATTTTGAGTTTCTGCCCATTAAATGCCAACTCTTTTAAATGACATTATCTGTCCTTTTCTATGATCTTGATTAACATCCATGTCTTTTATCCCTGGGATTCTATAATTAGCATTTACTTTGTCCATCTGTGCCACAAAAAGATACATTTTTGAAAGCAGTCAATCAGGTGCATTATTTATTTGTACCACTGGATTTAGAATAATAATTTGCAGTAATTATTTTTAATATATTGTGGTAATATAGATTCATAAATCCTTAATTCTTTTGTAGAACTTCTTTATGGCTAATGCTTTAACCCTACTGGATTATACTGTAGCGAGTAGCCAGAGTTAATATTTAAAATTAAACTCTTCCAAAGCCAGGTTTTCAATCTTTTGAAAAGCAAATAGGTAAGAGTAGAAAAGAATAAAAATTATCCCACTGGATTCCTTTACAGTGGCTGATTAGGGATTTCTTAGGTCATCTGTGCCTTGGCAAGAAATGGTTAAGAAAGGTTAATGGCACTGAAATCTTTTTTGCAAGTGTAATGAAGACTGTAAATGCTCTTTGGTTTATTTTTTTCCCTTCTCTTTTGTTTAAAGAGCACACAAATACAAACAAGCTATTGAGTATAAAGAAATCAGGAAGGCAACCTCTTCCTCTCCCACACACTGTGAACCAAACCAGGAGTTATTACTGTAGAACAACACTATTTTTTCCCTCTGTACTTTAGAGCAGTTTATTTTCTCAGTGTGATCTGCTTGTAGGGAGGGAAGTGAGGAGGAAGAAAAAAAGCCAACTTTACCCTGCACTCCAGAAATAAATGCCAGGTTCAGAAACAGTTCCTCCATCCATTGCTTAAGTAAAGGTTCCAGGGACAGGGACACCTTCACTGGGTTGGCTTGTGCAGAGCCCCATCCCACCTGGACAATTCCAGGGATCCAACCACAGCTTCTCTGTGCAGCCCCATACACAGCCCTGGGGGAGAGGACGTGCTTTAGGGACAAGTTGGAGCTTTGGAGAGAGGGGATTAACCAAGATCTTCCTCTGAAATAATACTCATAAATACATAGTTCTCTCTGGATCACATATACATCTATACATATCTATTCTCATATATACAGTTCTCTCTGGATTACATTCATTCTACAAGAAACTATCAATATTAAAAAAACCCATAAATTTAAGCCAGCCTCTTTTTTCTGAAGGCATTTTCCAAATGAAGTCTGCCTTGCAGGACAATTTCCAATAAAACATTAATCTGTCAGTTGCTGTTCCTACATATTTTCTATTAATCTTTCATTTATTTGTATAAAACCGAACATTTTTGAATACAAGTTAAAAAGAAGTGTTTATGTATTTTTAATATATATTCAAAAGAAATTCATATTTCAGCAAAAATGTAAAAATTATACAAAAGATTGTTTTCCAAAGTTGCATGTTCTGAAAATCAAATCAGTATGTGCTGCAACTCATGAGGTGGTAGAAAGTCTCTTTCTATTCAGAAGTAAAATTTTCAGCTCAAATTGGGATTTTTCTGTCTGTGCCTCAGTGAAAAGAATATTTCAGTAACCTGATTATCAACTTTTGCTTTTCCTTGTTTAAGAATATTTAGATGTTAAAAATGTTACTATTCAAAATCTTTAAAGTGTGTTCAGGATGTAGAAATATGAGTATGTGGTTTGGTTTTTCCCCCTAACAGTTAAAGAAGTTTAACTTTAGGTCTGCTTCTAGATAGATGCAGATATATATATATATATATAAATACACACATTTTGTGGGATGAGGGGAGAGTTTGTATTTGATTGCCACCAGTGATGAAATCCCAGGGATTGCTTAAAGCTACATTAAATTTTACTTTTCTTTTTTAGGTTTGTTAAAGTTCTGCACTGTAGGGTTTTGTGGAATTGGGAGCTTAATTGATTTCATACTTATTTCAATGCAGGTAAGTCATGGCTTTCAAAACAAGATAGAAATCTGTGTTTTTTAAAGCTTTGATTTGATTACTAACACTTTGTTAGCATTTTGGCCTTAAGAACCACTGGACATTGAAAAATCAAGGCATTTATTTTGGCTCTGTTTGGAGATTGGTGTTGTAGAATATAGACACAAAATATCAATATATTTGCTGTTGGAATTAAAACTTAGATTAGCCATCTATAAATAGTGACAGTGAATAGCTTGGAAGCCACAGCACCATAAATTCAGATGGTCAGAACCTCTTTGTGTGAGGCAGAGTGTTGGACTCAGCATGGGATGTCCTGCTGCTCCCAGAGCCCTCAGGTTCTGTGTTTGCCTGTGCTTTATGCTGATGAAAGGAGACATTGCCACTTCCATTTCCCACCTCTCCTGCAAACTCAAGTCCCTCACCAGCAGAGAGCTGTGACTGAGGGATTCACGAGGGTTAAATCCCCAGCTGGGGTGACATCTTGTGACATCATGAAATTGCCAAATTGTTTTATTCAGCAGCGCAGCCATTTAGCATGAATTGCAAATCGGCTGCGATGAGCTCAAAATCCATGGTGGGCATGGGAGTTGTTTCTGTGGGTTTGTAGGAAAATATTTTAAAAGTGTGTACTTTGGATCTGTCTTTTGTGTGCATTCTCAAACTCCTTTCTCTGCTCTGCAGTGATCCTGCCTCAGAGCACTTAACAGATCCAGCTGAGAGTATCTTTCATCTCTCCTTGTTGATCTCCCTGGTGACTCCACATCAATTTAGCACTTCCAGAACAAAACCTCCATGATCTTTCCTCCTCCTCTTCATTCCTTACCTGTTCAGTATTTCAAAGACACTTGTCATCAGCCTAATTCTCTGCTGCCGACCCTCCTTTGTTCAGGAAAAGTGGTTTGGAGCCCACTCATTTGTTAGGCTGGTTTTGTGCCTCAAATCCTGCTCGGATTAGCTGAGTCCCAGTGCCTGCCTGTGTAATTTGGTTGATTAGAAGCCCAGGGGAAATGTTCCTTCTGAGACAGCGCTGGCTAAAACAGTTAAACTGCAGCATAACTTCAAAATAAATCTAGTTTCTGTTTGACTAATTAAGCATGACTAATTTTATGATGGGAAAATTAGCAGTAATTGAGACATTAGCACAAAGTATATATTTCACTTCATATTGAAAAGTCTTGGTTCTTTTTTCTGTTGCAGATCGTTGGCCCCTCTGATGGCTCCAGCTACATCATCGATTATTACGGGGCCAGGCTGACCCGGCTCAGCATCACCAATGCAACCTTCAGGAAAATGCAGACCTACCCCTGACATCCCTGACTCTGGCAGGGAGTGCCACAAACCCAGAGGTGCAGCTGGATTTCACAGCTGGATCCACTGGAATTGCTGAGGATTTGCTGGTCACCCCTCGTCAGAACGGAATATTGATATAAATGCACGGTGAACAAAGATGATAAAATGTGAAAGTTCCTCACGTTTACCTCAAAGGTGGAACTTTGGGGCTGCTCTGTTTCTGGGAGCAGAGGCTTTGTTGCTGAGTTACATCATCTGTGAAACGTGCAGACTGTTGCAATTTGCACTGATGTTGTGTCTGTTTCATTTAGAGTGTTACAGAGAGCTGCAGAGAGAGTTGTTCATAATAAATACGCAGATATTTATTCCATTGAAATTTATAAGAGTTTTAGCATGGATACACCTGGGGGTCTGTCCATGTGGCAGTTTGGAAATTAACTTAAATATCCCCAACTACACAAACTGCCTTTTTTTCCCCCTCCTATTAAGACCCAAATCTTAGGCTGGTGTAGCCTGTGAAATTGTGTTAATTAAAACAATTATTTCTAAATTTTAGTCAAGCTGCAAAATTTGGTCAAGTTCTGATCAACACTAGAAATATGGATGTGTAAAATAGAACTGCAGATGACATATCACAAAAAAAGAAGGGTGGATGTTGGGGTGCCCTGAGGTTAGAAAAACAAATAATTGTACTGCTTATTTTGATTTTTTTTTTCTTTTCCTCTCTTGAAACCATCCATAGTGAAATAAATATTTTTTTTTCTTCTGAAAATAAATTGGTGTGTGTGTGTTTTACAGCTACTGAGTGTCGAAAGAGTGAATTCCTCATACTACTAAAGCCCTTAAAAGAGTCAGTTGTGTTTCAGTGCAATAAATTCAGTATCTTTCAAAGCCGTTTGACCAAAGTCTTTTGGATAACCAGGATTTCACTGGATGTTCCTTTCAGGAAGAGTATGTACACACAGACAGAAAACATGTCAACAAAATCTTCATGCTATTTGACCAATTTTAAGCATTCTCTTCAGCTTCTAATGAAAACTAGCACTAACTGAGGGAGAAGGCCATGCCATAGAAACTTCTGTGTAATTTTTTTTTTTACAAAAGTTTGGGCCTTTTTTTTTGTTTTTCAGGTGAAACTTTCAACCTGTCATTAATATATCCACTATCCGTATTTTTAGGGGAATTCCCAAGAATGAGATTCCTAAGTGGATTTATGAAAGCACAATTTGTGGGGTTTAGGCTCTTTTTAACCTACACTAAGCCCAGTGCCCAGAGAGCTTTGTAAAGAAAACCCAAATCAGCATAACCTGACATGTCACGTAATGAGAATAAACCACAAGGAATACTTTGTGCTTAACGTTAATTCTTCCCTTCACGCAAGAAAGATGTGGTTTTGGAATCCTTCCTGCCATGCATTTTCCTTGCGGGTTCAAAGAGACAGGAGCACTCTGTCAGCTCCATTCCCTTGCCTGATATTTGTTCAGTCTCCCTTTGCTCCCTCTCTCTCTGAATGCTCTTTGTGCTCATCAGTTTTGTTCCCTGAAATACTTTGAAAAACAAGACAGGAAGCGGATGGAAAATGGATGTTTGAATCAAGTAAAATCTCCTGCCTAAGGTCATCCTGTGACTTGTCTGCTTTTTGTTTTTCCAACCCTGAAGCTTATAATGAAGCTGTGAAAATAAGAAGATGTCATGGATGTTATAATAAAAAAATAGCCTTGGGCGACTTATCACACAAGATTCCATTCCGAAATGTGTCTCCAGGTGTGCAAGTAGCAGAGGGTGATTTCAGAAATCCAGGCTGTGCTTCGTTATCTGTAAAAAAATTCCAGGAGCTGCTTTGTGTGAATCAGGTGAAAATAGGATTTTAGTTCCGAGGTCCATGAGATTCTAATCCCAGAAGCCAAGCAGCCAGCAGAGAGAGAGAGCTGCTGCTCCAAGCTGCAGTGGTTGTGTGGGAAGAGAAGTGTCAGCCAGGAAATCAGAGCTGCTCTGGGATCCTTCCATAATGGACACAGCCATGGGTGACATCTCTTCCCCTCAGAAGGGATTCCCCTTGTTCCTCTGCCATGTCCTGACAGGTTCCCACCCCAGCCCCAGTCCTCTCCCATATTTTAGGAGTGAGTGCCACAGATTGCTTATTAACCTTTGGGAATTTCATGGGTTGCTGCTGGGGTTGTGTTCTCTGTATGAACACGCAATAAATGTTAATATATGTATAATATATTATAATGTTTCTATCTGCTCCTTTATCTGCTCAGCTGAAGTGGGGAGAGGGTTAACTGAGCAAGCAGATAAAGCTGCAGGGCCAGGAAACAGTTAGTGAGGTCTTTGTTTTCATCTTGTAATTGTCAGATATGGCATGTTTACCATAAGGGCTGTGAAAAGTGTGATGCAAGATGTAAAGCTGTCCCACTGTGTTAATAATAAATTGGCTGCGGTAATATTTATCAAAATGTCTGTCCAATGATGATTTTTTGTGTTGCTGCCTGCTTTAGCCTTCTCCTGTCAATCAAGTTGTCCATCCCAGTCTTTCTGTAGTTCTGATTGCACTGCAATAATCTTCTCTCAGGATTGTTTTCCCCAAAACAGTAGCAAAGCAATGAAAACAATTAGACAATGTAGTATGTCCTCCCCCTGCCTTGTTCCCAGATAAAATGATATCTGCTGGCCTTGCAGATAGTCAGGAATCCTTCAACATTCCAACTAGGCAGAGAAGTATTATTCTGTATCTGTAAAAATAAAGAACATTAAAAATTAAAGGCTGGAGTTTAAAACAAGAGTTTGAGGTGCCCAGCCTTTTAAAACTCAGATAAAACTGTTCACTGGAGATGCTGCGGATCCAGGCCAGGCATTAAACACAGATCTTCCCAAACTACCAGTGCAATTCAAAAATTATTCAAAACTTCATTTCAAAAATGACTCTACAAACTGTCCTATTTCCCCCTTATTTTAATGACCAATTTGAGATTTTCTGCAGTGTGCTTAACCATGACCTGAAGGAGCCATAGCTGGGAGAAACATCCAGCTTTGGGCACTCCACATCTGCTCCACAGTGCCAAAGTGGTGGCACTTCAGTGTGCTGACTGCACTAACGAATGACTCTGGGTTGCTTTCCTTCAGCTGGGTTATCCTGTGCATCTCTCACTTGTGCCCAGAGCTCCTTTTCATGGAGTTTTTTTACATCAAACTGGTTATTCCTCCCGGGATTGAAACCACAACTCCGCCACAGCAACTTCCTGTGGCAGCATTTTGTTATCCTCACCCTTTCCCTCTCCACCACCACCCACCACTTATTACATGAAGATATCACTGCTGCTTTCAGGACCTGATAACACCTTAAATGTTAGCTTTTCCTCTGTTTCCAAAGATGTATTTCTGTACGTCTGCCAGTAAAACTTCTCAGCTCCACAGGAAGGTCTTTGTGTTTGAAATGCTCCCTTAGAATTTTTTTTTTGGAGAACATCTGTTGTCACCCCATCAAGGATTGTTTCCTTTGTTCCTCAGGAGTATATTCAGTTATATTTGCTTGCACAGCTCTGTCTATTCAGTCTACTCCCATCTCCTCTCGGTGTTTTGAGGGTTTTTTTTTTTTATTTTTAGATTCATTAGGTGTTTAGGCCATCTCTGCACTGCTGCTTACTCTGCACTTTTCAAACCTGCTTCCTCCTCCTGAAAGTGATGTTAAATACAATAAAGTTGGGTGCTCAAGCACCCAGCTGGGGAAATTCCAGAGGCAGGACCATGCATTTCCATTCTCTCACAGGACTGTTGCTAATTGTGTGATTGCTGATTATTTCAGTAACACATCACACAGACTTTCAAACTCAGTGTCTTCCCTAACTACCCTGCCGTTTTCATTATTATAAGTGGTCACTGTGTGGCTTCTTTAAAAAATGCACCATTTAAATTAATTTAAATCATGCTGTTTAACCAGCTACCTCGTCCTGGGTTCAGCATCAGAGTCTGCCAAAAAGTGAAATATAAGAGATTGTTCCATTTGCATCTTCTGCCTGAATCTGAGGAGAAAAAATAGCTTAACTTTAGGCATATGCTTAAGTGTTTTGCTAGACTGAAATATGATCAAGACTCTTCCCACTTTCTTCCTCTCAATCCATCTGTGATACCCAGAGAACCTTCCTAATCTCTGGGAATTAGACGAGAAAATCACATTCTGCAGGGGAGCAGAATGGCTGATGAATGTGAATGGCTGATGGTGTTGGATGCACTCCTGTGGCACCCCATGGACCCCAACTTTTTGTCACCTTAAAAGTGCTTTTTGGTGCTTTTTGTCCAAGTATCAGCTCCCTTTGGACATCCTGCCCCAATCCTTCCAGCTCTTCCAGGAGGTGACTCCTCAGAGCTGCATCCCTCATGTGGGAATGTCAGGGCACCGGATCAGGGATGCTGTGACAAATCCGAGCAGGGACCCTTTGGGGGACAGGAGCGATGTCGGGCTCCAGATTCTGCCTCAAACTCAGCCCCGCGCTGTCTCTCTGCCTCCAGTTTCCTGAAGGTGGAGCCAAACCCCCTATCAGATCCCAAATCTTCCCGAGCTGTTCCCTATCGCAGCCAGACCCAGCACTCCGGGGTTTTTCCTTGCACAGCACAGCGAGCTGGAAAGGGGCTGCGAGGATTCTGCCTGGCCAAAATGCGTTTTGCACCGCGGAGCTAAGACTGCAGCAAAGGCAAAGAAATCCAAGGATAAAGAGGACACCCTCAATGCTGTTTGCACCGTGTCTGATGGAGATCCACTTCCCAACACCCCCAACAAAATAAAGTATTTTTTAAAAAACGCTGCTTGTCTCAGATACCAGCTCCTTGCTTTTCCCAGGGTTTCTGGTTGTAACTCTTTGTGCTTCATAAAAATCCCGGCCATCCACGTGCTCCAATAACTCTCCATGATCCATTTGAATGGCTGCTTTCAGGACTGCAGTGCTCCCCGAGCTGCACAGCACATTCCTCGGGCTCTGCAGATGCATATGACACAGCAGAATTTTAGGCAGTATAAGAATTATAAAGCTCAGTTTCCATTACTGTAATTGCTATATAAATCCTACCTTAGAACAGGCCTATTTAACCTTGGTTTGAGCTGAGACTTGGTCCAAGTCTGATTAAGTTGAGCACCAAATTATTTTTTTTTATTTTATTTTATTTTATTTCTTTTCTCTGCAGTGTAATAACTTAGTGGGCAGCGGGGTGGGGAGGGAGATGAGATCCAGCACATCCTCTGCTCCCTGTCCTGCCAGGGGGTGGCTGCAGTCAGGAAATACCTGTCCCCAAGCAAGAGCAGGACGAAGGGAGCTGTGCATGCTGTGCCCTGGGAGCTGCACCGTTTCTCCCCTTGGAACCCGTGGCTGCTGCTGTGCACAGCGGTGCTCAGAGCAGGTGTGTGAGACGCCTCCAGAGCCTGCCCTCTCTGGGGGATGGAGCAGGAGCTCACAGCCTTTGGGTCATTTGCCACCACCTCGATGAATGTTGGGTGCCCTGGAGGTTCCCCCTCGGGGCATTGAGGTATCTGGGGGGGGTCAAAGCATCCAAAACTTGTACCAGGACAAGGAGCAGTGGGGTCAAAGTGAAAGAGGGGAAATTTAGGTTAGAGTTGCACAAGAAATTGTTCCCTGTGAGGGTGGAGAGGCCCTGGCACAGGGTGCCCAGAGTAGCTGTGGCTGCCCCTGGATCCTTGGAAGTGTCCAAAACCAGGTTGGAGCACCTTGAGATAGTGGAAGGTGTCCCTGCCCATGCCAGGGATGGCACTGGATGAACTTTAAGACCCTTCCAACCCAAACCAGTCTGTGATTCTGATGCTAAAACTGAGGAAGAAGTTTCCAGTTCCATAAGCAGAGGTTGGTGATGTCCTGCTGGAGAATTCCAGACTCCCTTTCAGGCCAGGGTGCAGCTTTGACATGGACAGCCATGACTTGCTCCAAAGAAACTCTGGCACAGCATTTCCCATGCCATAAACCTGCTCTGCAGTGGCTGCTTTGCCCCCCATCTCAGTAAAGCCACAGGAATGAATTTATTAATGTATCCTGCTTCCTTTACAGGGTCTTCTTCGAAGTTCCTTGACTTAACCACGGGGAAAACATGGCAGGAAGACGTAAGAGAACGCTGACAACTGAAAAACTGAGTGTGTTCACCTTGAGCTGGACAAGGCTGCCCACCATGAGGATTGTGCTGGCACAGGCAGGGGCCTGGGGAATGCAGAGGTGGGGGGTAATTTTTAGGACTTTCATTCCAGGGCCCCATTGATTACAGCCCTATTAAGAGGCCGATGCATGCGACTTTAAAGTTATTTTGTTAACTAAGGGTAGGCAATGGATGTGTCATGCTAACAACCATAATTGCTGGTGTGTCTAACACAGTATGTAAGTACAGTAGAGTGAATTTAAAAGGTTGTGGTAATCTAAGAATGTTAAAAGGGGAATGTGTGCCTGAGGGGCGTGGGGGCTGGGGAGAAAAACGACTTACTTGACATTCACTGTCTTCCTCCCAGCTCCTTTTGCTAAAGTAGGAACAGAATCGGAACAAAAAAATGTTTGTTTTACAGCTGTACCAAGTTACGGCGTGGACTCGTGCTCCCCCCCTCCTCTCCCACTTGCATCAAGTACATCCTGTACTTTTGGCAACATGTTGACTGGATATTTAAAAGCTGTGAACTGTTCTGAAAGTTTCACATACTGGGTTATGGGCCATGTGTGTTTGATCAAAATTCAATTACTGCACTGTACCATGCTTGGAAACCTATCATCCCAAGTTATGAAGTATGACGAAATAGGCTAATCTAATTGGTTCAGTATGGGAGCAGTATCAACCAAGCTTGTTATGATAAATAGCTTCCTGTGTTAAAGGTTCTCTAGAGCTTAAGTATCTTGGCTCACCTCCCTCTACAAAATAAGAATAGTGTTCCCTGGGAACAGTTACATCACTGTCCCTCTCCTACATTCACAATTAAAGGTTTGTGGATTTTTTTTCATCTTGCTGTTCCTTGAGCAGATAAACCGTGGACATCTCCTGCATTCCCCGCTTCCATCCACTCCCCGTTTCCTCAGGGTAGGCAGTGTGGTGCTAACCCTGATTCTGCTGTTCCTCAGGGCTGGAATGCACTGGAAGTGTTCAAAGCCAGGCTGGAAGGGGCTCTGAGCAGTGGAAGGTGTCCCTGCCCATGGAATGGGGTGGAAAGAGATGAGCTTTGAGGTTCCTTCCAACCCAAAGCGTTCCATGATTCCAGCAAGCTTGACCAGAATGCCAAAATCCGCCCTGGGGCTCGTGCGCTGCTGTGTCAGTGCATGAGAGGTGTCTGTCTGTACAAAGATCTGGAATTTCTGATGCAAAGTTAAACTCTATGGAAGAACTTTAATCCTTCTGAGCACCCAATAAAAGAGCTTCTGTTCAGTGAGCTCCACACCTATGGATGTGCAATTATCTTATTAAGCCCCGAAGTTTAGGTCATCAGTAGTTAAACACAAATCCAGGGTGCAAGTGCTGGATTATGGCTAGGGAAGGACTATGTTCTAAGCCTGGATTTGTAGTCACTAAATTTGGCTCTAAGACAGTGAGCTGTCTCCCATGAGATGATATTGGCTTCCTGATTTTATCTGGTCCATCTTTGGCAAGAAGTGCTTAGCTGGGATTTTGATGTCACAGTAATAGACAGTGTCAAGGGGGAAGAAAAAACAACACATGGAAAAGTGGCTCCTTATGCTCTGGTGATTCAAGTTTTTCCTGCCTTGAACCACCCCCCTCCATGTGCCTCCTAACTCAGAAAAGCCCCTTCAGGCAAAATAATTGTGTGATGATCACTTTACAAATATATAACTCAGGCCTGATAGGGCAAGGGCCTTTAGCACTGCTAAGTTTTCTCTTAAGAATAAAGTTATTCACTTACTTAGGGCTTGGTAGAACGAGTTCTTATGTAAGTGAGTCTTCGAATTAGCCCCAAGACTGCCTAATACCTGGATTAAGCCTGTATGGTGATTAATGCCTATTTACTGTATCTGTTATCCCACTGCATTTTGCTCTTCAGCCTTGATTAAGCCCTTTGCTTTACCATTTAAAATGTCCTGCTTAACCTTCTGCTTACAAACGTACACAGTGCTGAGCTTTGCACTTTTAACCAGCACAAGTTCTACCATAAATAATAGCATTTAATTTTAAAGTGCAACAGCTACAGTCACCACTTGATTAAATGACAGAGAACAGCAACAGCAAACTGGGGAACACAGAGTTTTTCACCACAAATGTCTACGTCCATGTAAGTGAAAAAATTACACCTTCCTGCTGCTGATTAGCACTTTCTGTGCAGGTCTTTATTTTACATGTTTATAGAAAATTATTGCCAAAAGAGCCTAAACAGTGACTCTCTGCGATTTCCCCAAATATGTTTTGAAGGAGATAAACTAGATTAATCTCTCTTTATAAAGTTCCCACAAGAAAGCTCACAGACACAGTAGCTTTACCTTCAAAAATAGAATGTGACTGTAGGCACTTATGCTAATCTCTTTTTTGGCAAATCAGCTTTTTTGTATT
The DNA here is from genome assembly GCF_027887145.1 of Ammospiza caudacuta. Lineage (NCBI taxonomy): Eukaryota > Metazoa > Chordata > Aves > Passeriformes > Passerellidae > Ammospiza > Ammospiza caudacuta. Next base: position 46,036,066 of record NC_080599.1, on the reverse strand, counting down.
GAATCTTGCTTGATTGAATAGCACTGGAGCTGCCAGAGTAAATGCTATTATCAATGTACAGTAATTAAGGAAATAGTCCTTGTCACTCCAACAGTGTCCAGGCAGTAGTGCCTTCTGTAATAAAGTTAAATGATAAAGAAATATCTCCAAGGTGTAGATACTGGACCAGGGGAGCTCTTGAGATGCAGGGAAAATAACCCAGCGTGGAATTACAGGTGGTGGGGAAAGTATAAATGCCTGTGGAATTCATGCTAAAAAGCCTGTTTGATGCTAAATGTTTAAATAGGAGCTCAGCACTAAAACACATAATTGTTTAATTTGTCATGTAATTTCCTGACTCAGGGCAGTTGAGCATCTCCCAGTCACCACCCTTAAAAAATGTGTGCGAGGGAGAGGAGGGGGGAGACCCTTCCATCATTCAGCAACTTCAAAGATCCTTTCCCCCTTCAGGCAGCAGCCTGCACGAATGATAAACCTTGCTTTAAGATCAGCAGAGCCCGGCTCTGCCAAATCCATTTGGGGAGAGAATTTCAGTAAAAAGGACTTGTCATTCCTTCCCCCGCCCTCCCGCTTCGCTTGGAACTTTACAGCCCGGGAGTCCTTCGGTGGCTCGAGATTGTTCCTGCAGCACCCAACAGGGAGATTCCCCAAGGACAGAGAGAGAGAAAAAACCCCTTTGGGTATGTTCTTCATTAAAACTGTACCACAGTAAACTGTAGGAAAGCAGGGTTGCTCTCAGGTCCCAGAAAGGGTGTTTAATAAGCGGGGAATGCTGATGGGTGCTGCCGGAGGTTTGCAGAGCTCTGGCCTACGACATGCTGAGCTCTGCACTTGAGAGCAAAGAGCTTTTGTCCAAGCAAGGTAGGTGCAGGAGAGATGTTGTTTAATGTGCAATAAATAACCAGGGGAGGTATTTAATCAAGTGTGCCGGGAAATACTGCTCATGTCCAGACACACACACATTTCCAAAGGGGCAGCCTGGGAGCGAGGGCTCCAAGGGGTGCGAGGGGCCGGCCAAGGAGCCCGCAGGGAGGCTGCAAAATTTCATCCCACTGTAAGACACACTCAGAATTCCAGCCCCTGTTCTGTCTTTCCCCTAGCAGCCTGCATCTTATCTCAGCTCTGTGTAATAATTTTCATATTTCACAGATCTGGCAGTTGTGCTGCCGAGGGTTTTAGCATTCCCTGCAACGCCCCCAGCGCTGCGGCGCATTGACATTCTGAAGGCTGGGCATCGTAACCCCGCCATTAAATCTTTGACACAATGAAGTGTCTTCTAAATAAATTCAGTGGGATCGATCCAGTGAACTTCAGAGTGCACCTTTTCAATTATTTTTTAAAGATGGAAGTGTTTTGTGCATATTGAGCTCTGGATTTGTGGGCTTGAGCGTGGACCTGAGCTCTGCTCCAGCAGGAGCTTATGGAAACACTCAGAGGGGATCTGAGTCCTTCCTGTGCTTCCAGCATGGCTCTGGGCTTCTGGATCTAGGACTCTTTCCTGTTGTACGTAAAACATTAATTATTATTCCAAAATACTTGGGGTTTTTTGCATTCCCTTAGCTCAACCTTCAGAGCTGTCCGCTTGAATCTGAGCAGAAGCACTTTGGTCAGAATTAAAGAAAAAGTGATAGCCCAGGCAGCAGGTTTTTAATTGAGGCCTGCCAAATACCAAAGGCAGATGCTTTTTCATTCTGTAGCTCCTGGATACGCCGTCTACATTTCGGTTTCAAGGACAAAGGAAACACTTACCCAATTAGATGAGGCATGAGATTGTGACATACGGGCTCTTTCCTTAAATAAAAAAAAATACTGGAAAAAGATTTTTGACCCTAAGTCAATGAGTGCTATTAAAATAATGAATACTCCATAAATCCAGCCATATCCATGGCCCACACTGGGAGCTGTGCTGTTCCTGTTGCAGAGGAGGCCGCGGGATAAATCCCCACACGGCTCCCTTGGCTGGATTGCATTTTGGAGGCCTTACTTTTAAACCAGGACAGACAGAGATGTGAGTCAGTGATTCAGGGACACAGGAGGTCTGTCACCTCCTCTGTCTGATGTCAAACATGATCTGGGTGTTGGAATACCTGGATTTCTCCCATAGGCTCAGCTGAGCCCAGGAATTCTCCTGCTCCTCTCATGAGGCTTGTAGGAGCTGATATTTGAATGGGAACACGGCTGGTCCAAGGTAATGCAGCTTTTGCTTGCTGAAGGTAGGAAATGGTTAACTTAATGCTTTCTACACCTCACACCTGAGTCTGAAGCATCCTAGAAGCCACCTGAGCTGCTGCAGGAGGAGCATCACACGCTGTCTGTTGGTGGAAGCAGGATACGTCGGGATCATCCTCATTTCTGTGTCTGGAGATGGAGGCAGCAGTTAAACTTTGAAATAATCACAGCTCTGCTGCCTCCCTCCTCAGAGCTGGGGTGTGTTTGCTTTAGCCTTTAGCAGACAGCTGGAAGTGTTGACTGGTAATTGTGGTGGGTTTCTGATGCTGCAGGAGAGCGAGGAGCCGGCTCTGCCCCGTGCCCGCCGTTCCCGCGGCTGGCCCTGCTGAAATGATTGAAATCCGTGTTCTCATCCCTGCATGCAGCCCTGGAGTCTCAGGTGCTGGGAATTAACGTTGCCTGTTTAATTACATCAGTGTGCAGTTGGAGCTGCTGTAGCTGTCCTTTCTCACAGGGAGGAATTGCAGCCTCACATCAAACTGGGTGGGGGACTGAGTGATACTGGAACAAATGGAAGTGACTGGAAAAATTGCTCTTGTCTTTCCAGCCAGGCCCAGCTGCCATTTTGATTTCTCTCCACCTTGGTGGCTGTCCCTGGACCTCTGCAGGGTTTGTCCTGCTGTACCCTGTGCAGAGCCATTAATCATGTGTGACATCAAATGGGGCCCCAAATCGCAGTGTTCACGATGACAGTTTGGGATGCCTGGACCCCTGGTGATTCTGGACTCTGAGTCCTTCCCAGCCTCAGCTGCAGAGCAGATCAGGCTGGAAGCTGCATCTGTGCCTGTTGGTGAGGCCCCAGCCAAGGGCAGGCACAGCACTGCTGCACCCAGAGCTCCAGTGCCAATCCTATCCAGTGGGAACCCCAGAGACGCAGGGAGCAGGGACAGCAGGAGGGACCACTCATGGAGACCACGAAATCACAGAATCCTAGAATGATTTGTGTTGAAAGGGACAATAAGTCCACCCATTCCCACCCCTGCCATGGGCAGGGACACCTTCCACTATCCCAGGAATATCCACTGTCCCTGTCCAGCCTGGCCTTGGGCATTTCCAGGGATCCAGGGGCAGCCACAGCTTCTCTGGGCACCTGTGCCAGGGCCTGCCCACCCTCCCAGGGAACAATTCCTTTCCAATATCCAATCTAAATCTATTCTGTCCCAGCTGAAAGCTGCTGATTATGAAGAAGAGATGTTCCCCTCCTCTCCTCTGCAGGAGCAGCAGCAGAGCTGACAGTGGCTGCTCGTCCCAGTGTCCCAAAGAGCACACAGAGGAGCAGCCTGTTCCTCCCCAAACCAATGCAGGTTGGGGGACCTCCCTGGACCCCTCTGTGCTGGACCAGGAGCAGAGAGCAATGGCATGGCTTAACTTTAGGCTCTGCTGCCTTGGGCCAGCTCAGCACTATCACCACTGAGCCAAACCCTCGTGTAATCACATTACTGCCACTGCCATTGCTTCCAAGAGAGCTTGTGCAGAGCTCCTTTATCCCTGCAGTTTACACATCCCTAAAAACCACACAGGGTACAGTGAGGTGAGGAAGAAACACCATGAATTTTCATCATATTGATATTTCTGGCCCATTTTACATAGTCACCATGTCCTTGGTGATGGGGAGCAATAAATACCCTGTGCCAGGCTCACATTGCCATGGATGGGAGAGGAAACAGCAGCCCAAAGGGTGTCACATTCTAGAAACCTGACCTGGAAAGAAGGATCCACAATTAATTAGATGGGTAAGGGAGTCTTGATTATCATTAAAAAAAGCCCATGTGGCAAACAGCTTTAAAACATCCCAGATATTATTGATGAATTTTCTGTGGATAGGAAGAATTCAAAGGGCTGCTATTAGCATTCTGCACAGAGAGGGAGCAGATCTATAGCACGGCTCTCAATAAATACATTGCTGCAGTAAACTTCTTTAGCACTTTGCAATTCACATCTGATCTCTGCTGACCTTCTTTTTTCTCCTAATTAAACCTTTAGCTTGCAAATGAGCCATTTCCTACATCAAACTGGTAGATGGGGAAGGAGGAAATTCTACCCGCGATTTATAGGAGCTGCTGCTGACCCAACTGTCTATCACAACCTGTTCTAATTGATCCCTCTTTGAATTAAATTTGACCAATTACTTTCTCCTAGGTGAACAAAGACGAGAGTCTCCTGCAAAGCTGCTGTGCCACAGCACCAGCAAGGCTGGGTGTGTGCAGTGGGAAGGACATATCCATCATTTTGTGCATGTAAAAAGGTACAGTCTGAGTGCCCCCAGCACCCAAACCCTCTGGTTTCCTGAGCCAAGTGTTTTGGAAGGTGTTTTTGAAGGAGGGGGCACGGGGGTGACTTTGCTGCTCCCACAAGCTCACATCCTCACCTGCTGTCACTCCTGCCCTGGTTTTGGAGCTGGATGATCCTCCAGGCTGCTCATGACCCTCAGTACTGGCTGCCTGTGAAGCCCTTTCTGACCCAAGGAGAGATCCCCCAAGTCAATCAGTGCCTGGTGTGTCCCTGATGAGGACTCAGAAGGGAATGGAGTATCTGAGATGGGTGTCACAGCACTGAGATGTCGAGCTGCTGACCTCAGGAGTTCAAGTGTACTCTTGGCTGAGCTGTGTAGGGTTCTGCCTGTCCAGATGAATCCTGTGCCCTTCCCTGTGGCTGAAATGTGGGAGTCTGGCTGGGAGAGCACCCTGTGGCAGCAGGGAAGGATCCTTGGCTTGGCTGGACAGCGAGAAGCTGGATCTGCACCAGCCAGCATCAGTCCAGTCCATTAAAAAGTCATGAGTCTCACCTCAAAATCCTGTACAGAAGTACATTTTATCTGATTTTCCTTGTCTCCCAGCTCCAGGGCGTGCATTTTCAAGCCTTGCTTCCATGGCTGAAATGATGAGAAATGTTCTTTCCCACAGGAACTCCTGGTGGCTGCAGCTTCCCAAATAGCATCAGCTCCAGGATTTGGCACTCCTGTGTCTAACCCATCCAGGCATTTCCAAAGGCCCTGGGTGCAAATCCCCCTTCAGCCAGCAGCTCCTGCCCTGTGGAACAGACTCTGCCTCTGGAGTATCCCTGGGATAATTCCAGCCTTTTCCTCTCCTCTCCCAGCCACAGGGAATGGGAAACCTCGCCAGCATTCCTGCCCCATATCCAGAGCCTCACCGGGAAAATGCTCATCCTTCAGGAATATTGGACATCTTGTTGGGAATTGTTCCCTGGGAAGGTGGGCAGGCCCTGGCACAGGGTGCCCAGAGCAGCTGTGGCTGCCCCTGGATCCCTGGCAGTGCCCAAGGCCAGGCTGGACAGGGCTTGGAGCACCCTGAGACAGTGGAAGGTGTCCCTGCCCTGCAGGACATGGAAAAAGACAGCCTTTAAGGTTTCTTCCACCCCAAACCATTCAAGGATTCTATGAATTTCTGCATTGCTTGGAGCACCTTGGCAGGGGTGGAACAGGATGAGCTTTAAGGTTCCTCACCAACCCAAACCATGGCTCCAAACCATTCCATGATTCTGTGATTTCCAGCCGTGCAGGTTCCCCTGGGCTGTGGCTGTGCCCCACATCTCTTCTTCCACAGCAAATCACAGAAAAAAGGTGATTTTTTTTGTTTTTTACCCAGCTCATCCCTCATCCTGGGTGAAGCAGATCCCTCCCAGTTCCTGTGCCAGAGGAACCCTCCCAGAATCTCATCCTGCTGGTGGATGGGAGGATCCCAGGGCTCCCCCAGGCACTGAGGATTGCTGCCAGACCCCTTGGAGCCCTTTGGGGTGGCATTAAAACGTGGCTGACATTTTCCACGCTCCCTCCTCAGCGCTCTGGCTGCGATATAAATTTTCTGGGAGTTCTGCTGTGCTATTTGCATGCATCCACAGCACTGTTTGTTTTCACACAGTGACCTACATAACTCATTTTAATACGTACCCTGGCAGCAGGGCTGGGCTGCAGGGGTGTCAGGGGGATGCAGGGCTCAGCAGCAATGAATCCATCAACCCTGAATTTTGGGAGAGAATGGTGGGAGCAATGGCATTCCTTCCTCTGGCTGTCCTGCTGGAGCCCTCTGTGCTGGTAAAAATGGTGTTGGGCCACTCCCTCTGATTCCCAAATGGAAAATTCACTAAATGTTCCAAAAAAAATTGAGGAAAAAAAGACCAAAAAAATTGGGGTTAAAAGGTCCAAAAAAAAAAAAAAAAAAATCTGGGAATGGGGAGAACTTCCTGTGGGAAAAGGGAAAAAAATTGAATCAAATTCTGATTTTGAAGCAAAAAAATTCTCAACAAATTTAAAAAACCCCAAAAATTCCCAAAAATCTTGGGATCCAAAATTCCAAATAGGGATCCAAAATAAATCCGGGAATGGAGAGAAATTCCAGTGCTCCCAGTACTGGAATTTCTTAGCTGCCAATTTTCATGAAATATCCATATTTTATTTAATTTTTCTCCTCTGTTCTCTTCCCTTTTTGCAAGATAATGACTCCTGTTGGTGGAAACACAGCGATCCTCCAGGATGCCCCAGCTATGGGAAAGGTGGGAGTGTTCCCTCAGGCCACACACTTCCATGCATTTTGGAGCATGGATTTAGTTCTGCAATTTGTAAGAGCCATCAGGATGTGCTGCTGTTGCCCCTGTGGTGAGCCCAGCCTGACCCCAGGTCAGGCTCTGCCTCTTCTTCACTTCATATTAAATATTGTTAAATATTTAAGCAAAATGGCTCTGATTTAGGAGAATCGCAGAGCAGGTACAGGGCTTCAGAGCAGCCCAGGGGCTGTTCCTGACCCTCCCTGGCCAGAAAATCATAAAGATAATCCTCATTCCACTGAGCCCTGGCTGTAGAGGTGAGCTGGCCTCACTTCTGGTCCTGCTGCAGACACCCCCAGTGCTGTGTGCCCCTCATCTGGCCCATTTCAGCTGTAGCTGCAGCAGCCTGAACCTCCACACGGGTTTCTCTGCTGATATTTCATGACATTTCATGTACATAATCTGCATATGTTATTTTTAGCAAACTTTCTCATGTGCTCCACATCTTGTTCCCATGAGCAGTTGGGAGAGTTTGATTTTTTTTTTTTTTTGGTAGCTTTTCCTCAGTCAAGATCAGGTTTTGAATTGCAGGAGCAACACACACATACCATATTTTTATTTCTTTTCACAAAGAAGCTTTAAGGGAGGGATAAAAAAGCCAAAAAGCAAAGGCAAGTGAGGTGGCCCAGCTCCCATTTCTAGGAATTTCCTTGCTTGGGATGCTTTGGGGTGAGTTTCCATCATTCCCCCAAAGAACCAGCATCCTTACTGAGTGGAAATAGCATTGTTCTTGGTAGAAATAGCATCATTCCTGTGGAAATAGCGTAATTCTTGGTAGAGACAGCATCATTCTTGGTGGTAACTGCATCATTCTTGGTGGAAATAGCACCATTTTGGGTACTTTGGGAGCAGGACAAGTCCTTGCTCTTCGCTGGAAATGCTTTGCCACAGGGAGATTCTACACGGAAATGCAGCATTTGCTGCAGGGAGAGTTATCCTGTTGGGTGTTTTCTAGGAACTGTGGCTCCAAGCTCCATGCCTGTGTGGGAGATGCAGCTCTTGGCTGGAAACTCTGAGTCCTTTCACAGGGAAAACCCCAAACTTTGAAACTTAGGTCTGCCTTAACTCTTTGGTGGAGGTGTTCCCTGGGAGAATGGGGTTTTGCCAAACATTTGTGGATATTTGCTGGTTGGAAGATGAATGCTGGCCTTGGGAGGACACCTTCCTGTGGTGGTCTGTGCCTAAAGGGGGTGATCCATGCATGGGGTCCATGAAGGGAGAGAGGATCCCTGAAGGCACCTCTGGCCTCAGGGACAGGTGAGTCAGTCTGGACTCAGCCACAGGTGAGTCCGAGTGCCCTGAGCAGAGCTGGGCCAAGGCCTCTGCTCTGAGACCAAAGCTCCATCACACAATCAGCTTTCATTTCCAAGGCTTTTTGTGAGCCACAAAAAAGGATCTTGAGAGGTTTTGTGAGGATCTTGGGGCTCCCGTCTGTGCTGGCCACCAGCACCTCATGGCTTTACCACTTGGCAAGGCCTCTCTGCTCCAGTGCACAACCAGGAATTGTCTCCTGGCCTGGGTGTTCCCTGTCAGATGTCTAGAACAGCTTCTAGAACATAGGAGAAGAGTTTGTTTGAGAGACAGAAGAGTTTATGAGGTTTTTTTTAGGTCTCACTTGGCCTCCATCCCCACAGCACTGTGCCCTGGGGTGGGTGGAACCATGAGATTCATGGATCCATCCTGGCTCCTCCATCAAGGGGCAGGACCCCTGGATCCAGGGGAACAACAGGGACACGTGGTGACACATGGCAAGGCACAACCTTGAGCAAGCAGCGCCGGGCAGCCCCGCAAGTTCCTCACGGCACAGCTGGGGCCTGCTGAAAAGCCCTTCCCGAGCGCTTGGAGCAACGAAACCTCTTTTTTCCAAGCCCTCGTTGTGTACTAATGAAGGAATAAAATAAACATTTGGTAACAAACCCAGCATATGGTTATTGTTTGCTGCAAGGACAGGGGAAAACATGACTCCATCGCCGGGCGAGAAGGCTGCAGCTGCGCTATTGCGTTTCCCCGCCGCGCTTTATTTAATAAACCTCGGCCTGCAGCCTCCACGAAATTTTTCTTTCCCCTCCCAAGCCCCCAGAGCTGGTTTTGGTGCCTTCTGCCACGATGGCCATGGCGGGGTCGCATGTGCCCTTCGTTAGGCGAGGAATCTGCTTTCAATTGCGGCCCTTGGGGTTGTATTTTCACAGCGGCTCATTAGTCAGCGGCCGCTGACAGGCCGCTGTGAGTGTGCCATCTCCCGCATTGTCTGTGTGCAAGTGCAGCGCCCAACATGATTTATTTAGGTTTTAATTAAAATTTGTGGATAGGCCAGTGATTTTTAGCAGCGCCGGTTGTAATTTGTGGTTGCACGGGGGGAAAAAAAAATAAAATGAAAAAAAGAAAAATCAATAAGCTTGTGGAGTTTATGTTTTTAGAGGTACCTGCTGGTCCCTCCAGGCCAGGCAGTTCCCAGCCCTGCCCATTCAGGAGAGATGGAACACCTTTGGTTCCCACAGCGAGGCACAGACCTGGAATTGCTCCAGCAGGTAAATCAATGTCCCATGGGTGATGTCCTGGTGACCGAGCTCTGAGTGGCTGCAGAATCCCAGAATGGCTTGGGTTGGAAGGGATGTTAAAGCTCATCCACCCTTGCCATAGCAGGGACACCTTCCACTATCCCAGGTTGCTCCAACCTGGCCTTGGACACTTCCAGGGATTCAGGGGCAGCCACAGCTTCTCTGGGCACCCTGTGCCAGGGCCTCACACCCTCCCAGCCCAGAATTCCTTCTGATATCCCATTTCCCATCTCAATCTACCTTCTTTCAGCTTGCAGCCATTCCCTGTGTCCTGTCCCTCCATGCCTTGTCCCCAGTCCCTCTCCAGCTCTCCTGGAGCCCCTTTGGCCACTGGAAAGGGCTCTCAGCTCTCCCTGAAGCCTTGTCCTCTCCAGGTGAACACTCCAAGCTCTCCCAGCCTGGCTCCACAGCAGATGAACTTGGAGCATCTCTGTGGCCTCCCTTGGATTCGCTCCAGCAGGTCCACGTCCTCCTTATTTAATTATCTTGTATTTAATTATATTTAAATTTAATTAATATCCTTCATATATTTAATTGCATGTTCCAGATCACAGCAGCACCCAGGGGGAAGGTGGGTGACAGAAGGAGGTGGCTGAGCCCTGAGGTCCCACGAGCAGGACAGGTGACTTGTGGCTTGAAAACAGAAGTCATGAGTTAAAAACACTTTGGAGGTGTGGCTCACCCTCTCCAAAATAATCTGGAGTACCTGGATGCCTTCCCCACTGGCAGCATTCCTCACTCCCCTGGAGCAGCAGGAATTTATCTCTATTTTGGTAACTTTTTGTGACTCTAAAGGAACATCTAGGAGAGGAAGCATCAGGAGTTGGTGAAGCCTCAGGGGCCCCTCTTGCCCTGTGGGACCCCGTGGCCACTGCCCCAGTGAGAGGGGATGCGTTGCTCTTGCTGAATGAAGATTTTCTTGCAGCTCATGACATCAAGATGTGTATTTATAAGGGCCAATAAAGCACTAAGAGACTAAACTCAAGCCCCCCCCGCCCAAATTACGAAAGTTTGAAACCTTTCTTGGCCTAGAGAAGTCCCTGCTGTACCTGATGTAAACATGTATTAATTAAAGCACTTTGGAAATGCAGAGTATTGACCTAAGGGCTGTAATGGCTCTTCTTGAGCAATTACAATCCATCACCAGCCCCAGACCTCGGGAGGGGTTTTTTGGAGGCGCGTTATTGACCCGGCGGCCCCGGGCGGTTTCCTCCCTCACACAGACCCTTCCTGCCCCAGGGCTCGCATCCTTCCCGGGGAAATGGTCCGAGGGGGAGGCCTGAAATCCCTTAAAATTAATAAATAGGATGTATTCCATCCTGCCCCCTCCCCACCGCGCGCCTCCTCTCCCACTCCCTGTCGCCAAGGGCGCTTTAAAGCCTTTCCACCCACCTGCAGGCCCAGGCAAACACCTGGAGCAAAATATTTATATCTAAAAGAAAAACTTTTTGCTTTCCAGTGGTGGAAACCCTTCTCAGCTGAAGCATTTATCTCCCGAGACTTACACCTTCTAATTTAATTTTCCCCTAAATCAAACAGGGTATTAATCCACAATAGAAAACACGTTCCAGTTGCACAAACAATATTTAAATGGTATAATAGGGACATCTTTTATAAATACTTCTAACAAATCCTGAAAAAAACCCGAATGTGTGGGCTATAATTAATAGAAATGCCAAGTGCCAGCTAACCAGGAAAACTCCAGCATCATAAATCTGCCCCAAGCCTTCTCACACACGCTGATGGATGGGGACTTGCAGCTTAAATATTTAACAATCAATAATTCAAATACCTATCCTACCCTATTAAATTTGTCACATTTATTTATACATGCAACATCCAGCTGAAGTTTCTCTCAAAGTTGGGCCTCTTCCATCCAGTAACAACATGAAGAATTTTGGAAGGGAAAAAAAGGTGTCAGGATATGAAATTCCTGTGGAGAAATAGGGAACAATGGGGAGGGGGAATTAAACCCCATATCCCAAAATAGTTGGCTGCGTCTCCCTCACCCTAATGGGTTTGGATAATGCAGTGTGCAGGCAGGTGCTGTGTCCTATGAATCACATTTATAGGGATATTTTCCAATTTCCTTGCTGCCCAAGGCAGGGAGCTGCTGTTCATCCTCCGCAGATGAATATTTCAGTGGCGCAGGGTGGGCTGCATCCCCTGCCCACACATTGTGTCCCTCCTGGAGCAAATCTTATAAAAACCTAAAAAAGCCTGGAAAAAAGGGTGGCTTTGGGGCTGCCCTGAATGGCAGCAATGCTTTGTGAGGGTAGAATGGGACATAAAAAAATAAATAAGCACTGAGTGCAGCACTGGTGAGAGGATGATGATGATGATGATAATAATAATATCAATACTACTAACAATATTACTATTAATAATCAAGTGACACCTTTCCCTTTTGCAGCACCAGCAGCCTGGCTCTGTTTCTCAAAGGTTTTTAGGAAAGTGGGATGACTGCATGGTTTATAAGGTGAAGCTCAGCTCTGTTTCCATTGATCCAGAGGAAGAGGAGGTGGCTCAGAGCGTCCCCTGTGCTGCTGGAGACTTGGCCATGCCTCCTGTGGCAGGGAGGGCCCCTTGGCCCCTGAGCATCATTGATTTTAAAGGACCACCAAGACCTGAGAGGTTACCAAACTCCTGCACCCAGATTTCTGGAAGCATTTGAACATCCCCATGGGGCTGTGTGTGGGTGAGGAATGAAGGGTGTTGACCGTGGCCCCTGTCCCCACCAGAGTGTGCCTGTGGGCCCGAATTACGGTGCCATAAATCTCCATGGCAAATTTATTGCCATAATTTATCATCTCCTGTTGCTGAATGGCCAAGCAGTTAATTTTGAGATGAAGTGGTGCCATTTTCATCAATACCTGTGTGCTAACTGCCCATCAAAACATCAGCTGCAATTAATACAGCGTTGCTGAAGCACTGAACCAATAAATATTCCCAGTCTTGGCTGGTCTTCAGCAGATGTTGGGCAGACCCATCGCCTCAGTGAGTGCTGCTCCACTTGCATCAACAGGAATATTTGCATTTAAGGAAGAGGTTAAGGAGCCAGATCTCCCTCTGAGCAGGGCAAAGCACCTGCATTTCCCTGCCTGAACGCCACTCTGGGCTTTTTCCACCCAAAGTTTTTTGATTTCTGTGAGGGGCTATTGCGTATTCCTCCTGCGTCCTGAGCCAGGCTGACACATTTTGATAGCGATAAATAATAAATGGGATTTATTTCCTTAGATGCTGATGGAGACCTTTTCTCCCACAGGAAGAAAGAGAAAGTCAGAAAGCTGGAGGGGAAGAAAACGTGCAAGGAAAGGAGGGAGAAAGCAGAAGGTGGTGCTCACTCCACTGCCAGCACAGCCATCATCCTTGTGGGACAGGGTCACTCTTGCACCCCTCGTGCTTCCTCCACCAAACCTCAGCCAACACCCTCAGTAATGAAGGATATAAATAAATAACAGTGAATGAATTTTAGGGAGGGATGGGCAAGAATGGGGAACGGGCAGTGGTGAGGAGCAGTTGGAGCTGATGGGTGACCCCTCCCTTTGTGCTGCAATTGCAGGTGGTAATTTTCCTGTGTCCGTTCATGCAGTGATGCACACGGGTGGGTGCCTGTCCCTCCCTCCCATCCCGGTTTCCCCCGTGCTCACAGCCAGTGCTGGGAGGAATCATCCAGCTCTGGCAGCCCCTGGGACAGGCTGGCCACACCTGGGCTCCCTTCCAAGCCCACGGGCACTAGCACCACCATTTGGGCTGGTTTTTGCCCATTTGGGACAGCGAGCACAAGCTCAGCACCCTCACCCCCCTGTTCCTCCCTCCTCGCAGAGCTTGTGGGGGTGAAAGGGGCCAGCGATGTTGGCAAGCCCTGCCTGGGGTACTGTGTTTCCTTTGAGGACAGATTTGGCTTTTCCTCGCTGTCTGGTCTCATTTATGAGGAAAAAAAAAAGCCAAATTGAACAGGCTCCAACCTGTCCTCAGCTGCCACACCACATGCACTGGTGCCAGCACTGCCCACATGGGAGGCACACAGTGAGGGGCACAGACAGGGTCCCCCCCATGGGATGGTGACATTAGACCTGTGCCCAGCCTGACCCTCCCGCCCTGGCCTTGCAGCCAAAACCAAAACTCTGTGGAGGTGTGAGAAAGGAAATACCAGCGGTTTATGTGTGTCAGGCACACATTTGTTAGAAAACACTCATTTCCCCCCAAATAAAATGGAAGAGCTGGTGTTGCAGCTGGTGCTGCCTGGGGAAGGGCTGGGGGTCATGGGGGTCCCTGTTTGCTGTCCCCAAGGGCAGTGGCAGAGCTGCACCAGCCCTCACCCTTCAGGTGTGAGCTTGGTGTCTGCTTTTACATAGAAAACAGCCAGAATGGCTTAAATGCAAAAAAAACCTTTCTGCAAATGCTAAATTCTGCATGTATCTTTTAAGCAAAAGGTGATGCAGAGTGAAAAACTTTGAAGGAAACTTCAACATTTATAAAAAAGCTTATATTTTGCCTATTTCTGCAACCAGAGCCTTGCAGAGAGAGGCAGCTCTGCCAACAGCTCCAAGGTCAATCCCAACAGCCCTGGCTGTACTGGGGCTCCTTGGAAATGTGGCAATATTTTTATAGTTTAGTTACATTTAAAGATGCATTGTAGCACTTGCAGCACTTATTAATTACCTGGATCTTTCCTAGGTGTGCTTCATCTCTTTAATTTGAATGATTAATCTGCAGAGATTTGCTGAGGATTACTCCTATATTGGAACGATTTTGTGCGACGGGACACCAAAACCATGGGGAAGAGTGGCCAATGTGACAAAAGTGACTCAATTTACCCAAATATCCCCACGATTTGGGATGAAGCTGCTGCCTGGGAGCCTGCCCAGCACACAGGGCTGGGGCCAGGAGAGGTTGATGCCCGATGCCCACGGTCCTACAGCCGCAACCCCACCCCGTGCCCGGCTGGGAGTAAATAACAACACGGCCTGTTAGCATTAGCAATTTTTTATTTTCCTTTTTTGTTGCATAGGAAATGCAGTACTTGCTTCCAGTAATTGTATTGTAATGTGAGAAGGTGGTAGCACTAATGGTTGAATACAAGAGTTAAACTAATCCACACCAGCTCAAAAAACCTGCGGAGACTTAGTTGAATAAGAATGGATGCCCACAGTGATTCTCAACCAATTACAATTTTTTTCACAGAACACAGTAAAACTAAAATGGTAACTATGAGAGTCAATACAAGTATACTAGAGGCACGAGGGGCCTGACTCATAAAAAAAAAATGAACACGACATGGTATTAACACGGGTGTCAAGTGAATTTGCAGCAGATCTTTCACACGGCCGGTGGAAATTTTAGCGCCTCAAATCTCAACCCGCCGCCGAGGGACTGGGCTGGGCTGGGGCAGAGTTCGGGAGAACCTGCACAGCCGGCCAAAATGGAGATTTCTCCTTGATTCTGTTTCCCAAGAATTTTGTGGCCCTGTCCCCAAGGCAGCAGTTGCAACAAGGACGAGCGGCGTCGGTGGCGGATGCCGAGCCGGGCGCTCTCACCCTACCATGCTCCATCTAGAAACTCATCTTCTTTTTGTTTTTCCCCTCATATTAATTTGTGGATGCAGATAAAAGGGGGGGGATTTCACCCAACACAATTGTTTTTGTTCATGCTCGAGCATAGAAGATTAACTAAGTGGAAAATAGTCTTCCCTAAGAGAAAAAAAAAAGCATCCAAAGTACAAAAGTTCACATTGCGGGCGAGCGCTGGCCCCGACGGAGGGTTTCTCTAGAGCTCAGAGGTAGCGATCGAGCGCGTTTTGTTCTGGTGCGCACAAGATCTCTTTTGCGATCGAGTCGCGGTGTCCCGAGCCCCCGGCACCTGCCGGAGCCGTCCTCCCCCTTTTCCTCCTGCCAACCTGCACCTCTGGGGCTCGGAGCATGGTCCTGGCTGCCTCGCCTCCTCCACGGCCCCTTGCCACCGGCTCCTGGTCTCCGTGGGCTGGGGGAGGCGGAGAGGGGAAGGGGAGGGAGAGCAGGGCCAGCGGGGCTCGCCGGGGCGAAGCCCACCCTCAATTTGGAGGAGAGGAGCCCACCAGCCTCCCGTGTTAATAGCAAAGGAGCTTTTATGAATCGGGCCCAAAGTTTTGTACAGAGTTTGTTTTGAAGAAAAATATTGCAACTGTGCATGAAACTAAACAACCACATGAGGTTTTTTTTTTCTTTTTTTCTTTTTTTTTTTTTTTTTTTTTTTTAAAAGGGTTTTTTTCATTCTATATGAGGAAGTCTGGTGTGAAGAAGGGTCAAGCATGGGTACCTGGTTCACCGCTGCCCATTAAGAAATCTCTCGCAACATGAGCTCGGTCTCATTTGTGGGTTTAAAGGACTGTCCCTTCAATTTGAACTGTTCTTCAGAGCAAGCTCTCTGAATTCTTAGGGTAGCTTTTCGAGACGAAAATCTTACCAGGCACGGATTTCTGGTCTCAAACACCATGTCCTGCCCTCTAGGAAATTAAAAAAAAAAAAAAAAAAAAAAAAAAAAAAAAAAAAAAAAAAAGGAAAAAAAAAAGAAAAAAAACCCAAAACACAAGTAATACTGAATTTAAGTAAATGTATACCTCCAAAATACTGAAAACACCCCAAATCAATAAAGACAGAATTTGCGTTCTCAGTGAAATATCTTTAAACCTATCTGACAAGAACCAAGTCAGAAAAAAAGACTAACATAACTTTGAGTAATATTCATACAGCTACTAAGCATTATGGAATAGCATGCATTAATATTGTACGGTTATTTTACATCACCTATATCAGAAGGTTCTGACAGACAGCGAAGGCTACCGGTGTAGAAAAATCTTACTTCAGAAGAGCAATATAATACAGATTTCACAGGCACTACATTTTAATATATCAGGTATTATGCTGGTTTTCTTATAATTCTTTCTGTCCTAAAGCTGGCATTATAACAATGACCGAAAAGGCAAGGATCGAAGTAAACGGAAAGTAGATACCAAAGTTGATATATTCTTTTCTTTTTTTTTTTTCAGATAGATTAGTGCATAGTTTTCATGCAGATAAACACTGCTATGCATTTACATTGTTGGAAAGCAGAGTGAATTGAGCCCAAGTTGTCACATTTTTGTAAATCATTTTGCCAGCCTGTAATAGCACCATGTAATGGATTTGCATTAAACATTAAATTGATTTCAGAATTGGTGACACAGAATTCACTACAGTTAAGTGCTATGGAATAGCTTCAATGTTACCTGCTATATATCAAAGCAATTTTCATCCCACTGCTTTTTTATTGGAAAAAATAAAAGGAAAATGTACTCGATACTAATTAGACTATTGCGCAGCCTTGGACTTGATGATGGCATAGCTGGGTTTACTGTCAAACAGTAATACATGCATTGACTTCAAGACAAAATTGGCATTGTAAGCTTGATTTAATGAAAATCCTGCCTAGCAGGCAGTGTTAACTTCACAAGACCTGCCTCTGACAGACCTCATGAGGTTGAATTTGTTATTTATTTATTGTTTAGGTGCCATTGAAGCTCTCCTTACATTGTCATGCCGGTTATGGTTTTAATTTTGTTCGATGGAGGCCTTCTACCAACAAAAAAAAAGAAAAAAAAAGATATTTCCAGAGACACAATGCAAAGTACAATATTAACTGACATTCTTAAAAAAAAATAATTCACCACAAGGAAAAAAAACCTGTTTTAGGCTATGTATCTGGGTTTTTTTGTATTTTTGTACAGTAAATATTTTATAACACTGTTACTACAAAGCTGCAAATATACGGAACAAAGAGAACTAGAGAAAGAAAAAAAAAATGTTAGAGGGATTTTGCATATTCCTGTGGGCTGACTGAATACTGTGGAGTTGAGAAAACTTGGTGTTTCTTTTCCCCTTCGACCTTAAGGGGAGGGGGAACAAGCAACAGAGACAAAGTGTACCATGGCTGCCTAAACTCGAAGCCCGAAAGTTTTTCTTTTTATTATAAAGGAAAAAGAATAAATAATAATGGCATTGCTGGGGTGTGCGGCATGAGAAAAGCAAGTGCCCTCGCTCAAAAAAAAAACCCAAAAAAAAAAAAAATTTAAAAAACCCAAAAAAAGAGGGGGGGAAAAAAAAAGAAAGGAATTAACTTGGGAAAAAGTCAATTCGCGCTAAGCCATCCCTAGGGCTTTAAATTTGGGTGGGTGGGGGTGGGCACAGGTCAGAGAATTTGTGCGTCTGACAGTTCTGGAGAGAAGGAGGCGGGGAGGAAAAAAAGTTCTTGGGTGACTCGGAAGGAGCGCCCGGCGCGGGGCCGGGGCTCTGCGGCCGCCCGCACGGCGGGACCATCCAGGGATGGATGGATGGATGGATGGATGGCTGGGTGGGTGCATGGAGGGATGGATGGATGCCCCATCCCTCCTGCCCATCC
Source organism: Ammospiza caudacuta (assembly GCF_027887145.1). Taxonomy (NCBI): domain Eukaryota; kingdom Metazoa; phylum Chordata; class Aves; order Passeriformes; family Passerellidae; genus Ammospiza; species Ammospiza caudacuta. The sequence goes on along the minus strand of NC_080599.1, from coordinate 46,018,304 downwards.
CTGCTCGCCTCCCCGCTCCTCTAAAGGAGGACTAAAACACTGTTTGTTCTCTACACCTGCACAGAACGGAACTGCCGCGTTTCCTGCGTGAGAGGGAGGTGAACGCAAACTGAATTTAGTGTGTAATACTTTACAACCCCTGTTGGTTAACACCCTTGACCTCCTACCTAATGTTTTAAAGCCTTTAAAACATTTTTTTTTCTCGCAATTCTGCTCAGAGTTCCCTAACTTTAGCGTCATCAAACTTAATATGACAAAAATACCTTCAAAAATACAGCATACCTGTAATGTCCATTTACAATGGTTCTTCAGTAGCCTATACTTCTCAAGCATAGGAATATGCTATACCATTGAGAGAAGAAAAATAACTGTATTTAAATACATACAAAAAAAGGAAACGGGAAAGTTTTTAACTTAAATCCAGTTCCCAAAGGAAAAAAAAAAAAAAAGCAATTCTATGAACGCTGCCTTTATAACGAACAATCAGAAATTCCACTAAGCTAATTTGACAGAAATTTTTCCTCATTTAAACAACATTACAAAAGTCCTGCATTATAAAATAGGGTAGAATAAATCAGTGTAATCAATAAAACTATACAACATACAAATTACATATCTTCTGAGTGGGCAGTTTAATTCTCTCTCTTTGCAGCCATGACTACAACATGCTCACTAAAAACAACTAACTGCCCAAACTATTGCTTAGTTTGTTTTGTTTAAAAAAGGGTGCAATTTTATTGTATATACAACCAATTTACTGGTAATACCTTGTCTCATAGCAAGGTTCTGACAAAATGTTTGTCTAGGCTTTTTTCCCTTCACTGTGAAGCACTGAAAGCTGCTATTTTTTTTTTTTTTTAGTGCACATATGTCTTAATAAAGTAATGCCCAGCTAAGTGCTATAGGGAAGGCAAAGGATGCTGGCTAGAGGATGTGATACCATATACTAACAATCACACAATACAATAGAGCAAAATGACTACTCAACCACTTATCAGACACATATGAAAATCCAAAACATTTTATTTTTTCCTTAAATAGAGAATAACCAGTAAACAATTTTCAGAACTTGGAAGTTTAAAAACGTGCATATAAAAATGGGCATTATATACTTTTATTGAATGTGGATTGATTGCAGTCTGCTAATAAAAATGGGTGTGGGATCTGAAGAAAAAGGAAGTTGTTTTTTTTTTTTAAGGCTTGCTTGTGAAAGGAACAGTTGTAAAACAAAAATTGCTTGAAGCAGGGTTCAGCTTAGTGCTTCACAGTTTGACTGCTTCTCTAAGAAGAGCCCTTCCTGCATGTGCATTCAAAAATCACAAAAGTACAAAGACAAACACCTAAAACACACTGCGTCAAGTGCAGCACCAACTTTGGTCAAATAAAAAAAAATTAAAAGAAAAATTAATAATTGCTAAGCTTTTCTACATGATATAAGCAGGTATTGCATATTTTCATATATCTGGGAGAAAACAAAACAAAAAAAGGAAGACTCCAAATAAAAGGTAAAATGCAGCAACATCCAAAAATACTGATAATCTAGCATCTACAGATCTCAGAATAGCACTGCCACTGACCATACAGGACAATAAACACTACTCCTATCTGCGGAACAACTAACATCCTATTTAATTCTAGATGTTGGAACTGACAATGGCTGACATAAAAGTCACATTTACAAAAAGTGTCTCCAAATGCTTGACTAGGGAAAAACCCCTTTCAATATAGGAACATGTGCAACAATTCCACAAATAATCGCTATCCAGGGCAAGGCACATTGATATGGAATTTTTTTTTTTTTTTGTTTCGTGCAAATTAAGAAAACAAAACAAAACATCGTTTCAGGGAAAAGATGAGGAGCAAAGTGTCTTCCCAAGAATTTCAGTTACTTGATTGTATAGGACAGTAGTAGAAACCCTTCTGAAGGGTCGAACAAACATAGTTTAAAGGCAAGTGCCTGGAATAGGGATTACAATATTGTGTCTTAATGCACTCTACTTTACCCTACATTAACTATATAAAAATTAGTTACTAACACTAGAACATGCAGAGACTTTCTCTGATTAGCTGGACTCGCCAACCAGAACGTATATATATGTATAGTATAGGAAACCTTCTTAAAGTTGCATGTGAAGCAAAGGGGTGCTCCGCTGTCTGATAGAAAAAATCACTTGCACTCTTTTTTTTTTCTTTTTTTTTCCTTTTTTTTGTACATAAGATACAGGACGTTTGGGGTCCAAACTTCTTTTTTTTTTTTTTTTTTTTTTTTTTTCCATTTTCTACTTATTTGTCTGTTTTTTTTTCTTTTTTTCATCTTCAGCAAGTGCCCTTGCTTTTGAACTGGCATAAGTTGTAAGAAGATCAGCATCGTTCGTTTCTGTAATGATTTCTCCACAGTCCAGAAAATGTACCAGTTCAGGGACACGAAGGTGTTTTACTTTCTGGACCGTTCTCTCTTATTCCCAAGGTGTTTGAGAACTGATAAACCCTATATTGCCGGAAACACGTAAAATTTGTCAGAATTGGCATAATCCATTATAGTGACTTTTAGCTTATAAAATTAACAGATATTATGATTTCATTTTAGTTATGTGCTTTGATAACAGAAAATGATTAATTAGCATTTAATGTAGTTAACATATTGTGGTAAAAGCACCATTAGATTTGTTTTTTTTTTTTAATTTTCCTTCAGTTTTAAAGGGATACAAGTTCAACAATAAAAAACATAAAAAGCAAAAATAGCTCCCCTTTTTCTTGCAAGGCTGTTTTTTACCCCAATAATTTAGAGTCCTGGGGTGGAAGGACTTGGAAAACAAAAATAGAATTTTCAACAATCTCTATCTTACAAAGATATTTAGCTATCCAATGAAATTGCACTTTACTCAATTCAAAATTCGATTGTTTTGATTGATTCCTGTCAGTTTCTGTCAAAACAGACCAACTTCCCCATTTCTGCGTGAATTTTTGTGTAATTGTTGAAAATTGTTGAAAAATGTTTTTTTTAAAATGTAAGTGCAGCATTTCAAACTTTTTTCTTTTTTTTCTTTTTTTTTTTAAGTGAATAGTAGTAGTTTGATGTTTTAAATCGCTCTGCAATCGAGTGGAAAAAAATTGTTGACAATGCTCTTATGGTTCATGTTACATCTCTAAGTGCCGACTGTAAAAAAAAAAAAAAAAAAAAGAAAAAAAAACCCCAACAACAACAACAACAACAAAAAAAAGAAACCTGCATTTTTTTTTTCCCCGATATGTTACAGAAAAAAAAAACATGCTCTATGTCTGTCCGGTAAGTTATATATTGCAGAATTCAGCTACTACAAAAGTTATAGTTTAAGTGTGTTTCATGATTTCTCAAGAAGTCTCACACCTGTATGGGAAAATCCGATGAGGATACTGTAAAACAGTTAGGCTCCATATGGAAAGTGTGTTACAACAGCGAGTTGGTAAGCAGCAGCAGAGGCTAGTTCTACTCAGTGTCACCTAACGCTTACACTACCAATGAAACACTTCAAAAGTTATGAAGCCCAACCATTTCCAGCACCATATGAGAAATTACAACAGTCCTAAAGTTGTCTAAAAAAAACAACAACAAAAAAAAAAATTAAAAAAAAAAAGAAAAATTAAAATCAAATCTCGAGAGAAAGTTACGGCCTTTGCCATTCAACCATAACGTTTGCCATTTCCATGTACGAGTTTGCTGTCGGTGTCTGCTCGCCTCCCCTTCCGCCGATGTGAAGTCGCTGCGCTGCGTTGCTGCTGCTTCCGTGTTACAGAGGTGGGAAGGGGTCTGGTGGTCTGTCCGGTGCGTGGTGGGAAGCGGAGACTTTTATCCCAGGTACCAGGACTGCAAAAAGAGAAAGGAGAGGCATCAGCCCCGGCCGTTCGCTCTCGCCGCTTCCCCAAGGGCTCCGGGCACGGCCGCCAGCCTCCTCCGCCAAGAGGGGGGCTAATTGAGACCGTGACGAATTGACCTAATTACAAAGCTTAATTAAAAATACTGTACAAATCAATATATTTTTTTTTCCTCGCCGACAGTCGCTGGACATAGCTACAGATGAACGCGGGGGTCATGTCACGTTACAAGTTATCAATCTTTTTAATAGATGATGGCTTGAAGATCCCTCCAGTTCACTTTTGTCTAATCCCCTGAAAAGGCGATACACATTCGCCTCTCTGTGCCATTTATCACCCTGCAGTCGGGGTTTTCTTGGGTATTTAGGCATGTGCCAGCATAAGCATCTGTTGCTTTATACTGCCCTGCTTCAACTGTCTCGCTGGAACAGATGCACAGAAATTCAACAACAGGGCTGTTTTCTTAGGAGAAATGTGGATCGCTACAGAAAAGCCAGGATAAAGCAAATCTGGGGAAAGTGGATCAGTGAAAATGTCCCGTACCTCTCCCCATACTTGTGTTTCAAAACAAAACGTGGGCCTCAACTAATAGCTTTTCTTTGGGAAAATATTTTTTCCCCCCCTTTTTCTTCTTTTTCCCATAGGGAGGGAATTCCCAGGGAATTCAGCCCCGAAACAATACCGTCCTTAACCCAACGGCGCAGATGCCTGGAGCACAGAGAGCGATTTCGCTTCTCCATAGGAAAATAAACACAGTTGGGAAGCTGGAGTGGGCTCTGCTGGAGCCGGGGCAGTGCCACCACACGGGGAGAGCCCACGCCAGCCCCGGCAGGGTCAGCCCAACCTGAACCCGCCATGAAAGAGAGCAGTGTTAGGCCCTGGGACCGTGCGCGCGGGGGGATGCTCCTTGGCAGTGACATATTGCTGTGGGAATACACCAACAAGCAGCAACTATTTAGCCTGGAGTAAAGTAATACAACAAGAAAGACTCAGGTATTAAAGAGATGTTGCTGATACCCCCCGTTTTTTTGCCGGGGCTCCTGTAATATATGAGGTGCGTCCTTGTGCGCGCACGGACCGATGACAAGTTTTACCAAGCTTTTCCTCCGCTCCTTTCCGGGCTCTGACGTGATTGATAGCACAATCAGCTCAGGGAGGACTTATGAACATTTACGGAAGACTCTGAGGCAAGTTTCATGTGGGACCTGGAGATTATGTGGTCTTGCCATGGAGGTAGGAACCGGTAAAATAAATAGCAGGATTGGAGAAGTTGTCCTGCTTCCAATACACCTCATTAACTAACTCTTCCTCTGCTCGCCCTTCTGAATACAAACACACTGGTCCCATATCGGCCCCATCTATTGCCTACAGATTTTATATTTAGACTTACTCAGGCTGCAATTAAACGAAATAGTTCTCATATGTAAAGTTTATAAACAGAGGAAAGTTCTGGCAGGGTTCGTGAAGCGGAGCCAAGTCCCGTTCTCCTCCCTGACTGCGGGGCCCTACTGATTCTCAGGTGGGTGCAGGGACGTGGAGTGTGGGCTGTGCTGCGCTGGAGACATCTCCAACCACCACCAGCACCTCTGGCCATTGCCAGCTCCCAACTTTTCCAAACTTTTCAGGGTCATCCCTCAAACATTTTTGTTTGAGTGTGACAGTTTTTGGCCGGTCTGGGAACTGTGGCACTGCCCAGCAGGGAGAAGTGGGGGTGAAGTCCAAGAAGGAAAGGAGTAGAAGGGTTAAAACTGCAAGGTAAAGGAGAAGAGGGGTTACAGACTGAGGTGATGGAGTTGAGGGGTTACAGACTGAGAGATGATGGGAGTTAGGGGGAGTTAAGACTGAGGTGATGGAGTAGAGGGGGTAAAGATTGAGAGGAGATGAGGTAGAGGGGTTGGACACTTTGAAGTGATGGAATAGAAGGGCTGAACACTGTGAGGTGATAGAATAGAAAAGTTAAAACTGAAAGGTGATGGAGTAGAGAGGTTAAAAATTCAGAGGCGATGGAGTAGACGGGTTAAAACTGCGAGGTGACGTTGTGGAAGGGTTAAAGGCTGCGAGGCCGTGGAGTGGAGGGGTTGAACAGTTCCAGGCGATGGTTCCCATCTCCGCCGTCCGGCTGCTCCATGGCCGCTGGCCCGGCACATGGCCCGCCGGTGGCGGGAGCCGCTGCCCTCGCCACTCCTCCCTCATTTCAAAAGCTCATTTTTTCTTCCCCCCCCCTTTTTTTTTTTTTTTTTTTTTAAAGCAGGAAATAAAAAAAAAAAAAAGGAAAAAAAAAGAAGCGCAGAGGTTGCGGAGGTGGGGCCGCGCGGGGCCGGGGCTGGCGGCGCTGGGGTCCCGCGGCCCGCCCGGGCTCCGCCGCCCCCCCGCCCCTCGGTCCGTGTGTCCGGCCGCCCCGGCCGCTCCGTCGCTCCGTTCCCCGCCGCCCCGCGCTCCTTCACGCATCTCGCTATTCACCCCGCGCCTCGCAGACAAGGTTACCCCAGAGCGGCTCTGTAATCCTTCACTGAAATAGGCTTTATTGATTGCTCTGGTCTATTGTTCCCTTTTCAAGTCCCCCAAGTTCAAGTTCATCCCGGTGTTACATCATGTCTCGTTGCTAAGGGCAACCAGACAGCCCCAGACGTGACCGCCATCCGCAAGCGCGGCGCTGCGCCCTCCCACCGCCGCCAGCCGCGCTGACGTCGAGCCCCGCTCCCAACACACTGAACTATTTATTCTGCCTAATTTATGACCTCCACAGCAAGAGAGACCCCCACTCCAAAAACCAACACTGTTGTATATTTAATTAATCTGTCTTTCTCTGGCACTTGGGAAAGTTAGACAAAGGTCTAATTATTGTGTGTCGCTCCCCACACTTTTCTTTTTGGGGTGACTATTTGCATGGGAAAAGAAACGGCGAGGCTGGGCGCGAGTCCCCTCCCTCCAAAACACCTTTTTTTCCCCCCCTGCCCTATTGACATTTCATGAAATACTTTAGCTGCTTAAGGGAATTAGAAAAAAAAAAATCTGATGTGAATGTAACTCCTTCGGAGTTGGTATTCAGTAACACAAATCAACTCATGACATGTTTAAATTTAAATGCTAACCACACACTCTGCGAGTTACTTTAAAGGTTAGTTTTTAATCAATAGAAGTTGCTGACTCGGGAGTTTTGAGCGGCGCAGTGCAGCTCTGGGGCCTTTGTCTCGCGTTGGGCTTTCAAACTTTTTTTTTTTCTTGAGATGATTTTAGCAATGATTTGCAGACACAGAGCGCTATTGTGCTCCTGACTAGCAACATGTCAATAAAGGAGTAGAGTTACCATGCACTAGGGTGTCAATATGACTCCTGCAGACACTGCTCGGCCTTAATACCAATGAAAAAACTTAACCCTTACAGGAGAGACCCAAACCAAACCGCACGCTTGTTTCAAAACTTCCTCTGCATGGCCTCGAGTGAAAAGCTGCTTTTACGGGACCCAAATTCGGAGCGCTTCGCCAACAGCTGCGTCCCGCTCCGCCTGCTCCTGCAGCCCCACTTGGATGAGATGTTTTATGGGCTGAGGCAGCAGAACAGCGAGACAGAGCGCGCATTTACCCAGCAGATCCCACCAGCACCGCTCTCGGGACACTGGTTTAATTTAGAGCATCTTACAGCTGAAGCGCACACACAGAATGATCCTCCTTTTTCTGCTAATCATTTTAATATTAAGATCTCATATCCCCCCTCAAGCCTTCTATACACGTCTAAGTCTTCCAGGATTAGGGCTGAAGAGCACCATTGTTCCTCTGGAGCACCTGTGAAACTTCTCTGCTAGGGAGAGGAGACCTCCGGCCTCAAATGAAAACGTCTAGGAAGCGTATTAGGCACTTGGAGACCCGATAGCTGGGACCTATCAAGGGTTTTTTTTGCATGATTAGGGAGCTTAGAATGGAGAAAAAAAAGAAGCCTGGATCCCTGCATTTAGATGGCTGAAGTATTTTGTGCCTTGCTTTAGAGTGCTGCCCGATGTCTAAGCACCTCACCCATTTCATCCCTGCAGTTCTGTAACCTATCCGACTGCACCCACTCGGAGCAGGCGGTGTTGCCTTTCTTAATTTAAAATCTCCATTTAAATCATGGGCCCTATCACAGTACGGTCAGGATGATATTATCTCCGTGCTTTTTCATAAAAGAGCCGGTGTTTTATTTCCCTTCTCTTTACTTTGCAGTACTGTTCTCCTGGCGAGTTTAGAGCTAAATGCACCCACTGGAGCTAAAGATCCTGCTCAGTAAAATTGCTGCCACACAGTTGTCGCTGCAACTACGAGTCTGTATTGTCCTGCCCAGCATCTTGCTGTCCTTCTCCAGCACTCAAGGTGAAACATCAGAAAGAATTCTGCAGTCCGGTACGAGATCTTTGCTTCCCTTTCTCCAGTCAAATGAAGAAGTAATCTCATCAGGTTGAAAAGTGCTGACTAAGGATTTAATAAAGTGCCTGCAGATGTGTGTCATCTCTAAGGTATTCAACTCATGTAATGCAAAACAGTTCCACACTGAATGTGCTTATAAAATTCCATTTAACCATTGCAGAGCTCTATTTTACTGTTCTCTGAGGAGTATTATCACACTTTTCCCCCCCCCCCCCTAATTTACAGCACCATGAAAGTTGAAACTCGTATTTGAGAATCCTCACAGTAGTAAGGTTTTATGATCCATAAACAATATCTACTTGACTGAATCCTAAACAGGAAGTCTGAGATGGCAATTACGGTTCTCTGATAGTGCAAGTCTTTTTGTTTCTTATGCACTCCTGGAGATAGCAGAGACACACAAAAATCCTCCAGCCACTCCTGACAATCAGCTCCTTTCTACAGGAAGAACAGCAAGGAAACGTTCTGTGATTCTGGATATTTAACAAAGTGCCTCATCGACTCCTGTAGCAGTTTCTGCCTGAGTCAGGAGCCCAGGAACAGGCCCATTGTTTATGGAAACCTCCTCAAACCAGCCTTCCTGCACGCCGTCCCTCACCCCCAGCCTCGCCGCGATAACCTCTCACGTGTTTCCAAGCAGAACGACAGTCCAACCCATACTTGTTCCATTTGCTTCTACCTGCACATCTCCTGCCCCAACAATGGGACCTTTCAGCTCGCTCAGAAAGCCGGGGCTGTGCACCCTCCCTATCTGTTTTTCGAATTAAGAAGTTAAACAAAAGTCCTCAAGGGCAAAGTTTAACGCTGCGGAAGGAGGTTGTTAATGTGGAATCCAGAACTGGGTGTGACAGTTGGCTTATTTCTCTGGGCGATGTAGGTTATTTAAGGACATTCACACATTTGAAACTCTGACAAACTCCACGCACAGCAGCTTTGGCTTCCCCATACCCACTCAGGGCTCAGGCCTGCTCAGTGATAGCTGTTTTCTGGAGGTTGAAGCCCATTTTGTGTGCCCGGCAGCGTGACGGGTCGGTGCCATCGGGACTTCAAAGGCGGCTGCTGCGGCCGTTGCTGCCCCGGGCACGTGCAGGAAGCAATCACTGCGCGGGCCCGGGTGGAAAAACCCACCTGTGATAAGAGCCAAAATAAAATAAAATAAAATAAAATAAAATAAAATAAAATAAAACCCCACAGCTTTAGAGCTCGCCGGCAAAGCGGCTGTTTGGGCAGCCCAGCTGAACGCAAGCCACGGCCGCTGGCACCTGCGAGGTCTCGCTGCGGAGTGTTGTTTTGTTTGGGGATAACACTTCAGTCACCTCAAGAACTTTGAGGCTCTCACGAACATTAACCCCGGGGAGGTGAATTGGGGTAACGAGTCCTCCTGGTTGCAAAGATAAAAGGAGAATGCGAGCAGTTAGGCAGTGAACCGGGCCTTTTGGCATCACCTTGTGAGAGGTGCCAGGAAGGCTCTTCCCCACGGTGCGTCGTGTGAAAGCAAGGGGACAAAACTGGGCCTTTGATGCCACTTCAAAAGGGTTGCCAGGGTGAGGGCAGACAGTGGCAGTTCAGCTTCTGGTGCGACTGGCTGGAGGGCTCCTGCAGACACAGCAACTGCCTCTGGTTTACCCCACATCTGAATTCATCCCACTCTTCTAGTGCTTCCTCCAGAGTTTCTCCAGGCTCAAAATCTGATCCTACTGTGTAGGACCGAAAGGTGAATATAAAAGACAAGGTCACCTTTGTGCCTATGGAAGTTATTTTCTTAGAGCTGGAATTAATTATTTAGTAATTATATTTTCCAGACTGAAATACCAACAGGGATGTAAGTAGCATGTTGGTCATCCCGAAAGGGACATAAAACAGTGAGAGAATCTTCTGGTTGTCCAACATCCGCACCGGGGAGAGTCACACGCCCCACTCAGAGCACATTTATATTGTCTTGAGGCAGATAAAACCTGTCCCAGGAGGGACACTGCTCTCCAGACAATGCCTACAGTAGCTCTGCATCCAATAGCTTTCGCGGGAATGCCAGTTGTGGCAAACTGCATTAAATTACGTGCAATAATTTTGTAATATGCACTTTTGCCTGCTGACTATTAAAAATGTATAGTAGTCCAAAACCACTTCTCTCCTGGGACCAACAAACTCACTTCGGGCAAGATTTCTGCTTGGGTTCAAACCTCAAGTTGGGAACAGCTAGTGTTTTTAAATAAGTCACCCCAAACCCTCCCAAACCTATGAAAACCCACTCATACAGTAACTCCTGCTGTTGTTCCAGACATCTGAATGTTCCAGTAAAGTGTCCCAGCTGGCCCCAGATGTTTCTTAAGTATAAACCAATGCTCTGAGTGCTGGACCCCCTGCTGCCCCGACCTGGAGCTCAGCGGATTAAAGATTGACTGCGCTATGACATATTCGCATTTAGCCTGAATATAATACAGCAAAGACTTATCAATGGCAAATGTTTGAAATGTAACCCAGTCAGCAGAGTAGGCTGGCACTCTGAATATGATGTATAAATAATGTATGGGAACTTAAGATCTAAATTAGATCTACAGGAAGAAAACTTTCTCTTTTCTCTGCCTCTAAAAGAAAAGTTCTCTCACAATGAGGTCATTTTCCTGCCCCGTCTTTTGGTTTACAAAATTGCTTTTAGGCAGAGGGTCTTGCCTTTACTTGGGGAACATTTTGCCAGTTACAGTTTTCCTCCAGTTTTCTAAAAAAAATGAGCAACGAAGTTAACTTATTTGTTAGTAAATTGACTTTGAAATCTGCAAAATAACTTCTAAACTTTGTGTGGTCGGCTGAAAGCTAACTGCAGCCATGCTAAACTGCAACCCTTGCTGTTTAAAAAAAAAGAAAAAAAAAAGATAGTGAAGGGAAAGAGAGAGAGGAAAAAGAAAGGGAGAAAGAGAGAGAAACAATCCCATTTTGGTTTTTGTTAGAGGACGGCATACTACATAGATCAGAGACTTTTCAAAAAATAAAAACCCCCACTGTACACAAAGCACAGGAAAATGTGAGGAAAAAAGGAAAAACCTAAAAGCAGCTTAGAATGTGTTAACTCTGCCATTCTGTCAGCTTAAAGAGTATTTTATGCTTGATCAACAGCTCTCTTTTATTATGCTTTTCTTTCATTCATTCAAGACATCAAAGACCAGAACCACCAGTGTACCTGATCTACCAGAAGAACTTGTAAGGGTGTTCTAAAGAAACGGGGGTATTGGGAGCCAGACACCCCTGCGGACAAGGCAGTTCAAAGAGAATATTTCAACAATGATTACATTTTGTAAATCTTTGTACGAAAGACAGCTTATTTCCTGCTTTTTTCATGAAAAATAGATTCTATCCATTAAAGTGAGCCCACAGTATGAAAGTTACTTGAGATCTGAGGTACAGCAAGCGGATTAAGTGGAGGGTGAGATGAAATCTTTGAGAGAGATGATGGCTTTCTCTGATATTTGTGGCTGCCATAAGGTTTTCTGAGTGGGCTAGGAACTTTTTTTTTTTTAAAAATTAAATTTATTTGTAGACTTGCTGGTGGCAGTGAAGCCGTTTGTGAAAGCAAAACAAACTGGAATGAATCAGAAAGGAAAATTGCAACAAATAAAAAAGGAGCAGAGAAAACAAACGGCTGCAAAAAAACCTTCTGACATGTTTGAAAGGAAAACTATATATATTTGCCCCGCTCCGAAAATCGCAGGCGAGCCATTTAAATCCTGCAGACAACTCCGAAGTGCAGCACACAGACCCAAGCCAGCTGTTTACTTTTCCAAGCCCGTGGTGGTTTCTGCATTGATAAACTACATAACCTCACACACACAGAAGGGATTTTAGCTATGCCAGACCTCATTGCTCTGTCCCGCTCTCTTTATGTGCTGTCACAGAATAAAAATGATCCTAACACAAACCCTGAAATAAGATCTCGCTCCAGAAAGAACATCTTTGTAGATATTTCCTGAGTTACTGCCAAGCGGGATTTTTTTCGCCCATTCATCCTTTCAAAGTTTTGCTATAAACATAGCCAAAAATTGTTCTGGAGTAATCAGAAATGACCAAAATATGACCCCCTAGCCAAGGCCAGCTGTGGGCAGGAGGGGAGGAAGCTGCCCCACGCCTGTGGCTGGGACAGCAGCCACCTCTGCCACCACACCTGGGTGACACCCGCCAGCATCAGCACCTCGCTCTCCCCTTCTCTAAGAGAAGGAGGAAACAGCGGGATGCATGGAATCAAAGAGGCAAAACCAACTTTAAACCCACCTCACGGTTTACATCTACTATTTCGAGGTAAAAGCAAATGTGCTGAGAGGAGGGCTGAGTTTTGCACTCTACGCCTCACTTTTAGACAGCCCCGTATTTTTCTCTGCAGGAGGCACAGTTAAATTTGCTCAGGAGTGCAACAATCCCATATTTCTTACAGCAGATCTCACTCATTTCTTTCCTTTTATGAAACAACACGTGCACGGGGACTTGGAGCCTCTTATAACCTCATGCCGGGAAGTCCCGTGGAAACTGGGACGGCAGACACACTGCTGCGAGTGGACTTTCCAGCATTTTGCTTGGATGAAAGCAAAACCCTCTGGCTCCCCGGACTCCATCTCCCCCCTGGACACGGCACAAAAGCCGCTGGGTGCCCAGGGATCCCCCCCAGCCCCCGGGTGCGTGCCCAGGGCCTGCGGTGGCCCCGCTCCCAGCCCCTCACGGCCGCCCTCAGCCCGGCCCAGGCCCCGGCTGCGCCTTCCCAAGTTCAAGTTCAGGTTTAAGGGAAATAAACCGCTCCTCGGGAGCCTGCAGCCAGCCCTCATTTCCATGTGATCCCTCTGAACTTCGCCTGCGCCAGCGCGCCCTGTTTCCAGGGCCCGCCGAAGGAATGTTTTACAGTTAGAGCCCGCAGTGCTTTCTCAGGCATTTCAGACCCAGAGGCCCAAGTTTCAAGCTGCAGCATTAAAAGTTTCCACAGAGCTACTGCAGAGAGAGGGAGGGAGGGGAGGGGGGAGGGAAATGAGGAGAACAATATCGTCTTAATTGTCTCTATATAGCTCCACAGTTAAAGTATTACTTTTTAAAGGGACATAATTTATTCTGGAGGCACGGTGTTATAACAACCAGTACATACTTTCACCGCGGCGTAACCCGCTCTATTCTTCATTGTGCTTTCCGGTGGTGTTGCTTTTGCAGAACTTCTTGTTACGCCGTCCCCGGTACTGTACTTACAGTTTTATTCAATTTAAGCCAGTTCCTGCAGTCCTCAGGCGAGCAAAACCACCCCCACTACCCCACCAAGCCTCGGGAGTTCTGCCTGCACCAGGACTGCAAAAATAATCTCCCCTCAACCACCGTTTTTTTTCTCCCCCCAAAAGTTTCTTTACTTTTTATTGCTTTAGACAATCGGGGAAAGTCATCCAAAGAAAATCAACCCCCAGCCTGGGCCTCCCAGGCTGGGCTCGCAGCGAGCCAGCCGAGCACACACGCACAGACACACACGTACACACACACAGGGGCTCGCCCTGCACTGCCTGCCCCGTCCTGGGCCGGCCCAGCCACAGGAGCTGTGTGAGGGGCCCAGGGCTCCCAGTGGGATGGATGGCTCTGCCAGCAAGCTGCTGCAGAGGCTGCTCTGCAGTTTGGGATATAAAAGGTAGCTTTCAGCCTTTTTTTTGCCCCGTTTCTTCACTGGAGAGCAGGGAGGAGGGAAAGGTGACTACAGCCTTCAGAGGTTGAAGGCTGAGGTGGCCTTTCCTTGCCCTGGTCATCCAGCTCTCATATAATCCTGGCTCTGACAGCCCCAGTGGAGCTGTAGGGGACCCATCCACCACCCCAGCCCTGTCCAGGGGCTCCCTGTGGTGTAACGGGAGAAGACCCATAGTGGGTCAAAAGGTACTTGACCTACAACTACCCAAGGTAGTTCAGTTGCTTTTCTTGACTGCCCTGAGAGTACTTCAGAGCACACAGAGGAAAGCGAGGGGAGAGTGCTCACTCTCCTGTCCAACTTGGGCTGGACAGGAGAGTGAGCACTCCCTCCAAAATTCTCCCCCAAAAGTCAGGTCCCTGCCTGTGCTCTCTGTCTGGGTGAAGTGAACAAATGAGCAGTCCTGTGGGGACAGCAAAGTGGGCCCAGCCTGATCAAAGCAGGACAAAAAGCAAGAGGGATGGGTCAGTGGGGACTGGGAGGCAGAGAGGAGGAACTGGAATGCGGGCAGCAGGAACAGTGGGGCTGGCAGGGCACACTCCAGCCAAAGGGACAGCTGGGGACCCCAGGATGAGGGGACCAAGATAACATCATGTTTGAAGAGGTGGGTAGAGCAAGGCTGGGTTTGGAGACCGCAGAAAAGGAAGAGGAATTCGGGTTTTGGCAGGTCCTAGGTGTTACTGGGCAAGGAGATCAAAACCAGGCTCCAAATTAACGTGCACAGAAATAGGAGTACAGAGGCAACTCTGGCACTTTTGACCTTAAAATTACAGAAGACAGTGAGCTGGAGGAATAATGACTCGATTCATCAGGAAACCCCCCCCCCTTCCCAAAACTCCTCTTAAAAAAAGAAAGCCAAGAGGGCATTGAGCTGAACAAAAAACCCTCTCCCTGAACGTGGGAACTTTTGACATCTGCATTTTTCCTGATGCTTTATACCTTGCTAAACTGCTCTAAGAAAAATGGAAGGTCGTGCATCATGCCTGTGCTCAGGGACCCATCTGTGGGGATCCCTGAAGGGATTTCCATCATGCTGTGCGGAACCCCATCCAGGGATGAGTCCTGTAAAGATCCGTGGGGTCATTGGGGTCAGGATGCTACAGGAGCTGTGTGAGTGGGGCAGAGAAAGACCACCCCAGGCTCCAGAGGTTGCCAGCTCTCCGTTGGAGAAATGGGAGAAAGCTTTGCAGCACATGATCCATCTTTGGATGAGGAGGGATGTATTAGACATGGTTGGCTAAAGGGAGTTGGGTCTTGGCCTAGCTTGGAGCAATTTTCACACATACTGTGAGATGCCAATGAAAGTCCTGGTGGAGTGTAAAGTCATTAAATGAGATGAAATTAAACAATTTAGTTATTTCTGCTTCATCATATTTGTGCAGTATGGCAGGCAGAATGAATTACTACTAATGATCAAATTTAGTAATACTAATTAAACTATCTCAATTTAATTAATACTAACAGAGAAAACAGACAAAATTACTAATGTAAACCTTGAACTTAAAATCAAAAGGTGCCTCTTCGCTTTTGTGAGTCACTGAATGTGAGGCTTTTCCCTGAAAATAGCCTGTGTAGAAGTGGCTCTTTGTACTCCCTAAGCAAGCTGCTCCATTGTATGGTTAAGTACAGCTCTCCTCCAGCTTTCTTTCCCCCCATTTTTTCCCCCTAAATGTTACTACTTTTACTCCTTGTTTTTCCAAAGAGCTTCCAGGAGAAGAATCTGAGCTCTGTTCAGACTCACACAATATTAACAGCACTGATAAAACAGTTACCACTACTGGGACAAATTCTGCCCTGGGTGCTTGTAGGAAGAGGTTTTATAAAGAGCCTGTGGAGCCTCCCTTGCTGGGAAATCACGGGATCACAGAATGGTTTGGGTTGGAAAGGACCTGAAAGATCAGATGATCTTCCAACCCTCTGCCATGAGCAGAGACATCTTCCACTGCACCAAGTTGCTCCAAGCCCCATCCAACATGGTCTAAACTTTAAAATTTAGCCTACAAGATCAGTAATTTGGGAGAACCCCAAATCCATCTCTACATCAAGGAAAATGGCTTTAGAGTTAATACCTGTAACCACAAAATAAAAACTCCACAGGAATATATGAAGACTGAAGTGTAAACCCTCCCCATAGAGAAAATGTGGATTTTAACCTTTATCTTATCTGAAAAAGACTAGATTTACTCTACTGTGCATAGATATAAGCAAAAGAGAAGCATAATTAAACAAAAATGTTATTGTATTTCTAAAACAAACTCCTGCCAATAACAAATCTTCCATCTCCTCCTCTCATCAGCTTCAATGAATGTACAGCTGGGTCCCATACCACAGATTCTCAGACATGATCTTTAACCTAAAGGACTGCAACAAAGTCCTTAAGAAAACCCCAGCAAACCAGGCAATAGCCAAACAAGGAATATAATGTGTCAAAGTGTTCTTCCAAAATCTCAAATCTCATTGTTTAGTACATGCCAAGATGAAAAAACCCAACACCACATGCAAATATTGTATCTCAGTTTATCCCCCCCCTTTTTTTTTCTTTAAAAATAAGTAGTTTTTCTGTTGTCATATTTAAAAAGATGCAGTTACTGAAAAGGCACAAAAGGAGACCTATAGTTGTATAAAGCTGCTCCAAGCAATGCAGAAATTCATAGAATCCTTGAATGGTTTTGGGTGGAGGAAACCTTAAAGCCTTAAAGTGTTTTTTCATGTCCTGCAGGGCAGGGACACCTCCTCCCACTATCCCAGGTTTGTTCCAAGCCCCATCTAACCTGGTCCTGGACAATTCCAGGGATTGAAATTCTCTGGAAGATTCTCTGGAAAACCTGTGCCAGGGCCTCCTCACCCTCAAAGGGAACAATTTCTCCCTAAATTATTGTGTTCAGCCTCAGAGGTGGCTGCACGGTGTTGGTTGTGACTTTGGTTGCTCATATGTCATAATTAAAATTACATTTCAGTGCCTTCTGCAGTGCATTCAGCTGCATCTCTCTTCATGTGTAATAACCAGTGTTTGTATAGATGATGTAACACTTGGGTCACACAAGTGAATATGCCTGGGAATATTATGATTATAGTGTCAGGACTGTTTTCAAAGTTGAATATTAATAACTAAAGCACCTGAGGGGAAACCTAGAAGAGATTTTTAAGTTTAGCCTTTTGGTTTTTATGAGATCTTTTTTTTTTTTTTGAAATACTGGTTTTAAATTAAACTTTTCCAGTTCTAACTCTGTTCAAGCAGAAAATGCTATGAAAGCAAAAGCCTAAAATGAGATGTGTTTTGCTGTTCTAAACTAAAACCAGGTAAAATTTGAAAGCTGCAATTTCCCATGCTGTTAGCAATCATTACTAAGAACAGACACCTTTGTCAAATTTAAAATATAAACAGATTTTACCAAAATTGAGGTAACTTTGCCATATTTCTTTTGAAACCTCAGTCTGAGTTAGTTATATTTCTCTAGGACAGTCCAGCACTAGGCAGGTGATGCTCAGTGTCTTGGGAACATTGAAACTTCTGCAATTGAGGACTCCTTCTCTGTTAAGAAAACGCTTCTTTTGGTCCCTTTTAATGGAATTCACTATTAATTTCAGAGCAGGACAGTCTTATTTTGCAAAGTGTTCACCTCTGGAGCTTATTCATTCCCTGACCTCTGTGTTAATGCCATTAAGCAAAGGTGATTCCTACAACAGAGGTAGCTTAATGCCTATGCAGGGATGCAGGGATTGTGGCCTTTAATTTTTGACCTTCATTGTAGACTGTGGACCTAATCCTTAGATTGCAGAATTCTTAAAAAGTATATATGGCAGCTGGCAAAAAATCTTAATGTTCCAGTAAATGCAAAAGCCATAAATTCAGCTGCTGACCTTTTTCATCCAGGTCACATGTGACATCTACTGGAGTTTGTCAGGCTGGGTGGAATTTATGGGGCTCATATAGGTATCAGCTGCAAAGGCTGAACTTTCATGAAATGTCTTTCAAAGGCACTTCCAAAACCCTTGTAAAAAGTCAGTATAGCTTTTTTTTTTTTTTTTTTTTTCCATAAGGGTATATATTCTGCACACATTTTAAAAGGTCTCATCGTGCCACCTCTGCAAATTTTCAGCACCTGGGAAACTTCAGCTCTTAAATTATTACTCTTTCCAAAATAGAGAAATCAGGCCAGGCATGTAATTACTGCCATCCCCAACTTCCAACAGCCCCTTCCCCAGCCTGGCTCTTTGAGAACTCCTTCCTTTCTGCTGTGCAGCCTCCTGCCCCTCTCTGGGATCGATGCTATCGATGCTCTATTGTCAGTCAGAGAAATGGGATTTGATAGTGCCCTCAAGCAGTTGGGAAGAAGGGGAGGAATACAAAACCTGCCCAGCTCCACACCGTCAGCGTGGGATCAATGCTCTCAATAATACGTTTGCCGCCACGTAGCGCCCTAACTGTCGCAATTAATAATGTAGAAGGAGCTGATTAACTTAAGTAAAGTGCTCTCCACTGTGTAAACACATCAAGATCTATAGGGCCAAAGAGGAAAGAACGAACAAAACGTCATTTTTATATTTTATGTGGACACATTCTTGCTTTCTATTCTGCTCTTGTAACAATTACTGTACTAGCCACTCTGACAGAGTCAATAAATTGATCGTGGGCCTGATGCAGCAGCGAGCAGACTAATCCAATACAGCATTATCTGCTGTGGAGGCTGGGGTGGGCAGTGGTGGCCAGGAAATCAGCCACGCCGGCCAACAGCAGCAAGGGGCACAGAACCATAACCTTGCCCCAGCCTGGCTTCATTTGTGTGTGTGTGAACATGGGGGTGTGAGCAGTGCTCTGCCCATGCTGCACCCTCAGAGCCCTTCCAAGGCTCCACCTGGCAGGGATCAGCCCCTCAGCTGGACCCTGTGGCTCAGGGAGGATCAGCTCATCTCATTTTCTCATGTTGGCAGCCATGAGTTTAAATTGATGGCTTTTCCCCCACTGCACCACAGTCATGCTCCCCACAACTGCACCCACCACAACACAGCAAGAGCTGCTGCCTGTCCGCTGAAAAACAAATCTGGGAATCCCCTCCCACGCCCCCTGACCTGTGAACACAGGGAATGTCACATTTTGTCAGCTTAAATGGCCACTTGGGCCTGGTATTATGTCTCTGACAGTGGTTGCAGTCCTCTTGGGAGGAAGCTGCAAGAATCCCTACAAAGGAGATGGACCAAAATGATTTGGCCTGAGGGGAAGCTTCTTCCCAGCCCCATGCAGTAAGTGGTAGGCCTTGTAAATCCATGTTAGCAGGGAATATGAGATTGAAAAAATAAAAATTAAAGAAAGTTTCCTGCTGAATGGAAAAAAGAAAACTGTTTTTTTGGCAGAAGTTCTTCAAGAAGGAGAACATAGGCCATTGTTATTATGAAGACTTTTCAATGAAAACACAGAAAATCATTGCCTTTTAGAGTAATTGTTTAGCTAAAGAAAGGTTACACAGCTTGTAGAGAATTTAGTACGGAATTAAATCTCTCCAGCTCATTCATCATATTTCTGCATTTGCCAACTCTTCCCACCAGGCCCACACTTACTCCTTCCCTTTCTTCTCCCCCACTGTGGAGTAAGTAATGGCCATAAAACCCACAGAAAGGCAGCCTTACACACAGGCTTCCTGGTTATTGTGAGGAGGGGGAAAACTCACTAAGTTTAATTGCTTAGTTTGGGAAATTCTTCTATGTCCATTGTAAATAATTCTATGCTAAATCTACTGGAAATAGGATGCTGAGTGCTGGTTTCCAAAAAAGAGTCTGAACTGTTCACCAGAGTCTACAAGGAGGAGGAGGAGGAGGAAGAAAAAGCCCAGGAACAAGGATCTCCCCTGCTGAGGACTAACCCAGGCATTTTGGGACTGATTTGGCTCCCTCCCACTTTGAAGATGCAGCCACATGATGGCATTGGGAAGTTTTTGTGAATTTTTACCTCTCTAGGGCAATATGTGCTTTCTTTTTGGGGTGTGCTGTTCTCAGCTCCTTTAAGGAACTGACCTGAGGGTGGAATTTCATATCCACACTCTCTCTAGGCTCACACTGCATTTTCAGAGCCATCTCCAGGCCACCCTCAAGTTCAGAATGGTATTCCTACGTCCTGCGTGGAAGAGGAAACACAGCACCAAAATTCAGGTCATGTGTCAGTAGCCTGATGCCACTGGTGCAACAGCAAAGCACTTTTTGGACAGAGATCAAAACTTTGAGTGATCATAAGGGGGCTCCAGGTCTTGGAGGAGAGCAGCCCTCTCTTTCCTTTGCCAATATGGGAAAATCCACAGATCCCTGGAGGGTTTGGGAGCAGAGTGATCCCTCTAAGTTCAGCAGAAAGTAGCAGTTCCACACCCCAAAACTCTGTTTTTATACCTGATCTATGCAAATTTCTTTTCTTAACACACTAAAGATGTTATTCTTTCATGGAAATCATGTTCTGAACCTCTCACTACATTTTCTGGACAGGCCAAGAGAAAGAAAAGGAACATTCAAGTGTGCTTAGAAGTGCTTTGCAGCTGAAATTGGACACATGTACTGGCTTAGGGAGGTTACTGTACAGAATATGGAATTCTTAGAGGGCTGAGCCTAACGAATGCTTCCAAGTTAGAGTTTTTTATCTCCATTCACACTTAGTCACAAGCAGTGCATCCAACCTCGAGGGTGAGTGTTCTGATCCTGAGGAGGGACAGTCCTCTGAGCAACAAGTACCTCTGACCTGGCTGATAAACAGCTCCACTCAGAACCCCCAAAACGCAAAATAAACCCACCAAAACAAAAGGCCTGGTTTGTTCCTGCAGCCTCTCATGTTCTCTGCCGTGTCCCCCTCACACCCCTCGAGGTGTCCCTGCCCTGCCCCGTGTGCGGAGCAATGTGGTGGCTCAGCTGTCAGCACAGTGCCACAAACCCCTGCCCTGCCCCTGTGCCCAGGGCCAGCAGGTCCTGCCTGGCTGCCCAGTGCCATTCCTGGGCTCTGGGAGCGGGCATGAAGGCAGCAGGGTGTGCAGGCAGCCAGGGCAGGCCAGGCAGCCCGTGGTGCTCGTTAATAAAGCACACGGCCACGAGCTGCGTGGGGCTCAGCGTCCCCTTGGGAGGGGGCAGAGGGCAGGGCAGGGTGGCACTGAGCAGCAGGGATGGAAAATCCCCGTGAAGCCAGGCACACACACGGGTTTGTGCAGAGGAAGGAGAAAAAATGTGTGCACTGGTTTCTTTCTTCCATAGGGTGGCAATGGAACCTGGGCACTGAGCGGCTCTGCCGTTTCAGCTGCGGGAGCGAAGCGCTGCAGGAGCTGCATCAGCTTCCCAGGCAAGGTGCTGACTTTGATCTATGGATCCTATACACTTCTGGGGGCTGCCACAGACAGGGCTGCTCCCCTGCCTGCCTCCTGGAGAGGGGCATCACCTGCACCACGCTCCTCAGATTCCAGCGTCTGGGCAGCAGCGCCCGGCTGCTCTCACAGAAGGACCCTCTCCTCTGGAATTCGCCTCCCCCCTGGTCTGACAGAGCTCACATCTGCTATCCTACAGGACACAGCATCCAGC
The DNA here is from genome assembly GCF_027887145.1 of Ammospiza caudacuta. Classification (NCBI taxonomy): domain Eukaryota; kingdom Metazoa; phylum Chordata; class Aves; order Passeriformes; family Passerellidae; genus Ammospiza; species Ammospiza caudacuta. Next base: position 45,996,824 of record NC_080599.1, on the reverse strand, counting down.
TCATTTTTTTTCCTCATGCCCTTTGTTTTAAAGTGCTGCCAGTGAAAAATTGCAGGTTGCAGTTTGCTCTCTAAACAAACAAACAAAAAAAAAAAATCGCTTGTGGGGAAGCAAAACAAGCTTTGCCTTGTCTCTGGGAAAGAAAGTAATTGTACAATTAGGTTTGTGGATGCACCTGAGGCATATGGTGGTTTTTTTAGAGATAAATAAAAGCCCAAAAGGAGAAAGCTACAAAGATACCACTGTCTAATTTGGGAAGGGCAGGGAGCAGGAGAAGATCTAAAGGAGTTAGCAATTTCCTTGTACTATAAACACTTTGCTAAACTTCAGTGATTTCCCTCCTAAGTTAATATTGCTCTTTTAAAGATGTATTTCACAGGGTGCATTTTTGTACCTGGTCTTTATAAGGCTGTTCTGCTGAGCTTGCTGGTTTCTATACCTGTTATTTTGCTGCCTAGATATGCTTGTTTGACTTTTGGGATTTTTCTTAAACTTTATTTCAGTGTTGTAGGCAGGCTACAGGCCTTTAGTTTCAGTTGTTTTATGCTATAAAGGATGAGCTCTATCTAGAGCTCTCTTGTAGCTGGGTGGCTCTAGGGCCCCACCAGGGAAAGTGTGAAAAGACAAGGCCTTTGCATATTATCCAGGATCTGACTGTGCTTTGGGATTGTGCAAAGGCAGAACCAGGAAGAGCTTCTACTTCTGTCCCAGTAGAAATAAGTTTTATCTTTTCCTACATAAAGCTAAGGGAATAAATATTTAGGTTTGTGCTTAACTAGGTTTTTAGAAACTACCTGGGATGGATCTGATACAGAGTGTGTTTACACTAGAGAAGGATTTTTCCTGAAACAGCTGGTCAGGGCTACAGGATTCACTTTCTCACAGGGTAAAGTGACTGATTCTCTGCCTGGGTCCCTGCAGTAGGAGGCAGTTTCTGTTTCCTGCATCCTCACAACCTCCCTGTGCAGGGCACATGGGCCAGTGGCAGGTAGGAGCGATTAGATGGAGCAGGCATGTGTTTCTCAGGAGCTGTTTTTAGCATCCCAAGTGCAATTTCCAGGAAGATGCAGGCTAAGTAGGTGGCAAACAGGACTCAGCATAGTAAACAATGTTTAGTGTGAAGTGGAGCTGCAGCACGATGAGTACAGAGCACGCGGATCCCTAAAGGAATTTTGTACCCTAGAGCAAAGCCAGGGCATTAGAGAGCAGCAAGCAGCATTTGGAGTGGTGAGTGGCAAACCCTGGCCACAGGCTGCTGGTTTAGCATTCCCAGCTGCATGCACTGTGTTTCACTGTTAATTTTAGGAAAAAAACACCTCAAAATGCAGCCCTCTTTATTCACCTTGGTGCTACAGAGAGGCTCGTCCCTAATTAATGTGAGGGGACTTTCCCATCCCTCCACCACCCTCTGTGTTGCAGGTCCTTGGCAATATGAGAGACGTATCTATTACTTAGTCATGAGCTATCCAGACCAGCTTGCTTTTGAAACCAGAGCCCCCTGTACCCCAGGCATCCTGTATTTCTGATTTGCATATGCAATAGGCACTTAAAAAGCTGATGCCCCCATATTGCTTGCAAGTCAAGTAGCAAAAGTAAATGATTTATCAAGCAAAGGTTACAACACCTGTGCCTTTTTGTCAACATATACAGGGGATGCCAAGTCAAGTGTTGCTTCTAATAGCTCAAACAGAAATTTAGATTCAAATAACCCCCAAGACAGGACAATTGTGCAGTGAGTGGAGTGGCAAGAGCGATGGATGGTGTAAGCAGCAGATGCAAAACAAAACCAGCTAAAAAGTTTGGAAACTGCTGAAACCAGGCAAAGCCAACAGCCCTTTGGGAGCTTTGGTTACCAAATCAGAACTACTGACTTAAAGCATTTATTTCCCCATCCCTTCTCTGATAGACTGGTTGTCCTGTTGCAACCTTTGTTGACACAGGAAGATGGCTTTTTAATGAATATTATATAAACTCTATAAAATTCCTTTAAGGGGTTATATTTGCCACAACATGACATAAATCAGAACATAGTGCTAATGGAAATGTCTACTGATATTTTTTCTAATAATGATTCAGAAAGGCTTGTACTGGGTTTGGTTGTTTAGAAACAGGACAGAATGATCCTTGCCCCAGCCCATTGTAATTTGCCTGGGATTTTAATCCAGTGTTCTGGGAATGCCCATGTATGGGAACTGTGACTCCTGCTCCGTGGAGCTGCCACATCCCTGTGCACAGACTCACTTCTGCAGCACTTCAAGACTAATGATGATGATGATGATGATGATGTGTAAATAGTGCTTATAGTGCAATGTTCCACCAAGAGAACATCAGAGCCACCAAAAATCTGACCAAAATATTTTCATATGGGTTGTAGCTGGACCATAATTTTTAAAAAGCAGATGTTAAGATACAGCCTTCATTTTTATTTTATTGTTCCAGCAGCAAAGAGTCACTTAACCCTTATATTTAAGCTTGACTTCCAGAAGCTTGGAGTATTCCCTGCTTCCTCTTGTCTCAGGAAACTGTGTCCCTGGCTTTTAGTCCCTGTATTTTAGCCTGACTCTGGATGTACTCTAAAGACCCTGATGGAAAGGAGCCACCCCAGCTGCTTTTAATAATGCAGTCCTATGTGTTTTTACATTTTCGTTTTGAAAATGTCCTAAGTGGCCATTCTATACACTAATGCTCTGCAAAAAGGAGCACAAAAGCCTGTCTTTGTTTAGAGGAATGCTACATAAATCCCAAATCATTGCAGTTAGCACTTCTACCTCACTTCTCTGACTCAAAGCACAGTCAACTTCAGAGTTCTTTCATGAATAAGTAGTGAGTTTGCTGATAAATTATATATTTAGTATCAAGTGGGTTGTGGTGGTGTAATGATGTATAGAAGCAGGGAGATGCAGCTGGAGTCAGAGACTGGAAGTCAGTCTCCTTGCCCACTGCAGCATGTTAGACTTTAATTGAAAGCTGTGCTTGAGTATTGTTTTTCACTGTACAGCATTGTTATTCACTACACTGCATTACTGAGGAGCACTTAAAGTAACGCTAGAGCACTTTAAAATGATTTAAGTCATAAATAAGGAGGATAAAAGTTTACAGTCAACAAACTTATCTGGGAAACTTAGGCTGCAGGATGCAAGTAAGTTTTAAATATCTTTGGAGACTTAATACTGTTGTGTCTTACTACATAATCAATTTACCAACTAGGAGTTTTTCAAGTCTTCTGGAAAAGGTACGTAGCATTCTCCAAAGGGTTTCAGGTTTCCTGAGCTATGAAGGAAAAGACCAAATGCTTAAGGACTTTAGCAGCACACCTTAAAATTCCTGTTTCCTGATTTCAGCGTATTTCTGTATATTCCAGTTGTTTCCAAAACAACTGGAGAAATATGATTTAAATGGGAATGTGCATGAGAACTTGTCACACCCATGAACCCTATGAAAGCACAAGGCTGGAAAAGTGGGGTGCAGGCTGAGTTTTGTCAAGGCATGAAAAAACCCCCCAGAATCTGATGGGTTAAACCCCTCTCTGCATTGCTGCTGTACTTTGTGTGACCCTATTTAATGCAGAGAAGGTTTGAGATTTGATATAGTTTAACCTGTGCTGTGCACAGAGCTATAAACTAAAGCCCCTAACAAATTGTACACAAAGAGCAGACAGCAAAAAACCACGTTGTGCTCACAGGCAGCTGCTTGCAGCCCTGTAAACTGGAAATCTTTGGGAATGAGTGACCTGTGTTTCAGTGACAGTGGAGGTGCTGAAGCCATCACAACGAGGAGTCTGTCCTCATGCACCTACTGTGGCATGTGACAGCCATTAATCTGCACACTAATTATTCAGAAGCCTATAAACCATTTGAAAGAACTTACAAGAGCCAAGGGTAGTAATGCCCAGTTTGCCAGCTATTTGAATTATTGCTTTTTAGTCACTGCAACCAGCTCAAAACAGAATCACAAATATTTTGTGTAGTTGACCTTTAAAAGAATTGCAACCTAATCAAGCAATCACTTCAAACTATAAACTACAGTTGTCCTAAAGCACTAACTCTGCTCACTTTTTTATACCTTCCCCCCCCATGATAACGTGATATTAAGCCCAGACTTAATTTTTTCAACATCTGGCTCAAATTAGCTGCTAACAAAACTGCCAACAACTATTTTCTTAATCGACCCTGGGAATTTGATACAGCTTGGAAAAAGCACATTTAAATCTCGTCCTTCTCCTAAAGAAACACAAATGTTTACTTGAGCTTCTGATTTGACCATAGCAGGACCATGAATTCAGCTAACCCAGCTTTATAGGCCTGCCTCAACTGGACTTTTTTCTCTTTGCATAAGGAAAACAGATGTGCTCACAATCACAAAAATCTCCTGCTTGCTCAAAGCCCACCATGCAAATGGCCAGCCAGGAATTTGAGTATTTTTTTTCCATGAGTATTTGAGGGTTTTTTTTGGCATATCACAGACTGGTTTGGGTTGGGAGGGACCTTAAAGATCATCTTGTTTCATGGGACACCTTCCACTAGCCCAGGTTGCCCCAAGCCTTGTCCAGCCCAGCCTTGGACACTCCCAGGGATCCAGGAACAGCCACAGCTTCTCTGGGCAACCTTTACCAGGCAGGGAAAGATTTTTGCCTAGCATCTAATCTAAACACAATTAAATGCAGTGCCTGGGGAGCAGGTTGGAGCCAAAGCCTTTGAAACCCCGGCCCTAGAGCAAAGAACTGCGCGCTGGGAGCCAACACCTTAGAAAGCAGAGAGAGGTCCTTCCAGTCATGAAAGCAGTGTTATCACCACACAAGCCCCAAAAATAAATTAAAATAAAAAAACAAACAAAGGAAAAAAAAAAAAAACACAACAGACAAACAAACTGCAAGTGACATTTCACTGTAGTTACTGAGACCATGTGGGTGAAGTGACAGCGGCAGTGCAGCTGCTCCGCGGGGACACGTTAGAGGACACTGGAGGAGGAGGAGGAGGAGGAGGAGGAGGAGGAGGAGGAGGAGGAGGAGGAGGAGAAGAGGCTGCAGGCAAACAGAGAAGTCGAAAGCGGCCCACCTGAGTCTGTTGAGGGATATTTACAAAGCTTGGATCCCGTGGTCCAACACTGACGAATCGGTTTGCGGGGGAGGTGCTGGGTGTCGAGTAGGCTGTGAAGGGAAGGGACACATGCGTTGAGGAAGCGGCACTAGATTGCACACGAACAACACCAAAACACACTGTCTCAGAGCCACCTAAGCAGATGTTTGACACAGAAATGTGCGAACGTTTTAGAGAGCGAGAGTTTGGTTTGAGACACTGGAAAGGTTCGGGCTTCGTGGTGGGGGGATCAACACGTAGGGGAGGGTGGGCAGCTCTCCAGCCTGAAGGAGAACCACTGCAGGCCTTTCCATGATGGGCGGGCACAGGAGATTTCTGCAGGTCCTGACTGTTTTCACTCGAATGTCTGGTACCTCTATTTTTAACAGAGTTTTGTATAGCAATGAAATTACCTAAGTGCTCATTAACAGAATCAGACCCTTTATTTCATGCTAATCCAGCGTTCTCTCTGGATATAAAGTTTTGGTTTTCATACTGCTGTGGTCTGCACTCTCTAAAATGTTCACTTGATGTGTTTGACAAACTAGGGAGATCCTTTTGGTAAAAAATTAATGGGTTGCAGTTTCACTGGGGTGGTAAGTGCAATCAGTCTGAAGGCTGAAGCTGCCTTTAAAAACTGGAGTGGCTCCCATAAATGTAAAGCTATTAAATGCAATGCAAGCCAAGAACCCAGATTACTTCCAAACTTGAAGTACTTTAATGATTTTATTGTTGCATTATATTCTCCACTGCAACTGTCCACAATGCCACGTACTTCCACATCCAAAAGCTTTCAATGCATTTTTAGTCTTCCTCTCATTTGAAAACCCTCAAGCAATCTTCTCTCTTCCTCAGTTTTTTGCATGTTTAGATCTAAATAACGCAAATAGATGCCTCAATACAAAGAGAGCTCCTATCTATTTTGAATATATTTATGGGAATGCATTCTGCTGAATAAAATCCCCAGACAACCTAACTATCCAATGAAGAGACAAAAAAAAAAAAAAAAAACAATAGTAAAAGGAAAGTTACTTGCCAGATTCCAGTCAAGCTAAATATAATGTTGAGGCCTCAACATTACAGAAAAGTGAGAAGACACTGAGTTGGCTGTGGGGGGAAACTCTTTTACCTTTCTGAAGGCAAATGTTTGGTGAAGAGGAATTACCCTGGAGGAGCCTTTGGTTTAAGGCTGTGCCTAATCAGACCAATGCTCCACCTTGGCCATTGTCACCTCTCTCAGAAGTCATAAGCAAATGCAACCAAAACAGGTCACATATTTACTTTCTCCCATTCTTTCCCACCTCTGATTATTTTCAGCTCAGGGACTTCCTGTATTAAGGCCCTGGAGGGATTTCTCACCCAATGCCTAATCTGCACTTGGACCATGTGGATGTTCTGCCTCCCTCAAAGCCCTTGGGTGATGAGTTCCCAAGTCTAGAAGCATGCAGAACCTCATCCTTCAAGTCTCACAAACGTCTTGTGATGCCTCTTAGCTCTCACAGTTTCATCAGAATACTTCTTTGTATCAAGATTCCCTGAAATCACCCCAGGAACTGCATATCTTCATTTCCTACTGATATGAGGGGAGATATCCTGGATTCTAAGAAGGAATTTTTCCCACTTGTTTCTGGTGCAGTGAGCTTTTCTCTCCAAGAAGCTAAGACTTGCAAAAATCATGCAAGGAACACTTCTCCTTCACAAAGTCTTAAAGGAATTTTAATGTGCGCTAATTCATCTTCCTGAGATGGTTTTGCAAATTGTGGTACAGCTTGGATATTATGAACAGGTAAGCTGGATGTTACTCCTACCTGCAAATCAAGGAAGAAATTTACTGAGTAGATGTGGTGAGATGTTCTCATCACCTTTTACCATGTTAATTTGGTTAATAATTCAAAGAAGCCACACATTTGCAAAGGACATTTTCCTGTTGCTAGTGCCTTGTATTAGGATTCTTCTGTGCTGTACTTTGTGGAGGTTTTTTTTTTTTAAACAACTAATGAACTAATATTGTGCAAGACTAAGAATTCCTTCTACAGTGGGGAAAATTAACTTAGAGCTCAAAAATCAAACATCTGTTGTTTGGTTCTCCTGGTCTACTTTTAAAGAAGCAGATTGAATGGAGAGGCCATTTAATCCCTTGGAGCAGGTAAGTTCCACCCAGAAGGGAAGGAACTCAAGATCTTGTTTACAGTTCCCCGCTGGCAGATACTTTTGCTGTGATATTTGGTAGAAAATCAAAGGGGAACCAGCAGAATGCTGACTTAAATGGCTTCTCTGTTCAAACAAAAAAATTCGAAAGCATTTGAAAAGTGTGTAATATGCACAAATGTCCCCTCAAAGCTCGCTGGGTGAGTTGCTATGTACACCTTCCTTCCGCTCCAAACCATGTTTAACTTGCTTTCTGAAAATACTTGGATGTCAGCTTGGTATTTCCTTCAGGCCATGGAACTGCACTGCTGAAGCCAAGGAGGGAAGAGCACCAAAAGGACAAATATGCAGAGGATTTACACTGGACTCTCCCAAGGTGCTGTTCCCTCTTTGCTGTAAAATGTCCTGGGATGTTTATGGGTTGGAAGGGGCCAGTTTGGCTCAGAATATTAAGCTGATATGGAAAACTCATTCCCCTGTTAGGGGGAGATTTGTTTCAGGAAAGGGAGAAGTACTGAGTGTTGCTTAGACCATGATCAACTTCCAGCTGCATCTTACTGTCTTCAGATAAACACCCTTGGTTGACATGAAGGTGGGATTTCTGGAAATATGATCCCTAGACTTTGCCCCAGAACTAGGATGGGGCAAACTGTCTCACTGGATAAAGCTGGGTCACATTATGATATAGCATAAATATAATCTAAGCCTATGCTGGAGTCTTCAAACTCCAGTTTGGGAAAAGCCAAAGCATGGGAAGGAACAAGGAACAGCAGCCAGGTCTCTTAGGCAGATCTTCTCCAGATTTTATCAGCTTTGCTCCATGGGAATTGCAGAGACCTACCCTGGTTCACACCAGCTGAGAGATGTCCTGTTGGGCATGAACAGCAGCAGCTTCCTGCCCAGCCTGCTCTTTCTGCTACTGGAATTCACTAAGGATTGTCTGCAACATCACAGCCCACAGCCAAGGAATGAATGTGATGCCACAAATTTGCTATGATGCTTCACTTCAGGAACAAGCAAAACAGGAGCTGGCAGAGAAAGAACATTTGCTCACACAGACAGCTTTGATATTTAGCCAAAATGGCAAGAAATTGTATGAAAGACAAGACAAACAAACAGTTTTGGGGATGTTGTGTGTTTTAAAGTTGCCTGCAGTAGGGAAATGTTACTTTTAAATATACTTTCCTGAAGTAATTGCTATTGAGAGCAGGAGTGTGTAATTTGTCATCGTTCTGGATTAAAAGGACTGGTAAAGATGATTTGGGTGAGTGATAACCTAATGTACCCCTAGGTCTCCCTTTCACAGACCAGGATGACAGGTACATGTGTTTGATGTGAGGAGTTGTCCTGTTCCTCAAGCTGCAGCAAGAGGATTGACTGGAGGAATGTGGTGCAGTAGAACAATTCCTGCTGCAGAACATTCTGCAGCTGAGGATCTGAGAGGGAACTGCAAATTTCAGCAAATTGAGTGATGGAGTCAACCCTCTTTTTTATGGGTGGGGAAAGGAGTGAACAGAGCGCTCAAACTCGCCCAGAAGGTGCTCAGCCAGTGCATAGCAGAGGAAGGCAGAGAAAGCCAATCTGATTGCAGGATCATGGGAATGTTTAGGTTGGAAAAGACCTCTAAGATCATTGAGTCCAACCCCTACCCCAGCACTGCCAAGGCCACCACTAACCCATGTCCCCAAGCCCCTCCAGGGATGGGGACTCCACTACTGCCCCTGCTCCAGTGCTTGACCACTATTTTGAAGAAATTTTTCTCAATATCCAACCTAAATCTCCCTTGGTGTGACCTGAGGCCATTTCCTTTTCTCCTGTCCCTGTTCCCTGGAAGCAGAGCCCCACTGCTCCCTCCTGGGAATTGTGCAGAGCCACAAGGTCCTCTCTGAGCCCCCTTTTCTCCAGGCTGAGCCCCTTCCCAGCTCCCTCAGCCTCTCCTGTTCTCCAGACCCTTCCCCAGCTCCATTCCTTTCCCTGGACACTCTCCAGCACATCATGGTGTGCCCTCACCAGTGCCCAGCACAGGGGACAGCCCAGCCCTGGTCCTGTGGCCACACCAGAGCTGATCCAGCCCAGGTGCCTTTGGCCTTCTTGGCCACCCTTGGACTCATGTTCAGCTGCTGCTGCCCAGCATCCTCAAGTCCTTTTCCAGCCACTCTGTCCCAAGCCTGGAGAGCTCCACAGGATGTTGTGACCCAAGGGCAGGACCTGGCACTTGGCTTTATGAATCCTGTACTACAGCCACAAGATCATTCTCCTCATCCTGACACAAATGCCATTTAACAAGAAAACTCTTTTGTTCAAGGGGACATTAACAAGTAATGAGTTCATTTAAGTTAAGAGTTGTGAATCTCAGAAAATAACACTTTGTTTTAAAAAGCTGTTTAAAAGGGTGTACAGGATGGCAGTATCTTAGGCTGCTTTGGAATGATTTAATTATGATAGTGATAAAGCCCAACTGGAATGTTGTGGAGGTGGTGTTTGCTTTGGGCAGTGAGATATAAAACCCCAAAACTGCCAAGTTCAAGAAAATATTGTGTTGTGTTTGCAATGGGTTACCAACCAAAGAAAATCAAGAAGAGATCTGAGATAAGATAATGCTGGGTCTTTTGATATCAAAGATATGTTCAATTGAAAAAGGTTTTTGTGGAGGAAAAATTAACTTCCCAAACCTCGTGAATCCCATCTCCATTGTGCCATCTGACTGAGGAAAATGCTGGCTTTCCAAAGGGATGGGATTCACAGCTGAAATTGTCAGCTCCCAGAGCATGTTTGGCCACCCAGTAGTGGCAAATCCCCAGTGTGCATCTCCAGGGGCTCTTCCTTCCTTGGACAGCACTAATGTTCATGTTTTGGTTAATGTCACAGCTGGAGAGTTTCACTATTGCTCTGAGAATCATTAACCACCTTGTTGTGATTTTTAGCTCTCGCTCCCAGGAGGCCATGCTGTATTGAACAGCTGCTCCTGGCTCCTGCACCCCTCAGGAGGGCCATATTCCAATTTTTGGTTGGGCCGTGACTGCATTTTGTTTCTGCTGAGGGCTTTCTGCTAGACCAAAAAAGGGAAGGAGAATGGAGCAAATGCCAACCCCTTTCACTCCATTTCCTCAGGAGGAGGGGGGATCATTCTCTTCCACACGGCTAAGGAGAGAGTCTGGCCAAAATTTAACATCACTCCTGCCTTTGTCGCATTAGTGACTTTCCAATATCCCCAAGCCCTGCGGGGCAGTCAGCCATAGCCCGGCGACACTCCCAGAACCGGTGCGCTCCAGCAGCCCGTAACCATGGAAAACACCTTTTTGTGAGGCTTTTATGGAACTCTGGTGAATCTGCACTCGCTGTTCGAAGGCTAATATTTAGTTAAGGAAAAAATAAACACGCAGGGAAATGGAGGGTTGGTCCTGATTGACACGCTGAATGGAGCCCAGTGGGTCCTCCTGGCAAACCCTGCCTGCGACGCCTCAAACTTCAGTTTGCTTTCCTCTTTATGTGGCCAATGCTTCCACTGGCTTTGCTTTACATGTCATAGTTTTTCTTAGAAAATATTTCCTATAATCTACTTTTCTGTAAAATTTTTCCCCTAAATTAAATTATATGCTTGTTTACAACTGGAGTCACTGTTATTCAAACCCCTCACCAAAAGGAAGATGCGTGCCTGAATATGTACAGAACTATATGTTTAGTCATCAGCGTGGCTAATTAACAAACAGTAATTATTTTCCTAATCTTTTGTTTAAATACCATTAACTGGCTGCTCTTGAGAAAACCTCCATTCCCAATTAACGTGGCAGCTGTCTGCTGAACACAGAGCCCAGTGACCAGCCCCAAGCAGACACCAATGGGTGTCCTGCTCCCTTCAGAGGAGAAATACCCATTTTTCTGCCAGCTGAGAATCTGGCCAGACACCCTCTGAACTTGTTTACACAATCACAGTATCATAAAAATTAAGATTAGTGCTAAAATGTTGTTGGGAATTTTTTTCTTTTCTTTTTGACACCAAACACTGCCAGTAAACTGAGTCACAACCGTAATGACAAGTACACACTGACCTAGTTTTGTTTTTCCCGGTTCTGAAGGCAAGGAAATAGTAAGGCACTGCTGACTGTGCTCAGTGATAACTATGACTAAACATTAACCTTTTAGATCCCACTGCTGAATCTTATTGATAGGACTCAAAAGTCCCCTCAGAAAGTGCCAAAGATTCCTGACAGCACCAGTGTTGGTCTAAGGTCAGAAAGAGGAGTGGAGGGGAGGGAATGAATCAACTTCTGCACTCAAGAAAAATCTGCTGATCAATTCGAGAAGTCCTGATTCTAGAAGATCATGTTCACCATCTTACCAGACTGTCTCATACTAAAACCCATTTCAATTTCCAAGTGAGCCAGAGCATCTTGCTGAGTTTGCAGTTGATGCACTATCGCGTAGCAGAAGGCAATGAAAACCTCTGAGGAACTACCAGATTTTAAAAATGCCCCCTGGAACCTGTGCAAGTCTCCTGAACTGTATATAAAGCTTTAAAAATGTAGGCTTCTCTTGGTCTGAAGAGTGAGTACCTCTCTGCACATCCAGCAGTGGTTGCATATAGCATTTAAATAATAAGCTTGAAAAGCACACAAAGGGATTTGCTCTTTCGATTAGATTGATTTTTGTTTGTGGATGTTATTTGGACTCCCTTCACTGTGGAACAAGTCCCCTACAGTTGCCATTAAAGCACTGAAAGCTTCCCTTTTGTTTTTAAATGTCAGTTTGAGCATAGCTTCATTAAATCATTTCACAATTAACTCCCTGAACATCCAGACTTTTTTTTAAAGCATCAGACACAGCTGAATTGCATTTGTTTCCCAGAAGAGTGACTCCAAAGTGGTATCCCCAAGTGTGTATCCAGGAATTCGTAAATTTGACTTGTGGCTACACAAAATGCATATGGGAGCCGTGTGGGTGGTGGGAGAGGATTAGAGCTTTCTCCCTGGCTTCAAGACATACCAAAACTTCTTGCCTAAGATGCACGGCATAAGGGAAAGATGTCTGACTTCATCTGGGAAAATTTATTCCCAAAAGAATGGCAATTGAAGTAAACTGGAAAGGGTTGTTAGTTTAGCCCAGTGTGTATAAGCAGGGATGTTCTCAAGGAGATTGCCTGACTTCCATGTGGGATCTGTCCTCTAAAACCTGGCTTGAGACACCAACTTATCACAGAACCATGGAGTAGTTTGGGTTGGAAGGGACCTTAAAGATCACCCAGTTCCAACCCCATCTAGGGCCACCATCCCCTAGATCAGGCTGCTCAGAGGCCCACCCAAGCCTGGCCTTGAGCACTTCCAGCGATGGGATATCCACTCAAATCCTCATGGCAGCAAACAACACCCCAAAGATCCGAGCTCTGTGTCACAGCTGAGCCACCGGCCTCGATTTCCCTCACACGTGTGAAATGCCAACCGAGTCAAAAACAAAACTGCAACCTTGAGCTAAGGCTTTCCCTGCTCACACAGGAGCGGCTCATGGCTTTGTCCATGGCGGAGAGCAGAGAGCTCTCCTGCTTGCCAAGGTGTGTGCAGGCCTCATCCCTGCCCAGTGTGCATCCCGCTGCGTCTATACTTACTTGGAGAAGTGGGAGAGGTGGCCCCTCCTTCTGTTGATGTGGTTGGAGGTTTTGTGTCTGGCACTGGCAGAGGCACAGGCCTAGCCATTGGTGGCGGAGGTGGTGGTGGCAACATTGGGGTAGGAAGGAATGGATTGTGCACCTTGCCTTGGCTGCTACCATTGGGCTGCCGAGAAACAAGCAAACAGACAGAAATTATACTAAAAATCAGCTATTAGGAACCTCCAGTAAAAACAAATCTAGTTCAAAAACTGTGTGCAATACATTTACAGTTACTTGAGAGGCGGCAAAGAAAGTGCTGGCTCAAATTCTCCGTGGACTTCAAGGAACATCGTGTCAAACTCTGTGAACCTTGTGAAACTATGGAAATTCTGGCTTTTAACCACTTGTCCTATTAGCAGCTTGTCTGAACTAAGATTAAATTGTCCTGGATTAAATCCTATTCCTCTTTACATTTCCTGCAGCACTAACCCATGCTCAGTGAGAGGGGAAGCAGTATTTTTGACCCCTAAAATCCCCTGGTTTCGTGCCTGTGCTATACCCTCAGGATATCAGTGTCTAGGACTTGAGTGTAAATTTCTTAAAGATACTGCTCATTAAGAGAAAAAATAAGCATTTTTGGTGGTCTTAAAAATCATGCTGCTATCTCATTACAGGAAAATGAATGAGTGTATATTAAAATAACTGCTCTCCCACATCCCTTTTGAGTTAGCAATAGTGTAGCTCTTGGTTTAGCTGCCATTAGGATCATATGGAGAAATGAGTGAACTTAGAACAGCTTCATTTTACACACTGGGAGAAAAAACCACCCTCCCTTCAGTCTGGGCTGTGGTCAGTCACAGGCTGAAGGGGATCAGCTATATGAGTGTGGTCTTTCAATTAATCACCAGAAAAATGTGTCCGTAAGTAAAAGTGTTTTCAAGTATCACAAAAACAGGAATCAGGCTTAGAAAAACATGCCAACCCTCCCCCCAGCTTATTAAGTTTACATTTTAAATGTAACCCAGCCTGGACACTTGAAAACCATACAGAGAGATGCCAAATACCATTATAAAGAGAAAGTAGGACAGGCTGTGAATCAGGTGTTCCATTTTAGTGACAAAAATGATGAGATCATTTTCGACAGCACTCTACAAATTGATCTCACTGCAGCTCTTCTGGCACTGCACATTGGCTTTTCCATTGATGATAAAAGCTCAGCTTTAAACACAGATCCATATTCTAAGTACTGCTAAAGAAAATAATATTTTAATTCCTGATAGGGTTTCCATTAGCCTGAATTGCCAGGGACAAAATACCCATCCTGGCGAAATACTTGGGACTTTTATTTTCGTTTCACCTGCTCTGGCACTGACAAAAGGCCTTAAAGCCGTGGAGGTGCAAATCACACTTGTGCTGGAGCAAAAAATGGTTCAGAGGATAAGTAAGACTCGAGTTCATCTGCATTTAACTTAACAGCACTCCCACAGGCTTCAAAGACTGCAGTTGCTGGAGTTTGCAGCAAGGAGCAATCCTTCAGGGATGTTTATTTTTCCAACATCCAGCACCTTTAATAAACTAATATATTAGTGACATCTCTCAAACACTATCTTGTCTCCCAATTAGGTCCCTTTCCTGCCAAGAAGACCCCTGCTGCCTGTTCATTGTGAGTGTGCTAACAGTTCATAATGCTGAATGGTTTGGGATAAATTAAGCAAATGAATACTCAAGGAAAAAGAAAAGCACTGTATTGATTTGTTGTCTAGACATAAATGTATCTGCTAACATATTGCAGACATTATTCAAAGCCAGGACTGGCTGGAATAAGTAGAGTCAGTTTTTCTGCTGGGGAAAGGAAAACACTGAGAACAATACAGCTTATTAAATAAGTGTAATAAATTAGATGCTAATAATTAAACTAATTCTCATTAACACTTTCAGTATGTCAGGAGAGAAGCAGTAATTTTGCCAGTTATTACTTCATTGGCTGGAAAAAGTTACATGCATTACATTTCATGAAATATTCAGAGCATTATTTTAGATTTGATTTACATAAAATTTATAAATTCTGTATTCGTCCAGAATGCTATTTCAATAATAGCAAGATGATTCACTTTATTTGATTAAAAAAAAATGAAAATGGTTATTTGAAGCTTTGGAACTCTGCTTAATTTTTCATAGAGATAAGGGGAAAAGATAACTGCTTACAGAAATAACAAACCATAATAAACTGTACTTTTAACATCTTGAGTTCAAGTACTGGTCAACTTGATCTAAAGTGCTATAAGGCAGTATCTTTTTTTTCTTTTTTTTAATGAACTTAGCTGATCTGAAACATCTGTTTCTCACCCTCCCTTTTCCTGCTCTTTCCCCCCCACTCTCCCCTGAACTTCAAAAATAATTAATAAAAATTATTCTGCCTTCGTATTTTGTTAACCCTGGTTCCACAAGGGTTACAACACATGCAGCAAAGTCATTTGTGGGGGGACCCAGCAGGTCACTGAAGCACCAGCTTCCCTGACACTTTAAATGTGGTCGAGTGTTTTTTTGGGGAGGTCTCTTGTTTGTTTTTTTAAATGCTTTTGGAGCACAGCACTATTATTTCATATGTATATATATATTTTTTTTTTAATTTTTTTCTTGTCCTTTACAGCATCTCCTCAAGGTGCGCTCCTTCAGGCGCCATGCTGTTACAACAACCCCATCCATCCCTAACCCCCTGGTTAATTTTTACAAAGGACAAACACTTCTGAAGAAAGAAAAACGGCTTCCTTACATTTAGGAACCCCACCTGTCCAGCCTGCTGACCAGCGTCGGGGCAGACAAGTTGGACAAACTCTTTCAGAGTCTCCTGAGGATGATAGCGGATTGCTGGGTGTGAGAAGTATGGCCCAGGCTGTTGAATAATGGGTGATGTTGGAAAATGAAGAGTCGATGGTGTTGCATGTGGACTTGCTATAGGAAAGAAAACAAAGACGTTATATAGAGCTTTGCCTCTGGAAAATAAAACAGTTTAAATCTGTTGTAGTTCTAAGCAGCTTTTTTTTTTTTTTTTTTTCTTTGCTATTGGTTTGTTTTTAAATGTACAGTATTGTTTATACATCAATTAATATATCAGACCACATTGTGTCCTACACTCACTCCATCTAGATCCTGGAAGCAAACGGAGCCAGACATTTTGAAGGATTTTCTGTGTTTTTAGTGGACACGTAGCAAGGAATCAGCAGTCCTTTGTGAGAGTGAAAACTATTCATCACCTTAAGAGCAGCCCTCATCAATCAGGCAATAAAAAAATGTATTTGGGAGATTAGGGTTGATTTAATTGACATTTCATGTAACTTGGATTTGCACATACGAATCCATTTTACATTGTAGTATAAACGGTCGATAATTTAAAAGCAGTCTAACACTTCTTGTTGTTGGGCTGTTTTCCCCCATCTCACTTCAGGAACATTTATTTTAAGTAACGTGTTTTCGTTTAATGAACATGCACAAAGTGGCGAGATCGTTTGGAAAATCACATCTACATTTCTCCTGAATAACGCTGGGCTCAGATCTTCAGCAAGCCCCCAGCTCGCTCTCGGGGATGAAGTTTAATTTGGTGAATTTATGGGCCAACAAGCCATCTGGAAAATGCACTCCAGAGAAGGTGCAGAGGTGTGATGTACACCAGCCCGTTGGCAATGACCGATTTTACCCTCAGCTGATTTCAGCAGAACTACGAGTGCAGCTCCAGAGCCTTTTGCTCTCCTGCATTATGTGACACCTTTGCCCAGTTCCTTGGCCTTCAAAATATATTGTGTTGGACTCTTGTTACCCAACAGAGCTTCCCATTGTTAGCTGTCACCACGAGGCAGCAACTGCTGCCACTTACAGTGCCATGAATTCTCCCTTTAAAATGAGGATTCACTCTTCCTTCAGAATGACCAATTAATCTGGTTGCACACCAGCTCATCTGTAAATCATTGTTTATTTCTCACCAAACAGTCTTTGTTGCTCCCTAGGAGTCTTTCAGGGGTGTCCATGTGCAGAGATTGTGCTTGTACACTGCATATGACCAATCAGATAAATGCTATGCAAGGCAGGGGAAATCCTACAGAAACTCAGGTGCTGGCTTGGAAATAATTTAAATATACAAGAGGGGAAAAAATAATTTAAATATACAAGAGGGGAAAAAAAATAAAAAAAAGCCTTTGGCACATTTGGAAAAATTGGAGAGATGCAGGAAAGTTAACTAAAATCAAACACAAATGAGCAAACATTCATTTCATGATGAATGTTATGAAAAACCTTCAGTTAAATAAAAGCTAAAATCTGCTTCTTACTCTTGTTCATTGCCAGTTTAATAATATGACACTTTATTAATAACTTATTTTTTTCTTTAGCATTATTAAACCATTAGCAAACTCAAGAGCCTGAGGATGTGGATAAAACGTGAACTCAGAAACAGCAGCAAGGAAACTGCTGCCTTTTGCTGTAAACATTCACTGAGGGCTGGCTGGGCAGCCCTCCTGTACACATCCCTTTCCACCACAGGACAGGAATTACTGCCCTGACACCACCACCAAAGAGAGCTGCACTCATGCCAGGGGTGCTGCTATGGGATGGATGTGACACCCTTGTCCTTGCCATGAAAAGCTCCCTGTGTCCACCTTAATTCTGCTCCCTTTAATTCTGCTGAAAATATCCCCAATAAAAAGAGAAACATCAAAATTAAAGGGAGATTCCCTTTTGTAACTGTGAGTGACCACCATGGAGACAATTATTACAACGGTGTCCAAGGAGCCACCTCACCCCAAAATAATCCCCAGCCCTTGAGTGGTGCTGCTCTGAGGTTGGCACCTCCATTCTGCCCACACACCTTCACTGAGGTAGATCCCAGACAGCATTTTGATGACTACAACAAAATTTTTATTAGCCTACATTATTTCTGTCTTCCTCCCTTTCTTTGTATCTGCTTTTGTAGTTCCCCCTTTCCTTGTGTGCCAGATGGAATATGAAGGATGCAGATAAAAGTGAGAAATGGACATTTATGTGACAAACATCTAATTAAGTAAGGAATAAATTGGAATTTCTGAAATATAAAAAGATAATTTCCTTTTAGTATCAGCTCTTTTAGTACTCTTTGAAATTGTTATGCAATTGCACTGTCCTTTATGAACAAACCCATTTCTGTTTGTCTCCTGGGTGAAAAGGAGATGGAAATGCATCTCAGACAAGAAGAAATAAAGAACTGCATCCAGGGAACATGTGGGAATTCAAAGCTAGGCCTGAGACAACATTGTATTTAGCTTGTCTAAAGTATGGCTCTTCATTTAATAATTTGATTTGCTGTAAGAAAGAGGAAAGAAATACTCAGTGGCAGGCAAGGAGCAAGCCTTTCTCTGCTGTCCTGACCTCCTCAGCGTGTCAGGGTAGAAAAGAAAGTGGAGAGTGTGTGTCAGTGACCTGCCCAAAGAGAGAGAGAGGCAAAGAAATGCAGAAATGACCGACAATAATTCAGCACGGCAAAGTGCTGCAAGGAGAACGTGGCTCCTCTCTGGAGCCTTGGCCAGCTCCTCAGCCTGTCCCCAAGGGCTTCCTGCTGATCAGGGAAGGGCTGGGGGAGGGAAACGAGAAAACTGGCACCATTCCTCAGCCCTGTGCCATGCACTGATGTGGAGGGGTCGTTTTCCCCTTAGCATAAGGAGTGACGAGTGCAATAGGGATCTCCAAAGGTTTGTTTGTGCAGCCTCTGACTAGGAAATAGCAAATTTCTCAAGTGCCAAAAGAAAGGGCTCTTTGATAAGAGGAGAAAAACCACCACTATTAAACTGATCAACATTACAAATGTGCCTGCCTGATACCAGAGAGAGGGAATTAAATGTTAAAGTCTAAAATCTGCTGGCCCAGACACAGACCATTACTCTGATGGCTGTGTTGTGGTCAGCAACTCTGGAGAGTGCAAAACTGGCCACTCCAACAAGTTCTGAGTGCAGAACACAACGGTGCTTCCAAATATAGAGGCCCTCACAAGCATTTTTAATCAGCGAAAGCACAAGGGGTAATGAAGCAGGTCATTATTATCCCTGTTTGCCTCTAAAAAGGCCAAGGGCCCTTTCAGTCATGATTTTCAGACTTAATAAAAATGATAAAGTCTTTAATTCCTAAACCCACACCTACAGTGATGGAAATTACCCTGTGTAAGAGAAGAGGCTCTTATTACCTCTGACGGGATATTACAAGTCTCAATCAGAGATTGTAAATTCTTTGAGATCCTCAAATGGAAGATAAAATAGGTCTTTGTCTATTATTTATTTACTTATTGACTTATTATTTATGTATCCCTAAGCAGCTCCATCCTGCCAAACCATATTTCTCCTGGCGTCTTTCAGCCTGTGACATTTATATTTTATTATTGACCTCAGTAAATGACATAAAATATGACTTCTACAATCTATGAAAAGATGTGTACTCAAGATCAGAACTTCATTTCTACCTGCTGTAGGTATGGAGGAGTTGGAGTCCCTGGCGTTATGAAATCTGTTATTTTGTGTAGGGGCTGGAGGCAGGAGTTATCCTTCCATCTCAAGGCAAGCATAAATATTTCACAGCACACATGATTCTAATTCCATTGAAGCTGGTCTGAAACATCCCAGACTTTTTATTGAAAATGAGATGGTAATGTATGGTGGCCTGCAACAGATATACCAGTATTTTAAAACTGCTGCTATTGGGCCAAGTAATTATGCAGTACAGCTGTTGCGAGCTACACTGGATTCCTTGGTGTTTTATGAGCTCAGGGTGCTGTGCAGCACAGAAGTCACAGGATTCTTCAGAATGCTGAATTCTGATTATGCAGCTCTGTCTTGCCTTTCCCCTTCTTGGTTTGTAGTGGCCAATAACCAAGTAACCAGTACAATTAGCTGCCCCCATTGATTAGGTGAGCGCTGCACGTGGCCGAGGCTCTGAAGAAGAGCCAAAATTGTGAATTCTGTCCGAGGCAGTGATGAGACAATAAAGGATCAGTTAATTTGAAACAGGTCACAGTTTTCTTCAGATATTTAGGATCCTGGAACAAAGGAGTGGTTCCTAAAAAAGAGCCCTGGGATCCTTGCTCCAGGGGAGTGCCTGCTGACACGGTGAAGGGACACCTACAGTGCTCAGACAGGTTTTCCACCAGCACAGCCCAACATATGGGGCCACATATTGATCCATCCACCCTCCATCTCCTCTTCCAAAAAAAGCCCTGCCAGCCCCTTCAAGCCCACAGCCCTGGATGGAATTCCTTTCTTCCTGAAGCCTTTTGAAGTCTTTGAGAGGGTGGTTTGGTGGTGCTCAGGAAAAGGTGTGATCACCCCGGAGTGCTCCAGGGAGAAGCGCTGGGAATCACAACCACTGCTCCTTCACAGGCACGAGGGCTGCCCCATCAGCTGGGCACAGCGCTCAGACACCTCCTCCAGAAAGTGATAATTAAGTTTACTAATACTTCATTAAACATTGATCAGCCTTCCTAGAAATAGTAACACTAGAACCATAATGAAACGCGATCGTTTTTTATCCGCTTGTTTTTGAGGCCATTATAATTGGCTTCATTACAATTAAGAAAGTATTTTCTGAAAAGTCATTTCCCTGGAAATGTTAGAGAACAGTTTGTTCTGCTAGCAACTTCCACGTCAGGCTTATAAGTTGCTTTAACTCCCTGTGTGCTGCAAAGTTTCTGCTGCCATTCCAGTGATGCCAGTTCAAATTATGCGAGATGGATCCCACCCTTTGTACCCCAAAGGTACTTATTCTCAAAATTGACCATATTAGAGGACTAATTGGCTAAGCCACCATGCTGGCTGATGTGAAATGCTTTCAAACACCATGAAACAGCTGTGTTTATCGGAAATATGAAGAGTGACTTTTTAATAAGGAGATCTGGCAATAATCCAAATTTGTTGAAAGGAACTTACACTTCTGTGTATAATACAATACAAGAGGTAAAGAATGGAAGCCTAAAACAATAGCTTTAAGCCCACAGATTTTGGTGATGAAAGCAGTTACCCAAACAAGAAAAAAAAAATAATTAAGAAACTCGGGCTGGGATTTGCAGAGGTCCTGAGAGAATTCATTAACTGCTTTTGAATTTCAATGGGAGCTGCTTCCCTGTAACACTTTCAAAGGTTTCTGAAAGTCCCCATTTTTCTTACTGCCCATTAGGAACAGACTTTTGGGTGATAAAAGTAGAGGACTTGCTTGCTCAGGTTGGCAAAACCTGAGCAAATACTTAAATATTGAGCTGCTGAGGGTAGGACTGACCAGTCCTAGGATGAGCCCTTGGAAGGGAATTCACATCCCTGGAAAACTCAGGTACTTGTGAAGTCCCATAATGGTGCAAAGAGGCTGTTTAGTAACATGTTTGTCATGTCCAAGGATGAGCTAAATGCAAACTGATGCCATCTCACATTCCCATTTGCACAGTGTCAAGGCTGGGGAATCATGGAGCTGGAGAACAAAAATGGGCTTTACCCTCTGAGCATTGGTAAAATTTAGGTATCTCTCACTGCCACATTCTGTAGACAAGCATAGATGAAAGATTTAAAATATAACAGAAACAGCTGACCAATGCAAGAGGTAGTGAGACACCCTAGATAGGGTGGATGGAGGATCTGTTCCTGTCCATGAGCATCACAAAAATGGGCTGAATTTCAGGCTGTCCATCTCTCACAAGTCAAGTGTACTGAGCACTGCTGAAAAGAACAGAGGCCCAGAATCTCCAGCTCAGGGCTGGCCCTCAGCCCTTTGCTGCTGCTCTCAGTGGCACAAGGCACCTGCACCCTTTGTTCAGAACACTCCTCCCGCAAGAAGTTGTGCAGCAGCAAGTGGGAGGCAGGAGGACGTTGTGCCAAGGCCCATGGAGCTCCCAGCAAAAGGAAAATGTGCTTTTGAACCCGGGGTTTATTGGTGTACTCTGGGCTGCTGAGTGTTACAGGCTGCTTTGGAAAACCTGTGGAGCTGAACTGAGCGCTGGTTCCAGATTCTGGCATGGGCAGGGGGCCAGTTAAGTTAGCTATTTTTGAGCAGAATGTTTTAAAACATGTCAG
Organism: Ammospiza caudacuta; assembly: GCF_027887145.1. Classification (NCBI taxonomy): domain Eukaryota; kingdom Metazoa; phylum Chordata; class Aves; order Passeriformes; family Passerellidae; genus Ammospiza; species Ammospiza caudacuta. The sequence goes on along the minus strand of NC_080599.1, from coordinate 45,974,955 downwards.
AATTCTGCTGCCTTTGGGAGGCCAGAATACTACAGAATTGATTACATTGGGACAGAAATAAAAATCAGACCGATGGAAAGCACTCCTTCCTTCCAAGAATGCAGCTAGAGGTCAAAAAGACCCTAATTTACCATATTTGTAGAATTCCTGCCTCGCATCAAATGCTGTCAACTTCTGCATATTATTATTATTACTTTTAATACACATGATGCATTCTCATATATTCTCATCACAAGATAAAAACTACTGCTAGGAGAATATATCATGTCTTTCTTATAATGAAATGCAGTTGATAAGTTTACAATAGAAATGTAAATTCTCTTTAAAACTACAACCTTTATGTGTGTGATGATATAATTCTGCTTTGATACTAAAAAGGGCATGGTAATGGAATCTGTGACTTTGGAGTGATATATTGCTGTTAAGTTAATAGGACTCCACATTCCCATTTCTAATATCAGTGTTTTTCCTCCCTTTCATTCTGTAGATGGTAAGCTGATACTACATAAACATTGTTAAAGCTATAGTTCCACGCTACAGTAATTCACTTAACTTTAACATGATTTATGGTTCTGTCAATAGAGGAGGTTGAAAATCCAGAGCTCTGATGCTTAAACATGGGTTCCATATTTAAAGCAATAATGTGCTTTTTGTGTGTGTCTGAAGCTAGAAGAATTTAGCATAAAGCAGAGATAAAAATATTATAGTTCACTGCACTGTTTAAAGCATATAGTTTAACTCCATGGATACATCAAAGAGAGCAAAGGAACCAAACACAGCATCAGGAAAAGCATGGGCAAAATACTTTCTTCCTGCAGCACTTTATTTTTATATTATTTTTTAGGGACGCATGAAATCCTATTAGTATTTTTAACACTCCCCCTTTTTTTCCCCCCATTCTTTTGCTCAGTTAGATCAGCTCCTTTTGTCAGGATGAGTTTAAATCTGGGTCCACTGTGTAATCACCCCCCTTTCTTCTTTCTGGCACTTCCCCTCCAGGCATTTTGCCTCTTTAGGAGATTAAGCGACCAAGTCATCTTGTTGCTCTAACATGTCCTCACTGGAGCAACATATTAACACAACTCCTCTGCAAAAGAGCCCTCTTTAGAAGTTTGCTGCAGGGATGACAAATTAACCCAGCATGGTGTCCCACACATCTATCTCAGTACAAATTATTAGTGTAATAGAGGTTTTAGTTATGCATTTATCTAGTAATTATTGAAGGGCTGTACGGAACGGAGCTGAGCAATCGTGGCCCTTTATGAGGCGAGCTCAGTGGGTGGCCTTACAGTTAATTTAGGATAGGACTGTCTAAGCAGTTCACTCACAAATTAGCTCAACAGCCTGCTCCTTTAAATATTTCCTATGTCACAGGCTAACTCTTGACAATACAACAAAGGTAGAGTTTTAATTACACGGTTGCTGACTTTTGTTTAGCTGGAGCTTTAACCCTTTGCAGGTTCTCCCTCTCTGCCCTCCCTGCCCGGGCTGCAGCAGTTTGGGGTTGTGGCATGGCTAAAGCCTGACCTTGAGGCCATCTGTTGGGAAACTGCTTTTCCTTCAGCACCAGGTTGCTCCAAAGTGAGTGCAGAAATTCAAAATCTTCCCCTGCTCAGTCAGCTGTGGTGACATTGTAAACTGGATCATGCAAACTCGTGTGATGGTCAGCACTGTGCTGTTCGTGGATTCCTTTCCCTTGTGGTGTGGCTCTCCTGGCTCCCTGACATCATTTTCTGTGCCAAAGGGTTTGTTTTTGTCTGTGTCAAAATTCAGAGGGAAGTGGAAGGTGACACCACTGTGCCAGCTGACAGCACCAAGAAGCAGCCTTACAGAGGCTCTTACAGAACGGGACATCCCAAAATGTCTTTGTACAAGGTACACCAGGAGCCTTCACTTTGATTCACTCAGAGCTGGCTGACAGGACAGCGAGCAGGAACCAGGACTTTGGTGACCCAGAGGAGGATGCTGATAGAGAAGGACACAGTTTCTTTCCAGATATGTGACATAAAGGTTTTGCCACTTTGGCATGGACAGAGAGTACTGTGTGCAGCGTTTCCCTGGCAGGCCTTGTCCTGATGAAAGTCTAAGTGGCAATGGTAATTATGGAGGAAATTAATCTAATGGAAACCAGTGCACTAGTTGACTTTCATCCCTTCTTCTCACACACCCCCTTCCTTGGGTTCTTGCCTTCGTGCTGTATTTCTTGCTTCTTGTAATTGTGTTTCTCCTTCATTTATCTTCCTAACACACCATCTCATTGTTTTTGTTTTTATTTTTCCTCTCCTTGCCTTTTCTTCCTTGCTTTTTTGGCTTGCAGGATCCACACTGTCATATTCCATGGGAATGCTTGAATGCTCTGCAGCACAGGCTGCTGTATATTCTAGCTTTACAAGATCGTGGTCAATTTAACGTTTCAGCCAGCTCCAGTTAGAAAGTCACCAGAGTGTAAGGAGCAATATATGGAAGCCTAAAACCATTTATGTAAATACTGCTGTCACCCATAGTATTTAAATCCTTCACTGCCTGGTGAAGAGTTCAAGCGCTCTGGGAAGCTTTGTGAGATGCCAGCAATCCACGGTGGCTTTGCAGTGCTGGAGTGCTGTGGTGAGCTGTGCTGACCACCAAATAATCTCATTTGCAGGTAACAGAAGTATGCCTGAGTAGGAGAGAGATCTGGCTGCTTGAATTTTCAAGGCTTTGAAATAAATTCTAAAACTGATAGTGATGCTAAAGCCACCCTATAGGTGATCGATTTACCATCTGCCAGACACTGAATCCTAACCACGCTGGTCCAGAGAAGACATATGGTGCATTCATAGAGTCATGCCCAAAAAACTGCCATCATCAAGTGAGGCTCCATGAATCACTTTGCTAGCTTATCACCAAAGAAACTTGGATCTTGCCACCATCTGTTGGAAGTAGTGAGGAGTCACTGAAGCATTGGCATCCCTGCGCCAGCACTCGCTGCACATCTGGTCTGCTGGTCAGCCAGCTCGGATCCTCTCTCCTGGCTACTGCCCAGCTGGGCTGGGCACTGGCAGCAGCACCAGAGCTCACAGGAACCAGGGCACAGCCTTCCTTGCACAGCACAGCACATCCAGGCAATTCCACGAGAGCAGAGGTTTTCCAACTGGCTCGTTGGGTGGAGCAGCTCAGAGCGAGGAAATCCTCTCAAGGATCTTACTCCTCCTCCAAGGAAATTTTGTTTCCAGAATGACTCATTGTGGGGACCACAGGGAAGGGCATTCAGTACCCTGGGACACCCCAGCATCAGATGTGCAGTGTGCTCCAAGGGATGCTTGGAAGCGTGTGAAAGATTCGGGAATACTCCCGAGAAGTTATAAATCGCTGGTTGTCAATGCCAACACCTGCCATGAATAGTCTACAGCTTCTTCTCTGCTGTCTATTTTGATCATGCTTTACAAATGCATCTCATACACACATCCAAGTGATAAACTTGCACATACGAACATGAGAAGGGGATAGAACCTCCCTGTGATCGTCGTGTTGGCTGAGGAGCTTACTCTGGTGGTGACCTACTTACTCACAACTCCCCTTCCTCCAAAATCCCACTGCACAATGGAGGTAAATCCTGCTCTTTGTTTTCCAAACACCCCTCGAAACGACCTGCCACTGACCATTTACATAATGCACCTGTGTCCAGAGGGAATTTAGCCTGTGTGTGCTGTGCCATCCTCCCTGCCGAGGCACAACTCCCAGTCACTCACTACTGGTGGAAGTGAATCTCTCAATTATATCCTCTTACACCACAGCATTATACTCTTTATGTTGCCACTTCTGATACCTGAAAAGCTTCTCTCTTCTGCTTACTGTCCCTAAAGTACGCCGGAGGCGATGGGATAAAGAACAAAGCTGGATTTGCAGAAAATAATCCATCTCAGTGTATCACCCCTTACTAACAGAACGATTGTTGCAGCAGGGAAATAAACACAGCCAGTGTGCTGTGGAAGAAGAATACTGAGGAGGAATGTCCAAAAGAACAAAGGATGAAGTCTGGGACAAGATTTTTTCAGGATGATGGCACTTAAAGAAACCATGGATGGATTCAGAGGGATTTTTTTCCCTGAAAGTCAGTGAGACTTTGTTTGTGAACGAGCATAAAATAGAAGATGCCTCTAAAATAGAAGATGCCTCTAAATGATGTTGCAGAAGAACAGTTTTGGTTAACTTTTTAGGAACCATGACAATTTAAAAGCTGTGTTGCTTCTTTGCGGAGTTAGTAAAGAACATCTCCTTCCAAACAAACAAAATGTGGGACTGTAATGATTCTATTTGCTTTTCTGGCTCCCACTGAATGTTCTTCTCGCGTAGCCAGTAGAAATCCCTCAGTGCACAGAAAAAGTCTTGTGAAAACAGACTGTAGATGAGATTTAAACAAGGCCTCACCACTGAGACATTTCCTCTCTCAACCACACAAGAATCCAAAGCACAGAGGGTCTAAACAGGGGCAGACAAAGGCAGTCAATGATCTTAAAAAATTAGTGTGAGGTAAAACACAGCTAAATAAAGAAAGGCCTATTAACTAATCAATCAACAACTGAAATCTAAAAGGCTGAACTTCTAAAAGACAGGAATTGGGAGTCAGCTGATGCGCACTGAATAGAATGTTAATGGAAGCTTCATATTAGTCATACTTGTATCACCAATTATCAAGGCTTTTAAAGGAGGACATATTTGCCAGACAGCTCGGATCCAGATTTCAAGGGAAATCTCTGTAGAGCTTAGATGCCTAAATTTCTTCTGAGGATCTAGGTGCATGTCTAAGGGTAATGAATAATTTTTATGGATTAACCACAAAAAATCAAACTACAATAAGCAGATTTAACAAAGCACAAAAACCTCCTGAAGTGCAAGTCTGACCTTGCTTCAACTTTGTGCAACTCCACCATTTCCCACCACATCACCTGGATGTGCAGACAAAGAGGCTCCTCCTGGTTTATGCTGCCCTCAGTAAAACCACACTGATGCCAAAGAGACATTTCCAGATAATTTCTAGGATGAATTGCTAATATGCATTTTTATGCTTCACCATTCGACCCATTCCTTAATAATCTTCTCTAAATGAGACAAAATTTCATAGCAGAAAGAAACGTGTCACAACCATTCACTCCTATTTTTATGTCTTCCAAAGAGGTTTGTAAGAGGATTCATTCATTTGTGTCTCTTCTATGCCCAAGTGAGTTCCTTTTCAAACGTGAACTCCATGTTGCATTTAGTTTTCTAGGCTAAATGCAAATCCATCTTTCTAACAAAAATGTATAAACACATCTAGACCCAGAGGACATCTCTTTTACTTGGAAAGTCAGTCGGAAGAGTACTGAGAAGGAAACCAGCCAAAGTATTGCAGGAACCAACTTCAAAGGAGTCCCCTAACAAGGCACACTGACACCAGCAGCACAAGAACAAATGACTGGCAGAAGGAAGTCCACAGAGCTGGAAGACAGGCGTGGGTCACAAGTGATGGATGGGTCCCTGTCTCGAGCAGTTGCACCGAGTCACCGTGATGGATGGCCACGAGCAGAAGACACATCCTGTCCCTTTCCCCGCACCCTCTTCCAAACAAAACCCCGAGGCCCCCGAAACCGGCGTTTCCACCTGGGCTGGCCGTCGGGAGCTCTCCCAGAGGCGGCCCGGCCTAAGAGAAGCGGCCTGTGGAGCCCTAAGGCCTGCAGGGTGAGGAGCAGCCCCTCGCGGGCGGTCCCAGGCGGCGACGGCTTTCCTGGAGCGGCCCTGGCTGCCCTCCAGGCTCTCGGGAAAGGCCTCACCTCTGGGTCCTGTAATGACAGGTCGATGGTGCTGTGTGAAAGCCGTTCCGAGGGAGGAGGTCTGCGAAGGCGAGGGACTGCTGAAACCAGACTTCTCTGACTTCTTTAATGTAGTTGGCGATGGCATTCCTGGCAAGAATGATTGATAAGTGCAATTTAATAATGCTAGGTCATGGAACGACAGCCTATGCATTGTGAAAGGGGGTGCGGAAGCGGCTAGACACACTTAAAGGACAAATGAAACGCAACGCAACAGCAAGCTGAAAGCTCACTTTTATTTGTGGGGTTTTGTTTTTGTCGAGGCAGAAGCAGCCATGGTTTGCTCTGAGCCATGAGTACTAAAAGGCAGCCATATTTTTCTTATAAAGCTGAAATACAGACAAGATGCAGCTTATTATTGCTACTGAAACCTACTCTGCTTTATTTTTAGAAACCTGTAATAGCTGGAGCATTTGGATTTTTACAGGTTTTTTATGAGTTCTGTCTTTCACTCCTTGGTTTTAGTAGATTATTGCAAATGGATCTTTTAAATGTGCCGCACGACTCAAGGCACAACCAGAGAATGGAGTTCTCTGAGTTCAAACTCTTCCTCCCCTCACTCTCTTGACTTCAAAGATATTTGAAAGTTATACATGTATGTGGTTCTCTTTCACTTTCAATTTTTTTTAAAGGGTGAATAGTATTTATGTCTGCGCTGGAATTATTCTGGAGTTGTTACAATGCCCTTGAACTGCATCAAAGGCTCCCAGTGAAAATCAGAGTTATGTTGTCACTGGGTGAAACCTCTGCCATGGACAGGCAGAAATGGTGTGGTACTGACTGGTTTGGTACACAGGGTGAGAATAACTCCTGTTGATGCCGTAGCATAGCTGTGGCATCAAAAAAATTAATGGAATGAACACATTGCAACGGGCTTTTAAAACCCAAGCATTTCTGTGTATGGTACATGCTTGGATGGAATAATTTTACAGGATATAAATGAAAAGTATGCATGTTTGTCTCTACTAGCCTATATTTTTGCAGTTACAGATGCATCTGGGTATTCTGATTATCAGAATGTATCCAGAAAACTCAAGATTTCCCATATTAACAGCCCATCAGGCATTCTGCATATCCATAAGGATATAGAAAAACAAAGGTGGAGATTTCAGGGGGAAAAGCAAAATATCATGTAGTGTGCAAGTTGAACTTCCACCAGCAAAGTAATTTAATTTTATTTCCAACTCTGTGTTTTATAGTATTTAATTGTTAAAAAAGTAAAGAGAGAGGCCTGGACAAGATTATCTCTGGGCTATATTATTAACTTTATATTTAATAAGACTAGTTTTATAGTCCCAGGGATGTTGATTGCAATATGCAGGAGCCTTCTTGTACTTTATACTCTGCACTGCTGGGCCTTAATGGTTTCAGTGAGGCTTTGGAGTTTATATTTCTGTAAGTTAAACAAAGTGAGGGGATGGTTTGAGTTCCAGTGTTGTATTTGCAGCTTTCTGCCTCAAAACTTGTTTGCTACAGGATTTGCTGTTATGGTGGCTTTCAGGAAAGGTTACAGACTTAACATTTGAAAAATCAAATTTTAGAAGTGACTATGGTGTAAGAAAAATATTGGGTTGGGGTGTAATTTTTGGGGTTTTTTGGAGTTTTTTAAAATTTTGTTGTTGTTTGGGTTTTTTTATGTGGTCTTAGGGACTTTGGAGTAGGAACAAAAGCAAAGATTAATTCAGTTTCAGGGGAAGAGAGAAAAGGAGATTGAACTGAGGTGTTTCAGTGAAATATTCCAGAGCAGCCTGCTGAATTTCTGCTCCAGTGGGATGTAACTTAGTCATGGCATGTCCACATTCAGGACAAGGACACTCAGAGGAATTAATGGTGCTGCTGACCCAGATTTCCCTATGATGGAAGAACTGGGGATGGAAGAAACACCAAAGGAGTGTCAGCCCCAGCGCTAAGTACAAAATATTGTGGACACTCCAAGAGACTTTTATGCACAGGGGAGGCCACTAAAATTTTCTAGCAGGGGATCTGCTTCAAGAGCAGGGCTGTGCAGCCCATGAACAGGGACCCAGGTGGGACATGAGTTACCTGAGCCCTGGGCAGGTGACAGAGGCCAGGGGAGGGATGAGATCTCAGCTCTGTGGCTCAGGAGCTCCCTGCTTTCCCTGCCCACAAACCCTCTTCAGGGCAAAGATAATAAAGCTTCTAAAAAAACTGAAACAGCTTCTCTTTTACCCCTGCGTTTGAAAAAAAAAAAACAACCCTGCAGGACTCATCTCTAAACCACAGCAGGGAGAAGGGGCAGAGGGAGTGGAAAATGGTTAAAAGCTGCAGCAAGTTTGTGTGATTGTGTCCAAACACTGGAACTTGAGGAGCTACAAAGAAGCTGATGAATGACCTTGAGTGTGGCATTGCTGAGCAGTGTCATGTTCATATGGGGATGGGTTTTCTAAGGTTGAGGCAGAGGCTTTAATGTGAAAATAGAGATTTTAATGTAACCATGTGCAGGGAAATTGAGTATAAAAACAAACTGAAGCGCTGATAATTGGTTGCTACTTCTTTTGCTCTATTTGTTTGTTATCGTTCTGATTGCCATTATTATCACAAGTTTGGTTCATTTATTTATTTTTTTTTCCAGGGTATTTTGAAATGTATTGGTTTGGAACAGTCCAACTATACCATGTTTTTGTTTTGTTTGGGGTTTGTAATGACACATTTTATTTTGAGTGATCACATCCATCAGATCTCAAGAAAAAGATGGCTGCTTCCTAGTTCAGAAGAATATGCAAACAGGAGCTTAATTACATCACTTAATATTGACCAGGAGAAAGAAGAAGATGAGCTTGCCAGCTCATTTCCAAAGCATGTTTTGTCCTTTAAGAGGGGAGGGTATGACAGAAAGTTAGGCAGTGCAAAGCAATTAGCATCATTCACATTTTATGTTGCGCTAGCATGGTGCTCTAGCAGCAAAATTCAAACATTCTTTGAATGGGTTAATAAAAGAAGAAATACAGTCGGCATGCAAGAAAAAGGTTTCCAAGAACAAGCCAAAATATGTCCCATTCTTCTAAATTTATCACAGCCATGTCACATTATCCTTGAGACTGCCAGGAATGTCAATTTTTTTGCAATTTAAAAAAAATATCTCATTTAGCACCATATGTTTGGTTAATGTGCCTGATATATCCTGCGTATTCTTTAGTCCATCCATTCCTAATACTCATTTTCTGCTTTTTTTTTCCTCCCCTTGCTAAGCCATATGTTACAATGCTGGTCATTCTATCGAAGCTCCTTTCGGGAGCTGGGAGCGAGGGGACTCCTGTTTAATCACCCAGAAAAAACTTTGAATTCTACAAGTCTCACTCAGGTGAGCAGCCTCAACACTTGAGTTAGTTGTGGGTGCCTGGTGCCTATGAAAATCAGGCCACCTATGAGGTGGCACAGTGTATGTTAACTGTGAGGAAGGAACTAAAGGTAGGTGGCTAAACATTGAATTAGGTGTTTAATTTCTGGCACCCACGTTTGAGACTCTTGGCTAGTTTTAAGGGTCTTCTGCTCCAAACCTAATGAGTTTTAACACATTTAGCGGCCTGCAGTCCGCAGGGCCCCTCCTGTGCTGCTCAGGGATGCAGGAAATTAAAAAGTTCAGGCTGAAGGTAGCTTGGGCAGAGCTGGGGATGCATCCCGGGAGGACGGGGCTGCCTTGCACAGCTTTGCTCAGCGTCGGTCCCGGGAGCCACCGCGCTGAACAGCAGATTTCAGCACTTCACAGCACCCTGAGGAAGGGGCAGTGCCAGCTCTGAGGACACCCCTGAGCCCCTGCTCTCCTCTCTCTGCTCTCTGGTGCAGGGCAGCAACAAATTGCAATCTCCCCCAGCCCGTCTCAGCTGTGCTGGCCGGTGGAGAGGGAACGGAGCCAAGGATCCTCCCCGTTCCCTGCCTCTCTCCATCCATCTGCTCCGAGCAAGGAATAAACAAGAACAGCCAGAACACAACGGCTGGGTAACCCAGGTGGGGGTTAGAAGTGTTCCTGACTATTCTGTGGATAGGACTCTTGTCCAAATCACAGCCACACCTGGCGCTTCTAGGGAGCGCAGCTTTCAGGATCCAGGTCTGAGTCTCCTCTCAATGTTATTTAGAGTGAGAGAGACGAAAATCAGACTTAGTCTATTTTCATCTTATGGCAGCTTTTAACTACAGAATAAATGGGGAAGTTAATTGCTAAATAAAAGAAGAAAATAAAGGGATTTGTGGCATAAAACGCAGATGGGAGCCTGAGTGGGTGTGCTACTTTAACTTACTGTACTTGTGTTCATGTGATTCCATATGTATGCCAAACATATATGGTCTGAGCCTGCTCCCATTAACATAAATCTGTTTTATTCACTGGACAGAGGGAACCTGATCAAAGACCATGATGGTGCTAAATGGAACAAGATGTGTACTTTCGTATTTTTTTCCAAAAGGAAATATTAATTTGACATTGGTTTTTCAGTCGAGAAGAATTTTAATTGCAGTACACAATAAGCAGAAAATTCAGACAACAATAATCTTGAAACTGTTAGCAGCATTATATTTCTATCAAGGAATTTGTGCGCTTTTTTTTCAACATTAGAGCTTTCTGAATTTTCATTAATTTGGCATTTCCCTAAACACACGAGTTATTATTTTGTTCATTCCACATCATGCATCACACCCTTCTGCTCAAATGCATAATGCAAGCGCAAATGGGATCCTTGTCCTTGGGAGACTCTGGTTACTGGAGCCATTGGATGTTGAAGTCCCGCAGAAAGACTTTCCAAAACTCTGCACTTCGCAAACCTCCAGCCCAAGTTTAATGAGTGCACAGGAAAACTTCGTGTTCCTCATCTTCTAAGGGGCACTGGAGCACTGTGGTGGGTTTAATTCCTCTACCTCCTTATGTTTGCCAGTACTAGAAACGCACCACATAAGAGTCTTCCTTGAGTACAGCTAAAGGTCTTCAAATGTTCATGTATGAGGCTGATATATATTTAAATGGACCAGAAAATGATGCGTGAGAATTGAATGCACGAATCCTCCCCAGAACAAACAAGCATCTGAGAACCTCTTTTCCATGTACCTGCCTCGTGCCTTACTAAAAAAATCAGGATTAACTCTGATGGAGTCAGCGGAGTCACAGCAAGAGGAGAACAATCCCCCTTCCCTCCAAATCTACACCTGAAAATCCATCCAATTTCGCTTGATTAATTACTGACATTATTCTACCTGCACACATCTCACACAACAACTCCATCTCTCGTCAGCTGCGTTTGTAGACCAGCTCATATTCATCTCCAAAGACCTTTGGATAATTACCCCAATATTCCCAGCAGCTCTCTGCCACTAGACTCTTGATGGAGATTTCATAACAAAAGCTATGAGTGAAACATGGTCTGGATCCTCCTTCCCAAGGCACACTAGGAAAAGGAATCATGGAAGCTCAGGTATTACCAGGTGGACCATGAACTCGACAACATGCAGAACAAACAGATGATGCGGAAAAACAAGTCGGCTGTTGAAGGAAAAATACTGAATATATGGGAAGCATTTTTCAAGGAATTTTCATCCTTCTGTGCGAATTATTCCAGCAATTCCACTGAAATCAGTATCAACAGAAAGGCTGATCAACTGCTCTATTTTTTTCCTTTAAATTCCTGGGGAATTCTTAATTTCAAGCTTCTTGAAACGTTGACGGCTACCCTCCTGCCAGTCATAGCAAGTCTGTTCAGTTTAGTGCTGAGCAAACTTTGTCATCAGCCGAGATACGATCACACTGACTTCCATCCATCAGTTTACTGTATTAATTGCTCCAGTATACACAAAATACAACACAGATGGAAATTCACTCATCCTAATGAAGTGCTCTTTAGTTTCTACGCTCTGAATGGGTACTGGCTCCCCTGGTTGCAGCCGGAGTTACCATGATCACTGATTAACTACCTGCCAGCGGAGCACCTCGCTTCACAAGGCTAAATCCAGCTTAATAAACAGTGATTTTTACAGAAGAAAAATGAAAGCTCCCCCTCTATCCACTTATCAAACTGCTGCATATGCATCACCAACACACACATCCAGTTTCCTCAGAACTCGACATCTGACAGATCATCAGGAAAGCAGAGCTAATCTATCCGTACCCATCAACATCGTATCATAGGTGACTGCCAGATACTTAAGAAGCCATCCAAAAGAAATGTCACAACTCTTTTTCAAGACACTACAAAAGAAATGTTCCAAATAAAATAAAGCAAATGCACGTACAAGTAAATGAGCCAAAGAACTTAATAAAAAGAGATTGATTAAAATGAGGACCAGAATGTTCAAAAAGGACTGAGAGAGAAAGAGAGAGAGAGGTGCCAAAGGCGCATTAAATGGATTCAATGGCTTTAGGTTTTAAATGCTTTTGGACTCCTCAGCAATTTTTAGCCAAAAATGATAATTCATGTTAGAATCAAAATTCTGATGTCACTTAGGGAAAAAGAAGGTTGAAACTTCTCCTTTGCAAATGAGCACAGATCCATTTACGAAGGAGAAATATCACTTTATAGTGATGGACAACCTTGCCTACTGAATTTTAAAGCCGAGCACTTCAATATTCACAATTATTTTTACATCCTACCCCATGAAAATCTGCCTAAATTGTTTGGTACAACATTCTCACAGAGGTACTACCTTGTCTGCTTGTATCTGTGTTTACAGCATCATCTGGATTGTTTTAGGTCGCTTAAGTTAGGCTTCATTCCTGCTCTGCCACCCAAGCAGTTCTTTCAATAACTAATAAACTAGTACTGAAATCTAACCAATTTCTTCAAAACATAATTTCATGAGTTATATATTTAAAAACTTTAATGAGAAGAGCAATAAACAGCAGGATAACAGTTCAATTCTGCCTTTGAGTTAATGTCAGCTTCAGCATAATTTTCCATTGTATAAATATATACTGCGAGGAGAATAAAAAAAAAATAAATTTCTAATGACGTCTTTAGACATCTCGTCTAAAATTCATGACTACATTTGTTTCATTTCAAATGCTACTTGAGAGTTTTTCAGCACACTTGGCAGATTAGATATAGCAGCAGGGACAAACTGCAGCCATCCATAGGAGAATATACCTTTATGTGGGTGCTTTGGGGATGGAACATCTATAGCTGCAAGGCAAAAAATGCCATCATAAATTTGGATGGCATTTACAAAGCCCTCTAAAAAGTCTTTGCATATGATTACAGCTGAGGTATGATATTTTTGCAAGTAAAAGACCCAGAATAGATTTATGTTTCAACTATATCTTCCTGAAGATGCATATGGATCCTAAATTGTGAGTGATACTAAAGGGAATCTTTAGTAACTGAAGAGGACGGAGTAAAATTTTTGGGTTTTTTTAAAATTTATTTAATTTTCTTAAAAATCATTTGCTCATTATTTGCATGTCATCAAACCATCATTGGCTACCCAGGCTATATATAACAATGATGGCTGCTGAACGCCCCAGGCATGAGATGGAGATGGGTAAATATGCAGATTTTCTGGACTTGTGACCTCAGTTACTGCATGGTAATGCTTTCAAATGGCTTTTATGATGACAAGACTAAGTTTGGTGCTAATATTGGTTTTCAAGATTTAATCGGTGTACAGTGCCATTGAACATGTGTTTTAATTAATAGAAGAGCTGTGGCCAGGATTGAAAATAACCCAGGTGATTTACCACTGTAAAGCCACCTGATTTCTGCACAATTTGAGGTGAACAGTTTATAGGTTATTCCAAAGGAAGAAAGAGTTGCAAACCAAATTTGTGTGCATTGTGCCAAGGGATTTATAATTTGGCAGGTAGAGAGTGGACTCATGGAGCTGTCATATTTTGGTGTCCAGTGGTTCCTGGTGTTTTCACCCTCTGACAATCTGACAGCCACAGGACTGACCCCTCCACAACACCAGAAATAATCTGTAGCTGCCGTACTCCTTCCTGGGAATGTCCACGTCCAGCTGCAGGCTGGGATGGCTCTGGGCACCTGCCACCACGCAGAGAGACTGGAGCCACTTCCCCACAGGTGACAGCAGCCAGGTGAGCTCAGCCTCCCTCCCTGCATCCCCAGTGGCTCCAGGATTCCCTGGGGAAGGCAGAGCATTGCACTTTGGCTTTGGCACCGTTTCCAGAGGGGCCTGGATGGCCCTGCTGCCTGCAGGAACGCTCCTGGGAGCTGCCCAAGGTGAAAGCAGAGAGGCAGAGGGCTCCCAGGGAAAATCCCCCTGCAAATCCCATGACAACGGGCACGGCAGAGGCGACACGGGAGTGCCCCCTCCAGCACCCTGGCAAAGTGCTTGGCACCAGCTCTGCCCTTGCTGGACACAGGAGAATCCACAGCAGAGGGGGCACCTGGCACATCCCCCCCAAACCACCACAACAACTCTGTGCACCGAGAACGAGAGAGAGCATTGGCATTGTTTGAATAAGCACACCCACCATGAAGTGCTCCGCGGTGTTCGGGGTTTCTTAGATATCCTGATTTTATAAAAGAAAGTAAAAGAAGAAAAAAAGAAACAAGGTGAGAGAGAACACTATCATAATTTTGTAGCAAGCAGGATACTGTGTGAAATCTTGGCCCAGTGAAGTGATAAAAGGGGAAGCTTTCAGTTTGCTTAAGGGAAAACTTACGAGCAAATAGAGAAATTACCAAAATACCACATTGCAGAAAATGGGTGCATTTAGGTTCAATTAAGCTGTAAAAAGGAAAATGGCACTTTAGCTTACAAAAACCAAGGGACACAGGGAGCTATCAGAAGCAACTTTGCAAGATTTGTGTGCGTGAGGATGCTGCTTCACTGGACCAAGAAAGCTACAGTATGGGACAGGATTTTTCTTTTATCAGACACTTTTGCTAGATAGCTTTGTCCAACCTCAGAAACTGCTGCTCTGGCATTATGAAATAATCCTACATAACTTGATCTCATGAGCTTAGGAACACAGAAAAACAGCCATGCCAAATCAGATTACAGGGTTCCACCTAGTCCAGAATCCTCTCCCTGACAGTGGGAACTAATGGACGCCTAGAAGAGAGTAAAAAACCAGGGAAAGCATACAGTGGTAATTCTCCAAAACACTCTCCCAAATGATTTGTGATTCAAGGACTTCTAGGACAAAGTTGATATCATGCTATTGAAGCTGCTCAAATCCAAATGCACAGATTTACATCCCCCCCTCCTCCCCTTTTTTCGTTTTTTTTTTTGGATTTCTACCCCCATGAGATTTCTACCAGTCACACAGAAAAGGTTTCACAGTTTGGTGCTGGCAAGTCCAGCGTTCTTGCCACTAACTCAGAATGAGCTAACAGCTTTCAAAAGCCCAATGATGTTATGTGTATAAGAGCATCCAACACTTTTTCCTATGTAAAAAAAAGTGACATGTATGCTGAGGTGCTCTAAGTGTAAATACTTTGGGAGATTTGATTTTTTTTAACATTAAAAAAAAAAAAAAAAAAAAAAAAAAAAAAAAAAAAAAAAAAGCAAGGATCTGGCTGTAAATTGATATTAACATTTTCCAGTATATGTGTAAAACACATGTTTCAGAAGAATAGAAGAGAGAAACTGTCACTCACTGGGAAGCTTTAGAGCTATCTGGCTCCCTGGGAAACTGCATGCAACTATTCTGGTGTCCAAGGGTTTGACCAGTGAGTTTCCTCTTCCTGCAAAGAATGAATGCAGAAGTAATAGAAAGTCTGAGGGGGGAGATTTTAGCAAATGGCTAAAGATAATCCTATTCTGCCCACTCCAGCAGGTAGGAAGGAGGTGGTGGTGGTGGTGGAAGAAAAAGGGAAAGAGGAGGAAGGGCTCCGTGTCCCTCCCAGGAGCTGGCACAGGGAAGGGAGCACTGGAGGGACCCAAAGGCTGCAGGCAGCTGAGCCCAGTGAGATCCTTTGTGTGTGCTCACCCCAGCCCAGCCACACAAAGCCAGCACGTTCTGCTCTGATTCTCAGGGCCTGGCTGTGGCTCCTCTTTGGGATGGAGCACAGGGACTCAGCACTCTGGGCTTCACTAGCACAGAAATCCCAAAGGCCCAGACAGCAACACTGGCTTCTTAAGTATCCTTACTATCCTCTATTCAGGGGGGGTTTAAAAAATATTTTAATTTTAATTTTAATTTTAATTTTAATTTTAATTTTCATTTTCATTTTCTAATCAAATCAGTGCCTACACATGAATTTTTTGCTTCATTTATTAAAAGAATCAGTGAAAGCAGGGTTTAAAAAAAAAAAAAAAAAAGCTTATCCTTACATTTTTGATGGCATATTGACTTTGTAAGAGTCTACAGGCAGGAGTGATATATCAGGGAGTCCCTATAACTTTACTTAAAGCAAAAATTAGAAAGTGATCGGAAAGTTTTATAGAGGGGAGCAGAAACATAATTTTAAGCCTCTTAAAATTGCCTGAACTGTGAAATCAAGTAATGAACACTAGAAAAGGATCTGTCAGCTGGAATCAAAGCTTAGACTAGTCAGCATTTTCTTCCTAAACCTTATTATGGCAAAGATTTTTCATCTCTGCACTCTGCTCAGCCCAACAAATAAACCAAGTTGACCTCCACCTGTTACCCGGTGAAGTTGGCTGTCATCTCTGACTAAACCCTTTTCTTTCCCTTCAAAGCCCTCGGCACCACTGAGAAGGTGGGAAGACACAGCTGTGCACTGACTCAAATTGATACCAGTTCATAACCAGACAGCGTTTCACAGTACAAATTACAAGCAACAGAGGAGAGGAGGGAGGGGGGGAAAAAAAAAAAGAGGGGAGAAAAAAAAATGTAGTGCCAATGAATTCTGGAAGGGGGCAACATTTTTCATCCATTTAACAATGAGATTTTCATAAAAAGAAGTTCTTTTTTTTGTTTGTTTGGGTTTTTTGTTTTTTTTTTTTTTTTTTTGTTGGGGTTTTTTTTGTGTGTGATATTATGGACGAGCATTTGAGGCAAGGAACATTTTGCTTATGCCATAACAATGAACCTGTGCTAACACCACAGAGGAAGGACTGAAGAACACAATGGAAGCTATTTGTATTGCTTTTATATTTCATAACTTGAATGCATTACACTGGTTCAAAGAGGTTCAGCTCCAATTGCACGTGGCTTTCTGGACTTAGGAACAAGTCACAGCTATGTAATGCAACACTGCTAAATAAAAAAGAATTAAAGATTATGGAACACAGAACAGCAAGAAACGTGCCATGAGGAAACCCCTGTAGCTGCTGCAGTCACTTCTTCAAATACATCATCGTGGCAAAACCGTGTGAGAAGCTTTCTAATACAAAGACATATCAGAAAAAGCCATTTCATATAAAGTTGGACTTCTCTGGGTGATTAATGCTACGTTCAACAAAGGAGACAGTGTCTGTCTAATTACATTAAATACTTATCTTCTAGGGATTGGCAGGGTGTTTCTGCTCAATGTCACTTTTCATGACAATGTAATGATAGATCCGTTTACTTACCAGTGCCATTAGCAAAAATTGTACTGTTTTCTCAACTGCCCTCATATCACGAAAATATTTGATTAACATACTGCAGCTTATCTAATACTCTAAGCAACATATTCTGCATAGTTTTCTCTCTATTAAAAGAACAAGATTACAGCTTGTAAAATTTTTATTGCACTCACACAGAAATAAATGAATAATGTGTGATAATAGTTCAAGTACCTTACTAGTTCACAGAACAGGTTTATTTGATTTAAAATATTAACTTGTACTTGAAATATTAAGATTTTGGGAGAAACAAGCAAATAAACAAAGTCAGTACTCTGAGGCACTACTTCCCATCCAGGTCTAGTTATTATTTCCTTTTCATTTCAGCACATGTTTTGAAACTTTTAATACCTTAGGGGAGGGGAGAAAAAAAAAAAAAAAGGGAAAAAAGCTTTCATTCCTTTGCTGAAAAATAGATATGGCCATCTCCCAAGTCTTTAAAATTCACCACATTGTGAACTGACTCTTTGGAGTCGTGCTACTGTGCCAACATCCAGGAAACAATAACCCTCTGGAAGAATGTACCCAGCCAAGGCAGTTTATATAGTAACAAGATAATTTCATAAACTTATATTGAAGAGCGAGGCTGTGATGTAACATTCTAGCAGTATATATCAGCTACCTGATATTTACTAACAAGGTTAAACTCCTATCTGTTTGTCTCAGCACTCTTCATAATTCACTTTTTAATGGATGGACAGGAAAAGTCAGCAGTGTATGGCACAGATCATTTCTGAAATAGGACAAGACAGCTTACGGCAGTAGCTGCTCCAAAACACCCTTCCTGTTCCCACACAATCACATCAAGCCTGGACTCTGCAGCTACAGGGCTTCAAATCTACTCGTAAACCCTTCAGGGGCGTGTTTCTATTTCCAAGTAAACTGGTAAATTTGGAAAACAGAGGGTCCCGAGGAGGAGGAGGAGGTGTCACCGTCACCAAGAGAGCATCAGCTCTCAGCTGCTTGGGATGGCACTCCTGGGCAGGAGAAGGCAGGTGGGGAGCTGCCTTCCCAGCAGGTGAGGAGGGAGGAAATCCACCCCATTTTGCTGAGGAGGGAGGACATCCACCCCATTTTGTCAAGGAGGGAGGACACCCACCCCATTTTGCTGAGGAGGGAGGACACCCACCCCATTTTGCTGAGGAGGGAGGACACCCACCCCATTTTGCTGAGGAGGGAGGACACCCACCCCATTTTGTCAAGGAGGGAGGAACACCCACCCAATTTTGCTGAGGAGGGAGGACATCCACCCCATTTTGTCAAGGAGGGAGGACATCCACCCAATTTTGCTGAGAAGGGAGGACATCCACCCCATTTTGTCAAGGAGGGAGGACATCCACCCCATTTTGTCAAGGAGGGAGGACACCCACCCCATTTTGTCAAGGAGGGAGGACATCCACCCAATTTTGTCAAGGAGGGAGGACACCCACCCAATTTTGCTGAGGAGGGAGGACATCCACCCCATTTTGCTGAGGAGGGAGGACACCCACCCCATTTTGTCAAGGAGGGAGGACACCCACCCAATTTTGCTGAGGAGGGAGGACATCCACCCCATTTTGCTGAGGAGGGAGGACATCCACCCAATTTTGTCAAGGAGGGAGGACACCCACCCCATTTTGCTGAGGAGGGAGGACATCCACCCCATTTTGCTGAGGAGGGAGGACATCCACCCAATTTTGTCAAGGAGGGAGGACATCCACCCCATTTTGCTGAGGAGGGAGGACATCCACCCCATTTTGCTGAGGAGGGAGGACATCCACCCCATTTTGCTGAGGAGGGAGGACACCCACCCCATTTTGTCCCAGCTCCTCAGGCAGCTGTGAAATGGCAGCGAGGACGCACCAAGAGCGGTTCACTCGCGCATCCGCGCGGCGCTGCAGGATCCACCCAAAACTGCCTCCAAATCCCCTGCAAGTGACTCTTGCAGGGAGAGGGTGACACCACAGCCAACTGCCACATGCGACTCTCCAAATTAATGATGGATTTAGGATATTCATTCCCTGAGCTGCGAGGGTTCGGGGTGTGTCGGCAATTATCGAGATATAAGTCTGACACACATTATCCTCCTATCAATGTCATCTCCCTTAGTAGCCAACAGATTATCAGCAGCTTTGTGATATTCCAGGTGTCAAAGAAGAATTAAAACCACAACAATTGCACAAACAAAGGGACAAAAGATGGGATACGTGTTTCTGAGCCCTGCATATCAATTTAATATGTGCAGCTGACAATGATGCAAATGTCCTCGGGAGAGAGGCAGCAAGATCCGTGCCCAAACATACACACACCACTGTCAGCAAGATGGCAGGGAACAGAAGCAGTAGGATTCCCAGCCCAGGACACATGCCTCAGCAGGCAGAGCAACCCAACGAAACAATCCTCTGGTTGGGGAGAATTTTGGAAGCACCTGATATGGAAAAGGGCCCTAAACAAGCCAGATGGTACTTTTAGCTGGCAGCAGAAAGTAGGAGACAGCCAAAAACATTACAGCATTTCCCCAAGAGGCCAGCAAATCGATTTTTAACCATTTTTTTTTAAAGTGACGCTATGAATATGAAAAATAATGTTTTGATGCCTTTTTAAATGGCTAATTTTATGGATAATACACTTATGGAGGACACAACTGGAAGAGAGGAGAAAGCATTGGATTTTGACTTTCCCAGGGTGGCTGTATATTTGACATCAAGTTTCTATTCAGTCCCTGCCACTGTTTACTCAGAATTAAGTGTCAGTTTTTGTTCTGGGTTATCCACATTACATTAAAGAGAAAAACCCAGCAGAAGCAGAGAAATAGCACTGTAAAATCACAATAGCACAACAGTTCACAGGGCATGGGAGAAATGTGGTCTGTAAGCCTGCTTTGTCCTCTTAAAACATTTTCTCCCCCCAAAATTAATGGGTTTTTAGATGATCATTTTTTAACAGAGGACAAACAATTTCTCTAATATGTACAAGGTACCATTTGGTGGGGAATTTGCATAAGAAATACAGCTGTTTGGGGGAATGTTTTAATTTTTAAAACCTCCAAACAGCCAGAATTTTCAATTCTGCCTGGATGACATCAGGGACCAGTCTGATGTCAGATGTTGAACAGTCCCTTTGACCAGGAGCAGCTCCTTGCAGAGCACCTTTAGGTTACCTGTGCTTGGGGGAATTTCACTCAAGGATGGACAACAGAGCTGGGTTGTAGGGACTGAAAGGGAAAGAGAGGCAGAGGAGTCATGAACCAAGTGGGAATGAGCATCACCTCTGTCTCAAAGCTGCTCCTCATGTGCAGGACTGGCCACACTCCGAGGAAGAGTCAGGATGGTGCTTCACTTCCATTTGCTGCTATTTTGTTTAAAAGTAAAAGCAAGCCCAAAGACAGGGTTAAACCTGGACTACATCCAAAGTGCTTTCTCCTGTTCAGAGCAAGGTAGTGCATTAGTGTGCTGCATCATGGATAATACTCCTGGAGACAAACGTGGGCTGCTGCAATAAAACACTAAATGCGAAGAAAGATAATCCATACATTTATATTTTTCAAATCTTGTTGATTGTAAATCCTTCCTTTTTTTTTTTTTGATAAAATTATTTCTCTCCTATAAGTGGAACCCAAGACTTTGCCTCCAGCCCTTGTTGAGATAAAACAGTCCCATTTTTCTCCAGAGTGCTGCTCTTGGGGCTGCAGGTACCACCTCACTTGTCTGGCTTTTTGGGGTTTGAAGATCTGCACGCAAATCTATTGAGGCAAATGAAGACTGTGCACAAAACAGTAAAACAGCCTATAATTTTCCATCTAAATTTAGCAAGAGGATCTCTTTATGTTATGCTTTTTGGTGTATATCACACTAAAAACAGCAGCGAGCACTGATGTAAGGGCAGAGCAGAAAGGGTGATGTCAGTAGGGCTGTGCTGGAGTGCTGAGGACAAGCAGAGGTGCAGGATGTGCTGGATCTCCTGCTCTTCCCTGGGCAAGATGGAACCAGAACAGAGCTGCAGCCATGCTAGATGCTGAGGTTTAAGTTTCTTTGAAGCTGGAAACTGAATGGACTTAAAACATCATCCCTTCTTTGGGCTCACTGCATTCACACTGTGAGCTCTGGGGTGGAAGTCACAGAAAACCCATTTTGGGGGGACAGCACAGCTGCTGTCACAGCACACAGACATTTCTGCAGGTATAAGATGGCTCTGCAGCCACTGAGCCAAACTGTTACCCGAGATGAGAGGCTGCAGATGGATTTCTGTGCTTCCCTGTGCTCGCGGTCAAAGCGCTGGGCAGCACTTAACTCGAAGGAAAGTAAAGAAAGTAACTGGGGAATGATTTATTCACTACTTCTGGCAGTGAAAAAGAAAACCACTAAGAAGCATCCAGCAAAATGATCAGGCAGCAGACAAAAGAACTGGTTCTTCCTCATGCAGCACTGAGTAAAACTGGAACTTTCTGCCATGGGATGTTGCGGGGGCCAAAATAAAGAATGGGTTAAAAGCACATCTCTGAAAGGAAAGTTCACTGAAGGCAGTCAGTCACAAAGATGCGAACAAAACCTCTGGCTCGAGAAACCAAGCTGTTTGCTGCCAAAATCCAGGAGGCTGTACTCTGAAAAGCATCACTGGATGCCTCTCCTACTGTTGTTATCTTCCCTGAAGTGTCCACCACCAGCTCCTGTCAGAGAGAGTGAACTGCCTGTCCAGGTGAGCCTTTGGTCTAGATCAGAAGAGCCATTTGTTCCTCTCTGTGGGCACATTTTTGTAGGCTGGAATGTGCTGTACCTGGCAGTTGAGAAGCAGGAAAATTGCAGTAGGCATCCAGCACCATGAAATTAAGGAGAATTGCTCCTCACCTGGTGCAGAAGCAGGAGCACATTTAAATCAGTGTGGCAGAAGGTGTAGGAAAGAGGATGGAAAAAAGAGATGAGATTTGGTCTTCTGGAAGTGTCCAAGATCAGGCTGGATGGGGCTTGGAGCAGCCTGGGATAGCAGAAGGTGTCCCTGCCCATGGGATGATCTTTTAAAGGTCCCTTCCAACCCAAACCATTCCATGATCCTGTAATTCCTCCCGTCTCCTAACACCTCTCCTTGCACCTTTTATCTCTGGGTGAAAATGTTTCCTTTAAAATAAAGCCTGTTTTCTCCTCCCAAGCCAAGATCAAACATGTGCAGGGAGCACAGTAGCTGCACTGTGTGCTAGGCACTGGAGTGATGGTTGTACTGGGAATGTTAATAAACAGTGCCCAGAGCAGAACTTCTGCATGAAAAAAGGGTGTATGTTACATCTCTCCCCCTCTCCCCTGTCTCATGCAATATTTACACAGCTGTGCTTTGTAAAAAGTGTGTGTGGGGGGTTTATTATTATTTTTTTGTAACTTATTTACCTAAGATAGCCCAGCATCTGTTTTGTGGTGAGCTTCTTTCACAAAGTTTCACAGTTGCCTTGACTGATGCAAAAGGAGGTCACGCTCCCTACTCAGTGATCTTAAAACCATTTGTTTCAAACACTTAGCCATTCTATTTGGCTAATTTTGCTCTGTTCTGTGTTTTTGGTTTGTCCTCTGCTTGGAAATGTGCATCCCTGGGGGAGCCGATCTGGCTAGGTGAGTATTTTAGTTATCTGTTTTATAAAATGCAGAAGTGCACAGGAATTTGCAATAATATGCATCATTTACTGGCTCTCAATATGTACTGTATATTGGCTCTGAAGATTACTAATATTTTCCAGCTGCTTTCAAAAAAAAAAAAAAAAAAGAAAGAGTTCAATGGAGTCTTTGCAGTGGGTCCTTTCCCATGACTGCCTACACAGGTGATGAAGACTTTCCTGTGTCCTGAAGAATTAATAAGCCTGAACATTTCTATACCAGCAGCATACCACAGGAGATAAAATATTGCTTCTGCCTCCCAAACACATTAGAAAAAGCAAGTCTGCTGATCTCAACTGCTAAGACAGCACATGAAAGGAATGTAGTCCATTTCCCAACCAAGATCTAATCTATAGGAGAGTTTATAGATCCAAGTCAACATCCTGAATTGGTCCCAGAAGCAAACAAGAAGACTAGCTCAATTTTTGCAAGACTACTTTTAATGTGTTTAATGCCGTTTTGCAACTTAACAGCCCCATGCTGCACTATCAGATGATCTTCAAGGATCTCTGGGTCAGAGGAGAGCTGTCTGGAGCTCACAAAGATTCAGGTTTGACAGACCCCAAAGCAGCAAGAAATGCACAGCCCCAGTCAGCCAGAGGAGCTTCTGTCTTTCAGAGCTCACCTGTGGAAAGGAAGTGTCTGCTGAAGCCCAAGACACATCACAGTCTTGGCTTTAAGTTACATTTTGTGGGCTGTTGTGGGCAGAGGGTGAGGACTCCCCATCCCTGCAAGTGTCCAAGGTTAGGCTGGATGGGCTCTGGGATGGTGGGAGGTGCTGCCTGGGGCTGTGGGGTCCCTTCCAAGCCAAACCATGCTGGCATTCTTTGATTTTCTGGTCAACAATGGGTGGCAACAAACTGTTGCTTGGTCACCAGCAACATCTGAGGAAGTTCAGGCCCGTGGATGACCAACACAGCACTGCCATCCCAGGAATCCTGACCTCATTGGCAAGCATCGTTCCAGCCATTGTCAGGGAATAGCTTTCTATGCAGGAAATCCTTCCTATAGGTCTGGAAAAGGATGCAGGTGATGTGAATTGTGTCTGGTGACCGAAATACCTCAGGTGACCTTACACTGTGCCAGTGCACAAAAGATCTGCTTTTCTCTCAGCCGCCGAGGTCAGCGAAAGCAGCACGTAGGGGTGATGTTAGCACCAGGCCAGTCAAAAACAGCTCTAATTTGATAACTACAGGAGAATTCTTTCTGCATTTTCAACTCAGAACTCCTACAGCTCCATCTCCATTTTTAAATGATGCATTTCCTGACATCTGGAACTGGATGCAAGGAGCAAAGCCACAGGGCTGACCGACCGCCCGACTGCTCCGGGACCGCGCTGAAGGGATGTTTTCCTCAGGGGATTACAGCAAAGCTGAGGCATGTGCTTCAACACTTGCATGGGATTACTAATTTTATTAAAAATGGAAAGTACACTTTAGGCTGAATCCCGAGGCCAAGTTCTTTTCTGTTGTCCAGAGTCTGGAAAAAAAAAATAATAAAAGGAGCCCTGGAGGGATGTGAAAGCATCTATAACTTTTCAGTCTGAGCTGACTTTTTGGTGAGCAGTTCTTCCCCTACCTCCAGCTTCCTTCCATGGTTTTGAGGCAGCACTGCCAGCAGCATGGCAAGTTGTCACAGGTCTCATGCTACTACGTGAATTGCCAAAGACAAGCTGAGCTATTGATCCAGTGGTAATTTGCTGTCAAAATGACTCTGTCTGTGATGGCAAATGAGCAATGTTAATCACTCGGCTTGACGAGTGCCACTGTGAAAGACTGACAATGCTCAAAGCACCACCATGGACCTGCTGTGCTTTTCCTGGCTCCATTGAGTTCCTGGTCTTCACTGGCCTTGACCAATTAGAGTTTAACTTATCCATTAAGGTGCAGTTCTGGGAAAGTTCTGTTTAAAATAAACAACAACTTATATTGGTGAGTAACTCATCAGCTATGCAGCAGCCTGATTCTGATTGCCTGGCAGAGAAACACACACATTTTGTGCAGTATCTGATAAAAGATCTATAATGTGCTAACACAAACCTATCATGTAGCACCTGTGACTAACAGATTGTGATATCAAAGTCTTGATGCCTAAGTGCTCCTGTAAATGCATTAAACTTTTAGCGGCAGGAACTGTAGACTGCCAGTGACAAGGAGCTGATATGGTATTTCAGTAAAAGTTGATAAGTGTTATTGCTCTTAGAAGAAAAGAAAAATCTTATGTTCTTGAAAACCACTGGGCAGCTTGTGTTTTGATGGGATACTGTAATGCAGAGAGCAGGGATATGGCAACACATGGACTCCATGGAAAAAAAGACATTTAAGGGAAGCTCTGTATCCTACAGCTGCTGGAGCTCCTTGAAGTGTGTTCCCATCCTACATTTCACTTCAAGCATCTACCTGTTCACTTGGAGACAGATTTTGAGGTGGCTGCCTGCTTGTTGAATTCCATGTTAAAGAACAAAGCTCATCCAGAACATGAGGAACAACTTTCCTGAGCAGGCTGCCCAGAGAAGATGTGGAGTCTCCCCCACTGGAAATACTCAGGACTGTGCCCTGTGCTCTGGGATGACTCTGCTCGAGCAGGGAGGTGGGACCTGATGACCCCACTGTGGTCCCTTCCAGCCTGAACCATCCTGTGTGAAATGTTCCCACTGTCTTTAGATATTAAGTTCAGTGGAGGAAAAAATGGCCCTGGTGCCTGCAGGGAGATGTGCTGAGGTGTGTAATGAAGCTGCTGCACCAGGCAGGTACAGGCAGAGCAGCTCTGGGACTGCCTGACCCCACACACTGAGAACCAGAGGGCAATTCAAAGGCACATCTGGGAAATACTGAGCAAATACAATTTGCAGGGATCCTGGATGTTAGACCTCCTCTGGTCTAAGGAAAAGGGATGTTACCTGGGCTTTGCCTTTCTTCTGTAGGCCTGTGAGTATCCAAAAAGTTCAGCTCAAGGAAATGAATTAAGATCATGAAATTCCTCTGTCTGGTTATGACCCAGTGAAAACTGCCCACTGCAGCAAGTCAGTGAAAAGTAGTGCCAGAGAATTATTTGACATTGAATACTCCAGCTCTGCAGTTGAATGTTTTCCCAGTGAAAAGGGATTCTTTTTCTATTCCTTATTTTGTATAATACATGGTTCTCATGTTTTTCATCATATTTTCTGCAGTCAATCCCTTGAATCTTTGGTAGTAACACAGCACAATCATTGAAAACTTCTCTGGGCTCTGAGTTAGTGCACGATGTCAAGGCCTTTGATGAGCCCACAGACCTTTTGCCTGAGGACAGACAGACACACTCTGCATTGCTGATGCTGGGACACACCACACATAAAATTTTATCTTCCAGGCAGTGCCAGGCAACAACTGTGCTCAGGGCACAAAGAAAATTATCTAGGATCTCCCTTATAGCACTTTCTCTCCAATTTCCAAGATGTAATTCCGAACAGACGTTGAAAACAAACTCTTGTGGTCATCTGAACTATGCCTGAATGAGCTTTTCTGATGCATATGGCATAAATAAAAGTTTCTCAGTAAACATGGAGAAGTTTTCTTGCCTGCTGAGGAGAAAGCCCATGCCAGATTTAAGAAAAGCATTATTGAGACAAGTTCTGGACTGGTTGCCTGCGTGTGGTTGTTCCATAACGAGCCATGGGGAGAGTTAAGTTAGGGGTCACTGACATTGCAAGGGAAATACTCCAAAATGAGCTTTCAGCTCATCAGTAGAACAGAAATTCCTCAGAAACTGCTTTCAGACAGTTCCATAGATGGTGGGCTGAGAACAGGCAGCAGCAGCCCGGGTGGTTCAGTGAGCAATCATGAGTCTGACTTTAAAAGCATCGTCACCACCACAGAAGAGTCCAGCAGAGTAAGGGGGAGCTCTCCCATGAGAAATTCATGTGAAATTATCAACCTCACAAGCCCCTAGAACTGTGGACATGTCTATCAGCCATGCAGTGCAAGAGGTATTACCAATTCCTTAAGGTTTCTACACTGAAAGTCTTCTTTGTTTCCTGGGGTTTTCAAGGTGAAGACAGACAAGGTGCAGCACAGCACAATGGGAGCAGAACATCCAGGGTGGAGCTGGGACAAGGGGGTGACCATACATGAACAACCACACCAGTGTCTCAGTGGAAAGAGGACCAGAGAGCTCCAGCCATTTTGCAAACCGAGTTGGTCAAGATCACAACCACAGCAGAGCTGTTTGTCTCTTCAGATACCTCAAGAAGTGCAAGGAGTGCAAACATGTTCCTTTCCTGGCATTACTGTCCTTTAGGGACTGAACTACTGTGTGGAAATACAAGTAGAAGATCTAAGAATAAAGTAGAAGGTCTAAGTAAAGAAACAGGTGGAATACCTAAGTAAGGAATCCAATAGGATATTCTGAATTTGCATCTTAAACATTTCTTTCCACGCCGCAGAAACACAATGGAAGCAGACTTGGCAAATACCATCCATATGTTCCACAAAATGACTGAGGGAGCACAATGTGAACATTGCTCCTGGACTGGATCAAGAGAATGCATTAAAAAAATTGCATAAGTGGAATAGAGATATACATTAACTCAATGTTTGCTTATTATGGAATTAAAAAATGTATACCTGTAATTATGGCTTACCCCCATTACAAGCAGAGCTGCCACAGAACTGAACACAGGCCAACTTTATGCAGGAGTTCAAAGCCAGTGTGATGGTGCCTTATTTTCTTACTAACATCATCTTTATCCTCTCTTACCCTTCTTCTCAGCTAACAAGAGTTATGTACTGAAAGTGCTGAGATAAAGTAATGGTAAGGAGGATACCGCAAAAGGTATTTGAAAAGCAGAAGTAATTTACTACATGTCTGCTTTGTTTTACTTCCTAAGCCTTCCTGTTGTGAAGGGAAATTCATCTTTTCTGGCAGACTCCAGCCTTTTTAGGTCGGAGAGCTCCCCAGGAGCTTTCGAGTGCAGGTAAATGGATGTGAGGCTCAAGGAGTGCAGCCCAAGGAACATGGGATTAATGCTGGGGCTTGCTTTGGCTGTCACACCTGACACACAGGGAGACTGCTGCACTCTTGGTCGCAGGAAATATCTGTAAAAGGAACAAAGCTGAGTCCTTTGCTCATCACTGCAGGCCTGATGTACCACGAAGTGAAAGGTTGTGATGCTGCTGGTGGGTGAAGCATGAAGGATCTTTGCCCATGGAGAATCCACACCCAGCAAAGTCTCACCATGAGACAGACACCAGGGTGCCTCAGCAGAGCAAGAGAAAGCTCTGTGGATGGACAATAGGTGCAGCCTGTGTCCTGCACACAGGAGCAGGCGTGGGGGAAGGAAGCACCCAGTGCCTGATGGAAATAGCACACAGAGTGGTTTTGTCCTCTTCTGTTCTCCGGCCAGTTTGCACATATGTTCTGAGCATACAGCCTGCCCTCCAAAGACCACTTAGAGGGGCAATCACGGGGAAGCAAAGCAGGAAGAAAAGTGTCCAAAAAGGGAATTTGTTCAAGAGAAAAAAATGGAGACAGATGTAGAGCGGCGAGTCACGGCTGGCGGTAAATAACCCTCTGCCTGGAGTGCTCTCCTTCTCCAGGAGGAGTTCACATATTCCATTTCATATTTCCTTTCTAGGAAGTCAAATCTTTGTTTTTCTGGCGTTTGTTCTTTTTCCCTTCTGTATGGTCTAAAGCTTGTCTTCTCATGTTCCCTTTTTCTTCTAGGTTTTGCTCTCTTTGAAGTGCATTTCTTCCACCTCCCTCTCCCACAGCCCTGATTTCCCTGCACTGTCCCAGGCCACACCTTTCAGTCCCACCCTCTCCCAGTGCCTGTGCCACCAGCACGTGTGTGCTTCACACCTGCCCCAGGGTTTGAGTCTCCCCTCTTTCTCATGTGCACACCTCAAAATTAAGCAGATGCGACACACGGAGATGGAATATTCTTCCTCTCACTCCCATAAAACTGTCAAGGCATATAGGCCAAGAAGCTATCTCTGCATAAATCTAAATCTCCTGTGAGGAAGCAATCTACTCAAAGGCAATAAAGGCAAAGGATGTATTATTATCTTTGGTGTGGATCCTACTGGGCTGGGAGGTTGGCTGCTGGCTCCTCTCTGAACTTTCCTTCCCAGCCAGAGCAGCCATCCCACAGACAAGTCTAAGCTTCCTTTCCTTGCTCTGATTTCCTCCTCCTGTTGTTTGGCCAGTAACCCAGAGGACAGGGTTTAATTATGGACTTTGGAAACCTGGCTTGCAGGACTCTGCCAGCACGGGATAAAACCTCAGCCTGTCTTCTGAAGCAGCCCCATTCTGCACTGCTGATACCTGTGTTATCCCACACTGCACAAAATGAGCTGTGGGAAAGAAGTGCCAAGCTAAACAAAAAGATGGGTTTAGTCTTTAAACTTCTGCTGCAAATTTCACCGAGAAGAAAACAAAACACCGAAGCTCAGAGATTACTGCATGCTAAAAACTGTGCCACCATTTTGATTGTAGATTAAATCAATGGCAAGGCCCTTCTCTGGAAATAAAGACATCGGAAGGGATGGATCTGAAACTGGTCCAGGCTCCAAAGCTCCCTCTCAGAGAGGACTGCTGTGGAAAGCTCTCAGCTAAAATGGGATGTTAACATCACTTCTACATTATTTTCTAGGCAGATGCCCACTAAAGACTCCTCAAACATTTTGGGGGTGAAACCTCCGTGTCCAACACAAAAGGCCACAGGTTAGTGTCACACCCAGGTGTGATGTCTGTGCACAGACCACAGCAGGACGTGTCCCTCAGGGAGCACCTCAGGCCAGTGACAACCACTGCTGCCCTGGAGGGGAAGGACACTCAGCACTGCTTTGTCCTTCACCACTGATGAGCTCTCCAGGTAATCCCTCTGTCAGCCGTGCTCTTGCAGTGACCCTGCTTCACAGAGAGGCTGAGGCAATGAATTCAGAGGACAGGCTGCTGGAAAGCCACTGGGGTGGGGCTGCGTGGATAAAGCACAGGGATGGCTTGGAAGTGCATCCCACGTGGGCAGGATAAAGAAAGCTCTTTTTCCTCACAGCTGTGACAGTGATAGATGGCTCGGTGAATCTGAGCTATATCTAGTTGGTACCTGGCTACAGTCCCTGATGCTGCAAGGTGATTTTCTGCCATTTTACAGGCAAGACTAAGCAGAATCTGGGATTTCTCTATAATAAGTGAGGAAGGTCACGAGGAAGGAAGAACCTTCTCTTGTCTGACTTGCTCTTGCCTTTCTGAGCACCTCAGGAAGTTTGACATAGGCAGCTGTGCTTCCTCACGATGGGTACCCAGTGGTGCCAAGAGCAGCAGAGGTGCTTTGTGAAGGC
Source organism: Ammospiza caudacuta (assembly GCF_027887145.1). Lineage (NCBI taxonomy): Eukaryota > Metazoa > Chordata > Aves > Passeriformes > Passerellidae > Ammospiza > Ammospiza caudacuta. The sequence goes on along the minus strand of NC_080599.1, from coordinate 45,944,721 downwards.
TTTGGGTACTTCCCTTGCCCAGCTCAGCAGCTCAGTGCCACCATCAATGCAGGGCTTGGACGAGCCAGAGGCAATGACCACATGTGGGGAAAACCACCAGCAGTGACAGCAGAATTAATAACCAACCCCTGGCTGCTGCACAAATAAAGAACATTTGTCATTACCAACGAGCACCCCGGTCTTTGGGGGGAGCTGTCCCCCAGCCTGGCAGTGCTGCAGAAGCAGCGACCCCAGCAGTTTGCAGCCATCTGTGTCTGCAGAGCAGCCTGGGGTCTGTCCCTGCGCGCCGAGCTTCTGTCCGCGCTCAGCCGCTCCGCCAGCGCAAGGTTCAGCTCTGCCTTGCATCTCTGCAGCCTGGAGCTGCTGGAGGGGACAGCCCCTGGTGCCTGGAGCAGGACACCTCCCAGCAAGCAGCAGAGCCCTGGGGACGGCCGTGGCAAGGGGAGCCTGGCACTTGTGTGCCTGCAGGTCCACCCTCTCCTCCTGCCAAAGTGCCACATCTGCAGTCAATAAGGGCCCACAAGCTGGCTCCTCCTCATTAGAGGAGAGAGGGCAGCTGGCAGGGGATCCTCCAAGGGCTCCCAGGCACAGGAATCAGTCTCCTCCCAGTCTGGAATAGCCCAAATTTGGTGACTTTCTGGGCATGCTGTAAAGGACAGCTGTTTGACAGGGTCTCCAGAGAAAGCTGTGGGTATGTTTCCTACATGATGAAGGATATAGGTGGCTGGCCAAGTGCCCACAGAACTGATTTTAATGCTGTGCAGGTCGGATTCACTTTTCTGTGCTCTATAGTTCATTATACGCAGTGCCCTGGACAAGCATGTGTTTCTTCCAAACAAACCAAACCCATACTATTTTAAATCCAGACGAACAAGAAAGACAAAAAAATACGTATTGCAAAAGATCCTTTGCGCTTTTAGAGGACCTTCCCAAACCCTGGGAGGCTCTGCTTGCTTTCCTCTAACAAATAAGACTTCTGTTATTTTTATTGGCAATAAATACTTGATTATTTAGCTGTAAGCAACACTGAGGCATTCACTTCACCTGTGCACATAGCTCTGACCCAGAAAAATATTTCCAAGAGTTTTAAGCACCCAGATGATCTCAGGATAAGTGATCAATGGACAGTCAAGTATGTAACGTAACATAACCCAAAAAAATGATCAACAGGAAAAATCACACACAAAAATTAACTGAGAAGAGGCCAAAGAGCTTCCTCAACACTCTGAAGTGTAACAGCCAGTGATATCTATTTTGATATGAAGCCTCCAATCACCCTTCACAGCATTACAGATTAATAAAACAACTCCTTCTGTAAGTCTCTTAAAAGTCATTACTGAGTGATCTCAAGTGTTGTATAATGCTTGAAAAGTCCTTCTACCTTATATGAGTTTAGGGATATTTATTTAAGCAGCATAACTGATGGAGCACAGCCCAGACAGGTATTGCTTTTTGCTAGAAAAAAGCCATCCCAGAACTGGATCTGGACAATTTGACAGAAAAAGACCGCCTATCTTTTGCTGCATTATTGAAATACTTCAGATATTTGGCCAAAACACAGAAGTGACACACTACAGAAACATTCACAGCTGCAGGAGCAATAAAACCACTGCCGTAATTTCACGAGGCCGTTCCTCGGAAGTGACGAGACGTCTAGAGCTGGTCACCTCTCTAACACAGCAATCCTGATAACCAAACAGAGCACGTGGAGATGGAGTTCTGGGGCTCTGGGAGCCGGGGCTTACCTGGCTCCACTTCATGCCATCCACTGGACTGGCTGCCACTGCCCGGAGAGCGCCCTTGGCTTGTGTAGAACGGCTCCTCACCAGGGCTGTCCATCTCATCCTCCACAGACTTGAGACGTTTTGTGGAGCTGGGAATGCAAGGAACACACCGTGAGGGCTTGGAGGAGGAATCAAGGCACTGCTGTGGGGAAATGCTTGAGAGTAACTCAAGGTGGAACAGATTTAGGGTGCTTTGGTGAGACACAAAACAACATTTCACAGGCCTAACCCCTAAACATGCACTGGTTTGACCAGAAGTTAGTCTGACATTTAGGCTTTCGCAGATTCAGAGTAGGACATTTTTCAAAGCATGCAGAGGTCAATAAAAAGGCAAGAATTTCATCTGCATTGCATGGTTCTTGCAGTTTGAATGAATATGGTGATGACACACGAGACTTATTTTCATTGCCAGATTTTTTCACGGCTAATTCTGAAAGCAAATTGTTTATCAGTTCAAACTTTTATTTTCCATCTTTTCAATTAGCTCAGACTTCAGTCCCATAAGAAGGAACATAGGCAAGTGGATGATGGAAGGATCCATTCTTGGTTCAAATGTTCACGCTATCCTACAACAAGAAGCATTCGACTCTGCAGCTGTGCCAGCAAGCACAGAAAGCCCCCAATGGGTATCTCTGGCCAGTGTCAGCATTAAGGAATCCCCCTGTGATGCATCACACCTCCCTCACCAGAGGCTCAGGACACAGAAGAGCCCTTTGAGTGGTCTCTGGTGACCGCTGGCTCCAGCAGTTCTGCAGGGAGAGGATCCCAGAGCCAAAGACACTCAGCTTGGCTCTGCTTTCCATAATGAGTTGTACAGACTGTGTGGGGACCTTACTGAGAATTTCTCTTCTAAGTACTTTTCCAAGGCTGGGCCAGCTCACTGTTTTTTTTTTTTTTCTTCTTTTCCCCCAAAATCTGTATTCTATTAAGACTTAAGGCATTCAAGAACAGGCTCCTCTGTGTAGGGGGAACACATTTAGCAGACATAAAATCTTCCACTCTTGGTTGAGAGCTTGCAGCCTCTCCACCCGAAGCTCTGCACAGGTAGGAGCTGGCGGGTGTGCAAAACCAGTTGGTGAGAAACAGGAAGAATAAGTCTTGTGGCATGTGTGGAATGCAGGTTTGGCCATTCCTTAATTTAGAGAATTGTTATGTGTCAATAGGGGAAATTGTGTGCATACAATATAATTACCGCCTGATAATTCTGCTGAGTCTGTGTATTTAAAGAATTTTTTTTTTCCTGACTGGGAACAGCCTAATGAGAGGAAAACAAACATATTACCAAGTTATTAACTACCCATGCTGTTTATAATTAGCTCCTTATCAGTGGTAGCTATTTGCAGAAGAATAGAAGAGCAACAACTGAGCTCTTAAGTAACATTAATAACCTCACTTTTGCTTCTGGAGTCACCAGTAAATTCTACCTGAGAACGGTGCTAATGATGAGTGCTGTAGGCTACACAGTTTACAGGCAAGAAAGAAACAGCACAAAGTTTTTAATTGATGTGTAGTGGGAATTGTAGTCACCGAGCTCCATAGCGTGCACACTAAGTGCAAGACAGAATGTTCTTCCAATCACTGCAAACTGTAAGAAGTTGCAGCTAAGAGCCTCTTGTTAAAGATTATTATTTTTAAAATAAAAACAACAGCTATATTCAAACTACGGAGATTTTTTGCACGTGCACTTGCTCGCTGCAAAGCTGGTGGCACTACAGGCTGAGATAAAAATGTAAAAGAGCGTTAGGCAGGAGTTAGACTTTCTTGTCATGTCTTTGAAATAAGTGATCTATTTTGGCTGTGGGGGAAGAAAAATCAATCTGGTTCCTTAATAGTGTTCAAGACTACTCGAGTGACTGAGCTTGTTTATAAATCTAATCTCATGGATGATTAAAGTGAAAGGTAAAAAATAAAAAATATCCTTGTTTGATAGTTGGCATCTAAGTCAAAATCAAAATCAGATGGGGCAGTCATCTGCATTAGCAATTTGGTTTTCCAAAGGCTGAGTCACAAACTTCTAAATGCTTTATGAAAACTAAATGCTTCATAGACCAAGGTTCTAAAACAGTCTTAGTCTCACAGGTAACGCTTTTTACAATAAAAAATACATTTAAGTCTATCTTAAGACTTTCCTTGCATCTTACTATGCTGCAAGTTCTCAAGCTGAAACTCAACAATTCCAGTGGAACTTCTCCTGATACACCCAGGTACAACCAGGACCTACACAGGTCCACAGAGCAGTTTTTCTTAGAGGCTTGCACACACAAAAAGAACTTTACTGCAATCCAGCTGAACATTCAGCTCTGTGAATCTGAAACAGCTCCACATCGTGAGGCCCCCAAACAGCTTGTCAGAGAATTTAATGGTTACTTTCCCAGATGAGTAATGATGCTGGCCTGGGTTTCCAAGGAACCTGGTAGAAGGCAGAGATTAAATTACCTGGTAGAGGATGTGCTAGGTAAAGACCTCCTCATTGCTCCTGGGCTCATGCTGTAGTACGAAGAACTTTCCAAATCTGAGAGGGAGAAATTAGGGCCTGTTCCTGCAGCTATCGGTGCTGGGGAAACAAAAGAGATTGCAGTCAGTAAGTCATGTGAATATGGCATGAATTGCACTTCAAAATCACTTTGTTCTTCCTCATGGGTGTGTTTAGTTTCACGATGGGAACAGGTGGGATGTGGAAATTAGGAAATGCTAATGGTACCTGGCATTGCAATCAAGAAGATGGAAATTTTATCAAGAATACAATGTTCCATGACACAGAATCTCTCTTACATTCCTCCAAAGATATTATTATTATTTTTTAAAATTAAACAATTACAGCACGACTTCCTCTAAGCGCTGCTGTTCTATTAATGTCATTCTAACATTTAATGAAACTTGTTGCTTTTAGGGCCACGTTGTCTCTATTGGCATGGTTACAGATAGGCTGCATCATCCCTGTAGAGTGCTTGGCAGGATGTATAAGCAGCACAGGCAGGGAAATACACACCTCAGAATCTCTGGGGTACGTGTGATGTACAGCCACAAGCACAGAGGTTGAAAAAGCAGATGAGAAACCCGAGTTCTTTTCTGCCTAAGAGCATCTGAGCTTTCCTCTGGCCTTTCCTCCAGCTAAATCTGAGCCAGAGACATACTACTCCCCAAAAGTTTTATCCAGCAGTGACCTTCCACTCTTCACCCCATCACCTTACCCAGTACTGGAATTTTTCTTGCAAGGGACACGAATCCCTGCAATTTGGTTGGATCTTTGGTTTCACATTAAACACCACAGATTCCTACACACCCTGAAATCTGCAGGCACAAGGCATGAGCTCCATGTGCTGTATTCTTCTGGGAGCAGACAAGGAGCAGAGCAGCTTAACGTTGGAGCCAGCAGAGAATGGATTTCGTGCCGAAATGCCACTAATACAGCAAATGGTACCACGTCCACTGTGGCTATCCCAGTGCTATTCACAGGACCATGCAACTTTGGGGGCTGACAATCACAGATGATGAGTTTCTCTCACATTTCAGAGCCATCTGAAACAAGGACATCCTGCACAATGAACTGCACCAGCCTGGCCTGGGCTGCATTGTCTGAGAGCCCTGATTCACAGCCACAAAGGCAAGGCAGTCTCAGTGCCACACAGGGATGCTGAGCCAAGTTTAATCTCTGGTCTGAGAACCTGGCCCATTTTCAAACGTGAAAAAATCTCTCAGTCCAACGGGGAAGGAGTGAGGAAATGAAGACAGGATAGCTCCTATCACCCAGCTAACATGTCTGGGCTGGGAGTGCTGCCACTGACTGTAATGGGGCCAGTATTTCACCCCAAGTCTTAAGGAGCTCACAATGTCAGATTTGACAGAGGAATAATGTAGCTTTGCAGCTGCCTCATCATCCCCACAAGACAATTAGTTGTTGTTTGGCAAGGATCTTTTAAGAACGTCATTGAGACAGAAAGGGAACAGCCTGGATATCCACGGACTTCTAAAAGCCGGGGACGGAAAATGCACAAGGCCATTAAAACTCGAGAAAATCTGGAATGGTCATTAAAAGGAATTAAGTTGGGAAGTAATTTATGACAAGAACACTCAAATCCTTTGTTATCTTCTCTTAACTATCATAGGCTTCCTGCACGCCGGGTATATGAGAGGCTGTGTTAACAGAGGCAAAGAAAAATTAAGCACAGTAAAATTAACTGGTTTTATCAATTTGTGCTTTCTGCAACAGTTTCCTGACAGCAGCTACAAGAGGCTGTAAAACTGATGAATTTGCATGGAAAAAGAAACCGGTGTAAGTAATTTGTGTAAAAGGTAACAGGGACATGGACTGCTATAATTCAGACACCCTGCAGATAGCAGACTGCTGCAGTGTGTGCAGTTATGGGTTAGAAAAATGACCACACTGCAGTCAGTCTGACTTGAATGGAAATCAATCATAAAGGTACTCTCTGCAGCATCTACTCCACAGTTTTCAGCAACTTCCTTGCCAAACAGATTTGTGCTCTGCAAACCCTTTCCTGAGCAATTCCTCTGCACTCTCTGCCTCCCAAACTTACAGGTTAAGCACACAGTTTTCCAAACAGGAACATAAAAAGGCAAGCATTAAATTAAAGCACTGTTTCTTTCTGAGCCACAATGAACTTCCTGGACATTGCCAGATTTATGAAACAGTTTTTTTCCAAGGAGATAAGGAAGAAAAACTGGTATGTGGGTAATGCTTCCCTTCTTTCCTTCCCCCTGCACTGTTTATTGCCCTTTCCCCAAATCCTGGATATTTCTTGAGTTGGCCCTATAGAAAAGAGGAATGTCTGTTTAGAGCAGGGGTAGGGTAGGAACAAGGTATTGCTGATGATTTTTAAACTCAGTGCAAAGCAGAAAGGGCTGACCCCACAGGGGCTGATGCCTGGGTAGCAAACACTGAGCATGGTGTGCTGATCACTGGCCAAAATCACCTTGCCACACTCAAATGCCAGTTTGAAACCAAGGGTTAAAGCACAAAACTCACCTTTAATAGACCCCAGCAGAGGTTAAAGTGCCTGGATGGGCTGTGGGGGCCAGTTCTGAGCCCTGTGGCAGCCCTTGCACAGGAGCCACCACCCTGCCACCCTCAGCTCAAGGTCTCTGCCCCAGAAGTGCTGTGGCAAAGGTTGCACAGGGCTGAGCTGCCCCAAAATCCCTTCTGCTGCCTTTCTAACAGTGCCTGTCTTCCACCAAAGCCCATTTGTACCTTTGCTTGCAGTTATTGCATTTATTGCCATAAATCACAACAGCATGCTGGAGTTGTGGCTGCCTCATCCCTGGGAGTGCCCAAGGCCAGGATGGAGCAACCTGGGATAGTGGGAGGTGTTCCTGCTGGAATGAGATGGGATTTAAGGTCCCTTCCAACCCAAACCATTCTGGGGTTCTATGGCTCCCAGCAAAGGCAGCATCTCTGCAGAGCATGCAAAGGGATCAGAGTGCTGCAAACTGTGCCAAAACTCTTATCTAAACTAAAAAAAACTCTGTGTAAACTAAAAAACACTGTCAGAACTAAAAATCTTTTCTAAACCAAACTTGTTCCTTGCAGCATATAGCAATCCACCACACAACCTCCCTTCCCTTGTACCTAGGCCCCAGAACAAGGCTTCAGCCCCACATGGAGCAGCATGCCGGGAGCTGCAGCCTCACAAACTCCAGGCAACAACATCTAAACCACACCATTACCCCTGCAAGAAATGCTCTGCAGCAAAGTGACCTCCTGACAGCTCAGGAACATCCCCCAAATGGGAAAGGATGTCAGAAACTGCAACTGTGACTCAAAGCAAAAATCTCGAGATGCCGCCTGACCCAGGGCTGTGAGCTGGAAGGAGGGGAGAGGGAAGGATCCCTCTCACCCCATACCCAGCCTGGAGCCCCCATTTCAGCTGTTGGCATCACAAAAATTCCCTGTGCACAGGGACACACTCAGAGGGGCAGGAGGAGCTGGTTTGCCCAAACAGAGGAGGAGGAAGAGAAGGAAGGTTGGTGCCTCTGCCTGACACTGTTTCTACTCCCGGGATGCAGGGCAGCATCACCCTGCTCCCAGCCTGCTCCCTCCAGCTCAGCTCCTCACCCCAAATGTCAAGAAAACTAATAGAGAAATTAAGAAAAAGCCCTCTGACTAAACCCAATTGCAACATTTATTTTGAAAAAAATTACTGAATTACAGAACAGGAAACCCACCAAATAAAACCAGCCAGGCTGGCATTTGTCTCCCTTGGAATATGGCACTTTCTTTAATCCACGTTAATATTTAGCCTCTCTTTTTTGTCCCCATTTGTATGTATTTATTTTTACAGAGGGGCTGGGATGTGACTAAGATCATTACACGTGTAACACTGCAGTGAAGTGATAATGTGTTTAAGGTTAAATGGGAGAAACATGACATTTGACTAATAAACTTTTTCCTGTGTTGTGACTCCATAAACAAAGGGAAACACCCTGTGCTGCTGCTGCTGGGAGGAAAGGGGAGCTGGGTGGGTTTTTTTTTTTTTGCAAGGCCATTGTTTGCTCCACACTGTATCATTAGATTCAAAGAGGCTTCGCCGAATACAACAGATATGAAATGTGTGATGTTCATTTTAAAATTACAAGTACAGCCTGCTATTGACCATCTAATTATGCTGAGTTCCATTTATAAACATAGCTAACCACTAAGTTTATAGAGACTTTTTGTGCTGCTTTAATAGGATATTGATCGAGAGCAAGGTTTGAGTGGACTGCCATTGAATTGTGTAATGGCATACAAAAGGCAAGGTCACGGCAACTGTTCACTCTATGCCTGCAGTCTATTTTTTATTATAATCTTTTTTTCTCCCTCTCATACCCAAGCCCACACAGAGAGTTTTGGATAGCAGTGCTTTCCTAAGGAATATAGAGTATCTTTTTAAATGTTAATTTTCATGCTGCTGACTTTAACTGCCTTCACTAGTGTAGTGCTTAGTATAGCAGAAAACACACGGGCTGCAGCTCAGGGACAGCAGGTTTATCACACCCTGGCTGCACAAACGTGGCTGTGAGGAGGAGAAAAGCCTCTCTGGGCTACAAAAAGGCATCCACTGCCCAGCCCAGCCCCTCCACAAGAGCAAGGGCAGCCCACACCTTGCTGGGATTCACTTTTCCTGTGGGAAAAGCTGGATGAGGAGGCTGCGTTTCCCTAGTTGCACCCACGCTCTGTGCCTGGAGTGCTGGCAGTGCCTCTCCCTCCCAGCCCTTGCCCTCACGGCAAGGACACTTCAGGCCCTGTCTGCATCCCCAAAGCTCCATCCCCAAGCCTGGCACCTCCTGCATCAGCATGGATGCAGAATCCTGAGCCTCCCAAAACATCCTGCTCAAACCCGTGGAATAAGTTTCACGGATAATCAGCTGGGCCATTTCTGTGTGTGCACAGGAGCAGTGAGCAAGTTTGTGTGCTCGTGGTGCCACAGAAGGATTGGAAGTCCCCCCTCAGTGCTCCTCACTGCACACAGCACACATTGAAGCCAACGTTTGGCATTTCCAGGCCAGGGTGCAGTCAGAATTCCCTTGTTTATCAGCACGGAGGATGATGTCATTTTGACAAATAACACACCACCAAACAAATATGTTTGATTTGGCTCTAGCCAACGTTCATAAATCCTAAATCTTTCTTCACATCCTGGGCAGTGCAGTTTATCTGGCTGCTTGAATGACCTCTGAGGGAGGAGATCTTCCCAGCAGCTCTCCCTGCACACGGTGCGCACCCAAAGCCAAGGGGGGATGCATTCCCCGTGCCTCTCTCCCTGCTCCAGCCCTTGCCAAGGGAAGGGGACGCTCTGCGGAAGGTCTCCTCCAGGGCCCTGAGATGGAATATTTTCCAGAGGAATATTTTCCCGAGCAGGGAGAAAAGGAGGAGGTTTCACTTGGCCCACAGCTGGCTGTCAGTGCCCAAGGCCGCCCGTCCCCGACGCTTCTGCCTCAGAGCCCTTTGTTGTCAGCACAGACCTCTCCAGAGAGGGAAGAATGAAGCCTCTGTTATCTGCAAGGGTGCCCCCACTATCTGGGGTGACAGACAACACTCAGAGAGGAGCTCACACCCTCTGCCTGCTAATAATGGAGGAGAACTGACAGCATGAGCTGCAACACCCACATCAGACGGGCTGGAGAGGAGCCTTTGTTTTTTCAGATGCACATCTATGATCTCTTTTCTCTGTTTTACTAGGCTCTGCAAGACTCAGCAGCTGGGCAGCATTTCGAAAGAAAATCTGCATCTATAGGACTGAAGAAAGCAAGTTTCTGTTACCAACACAGTCTAGACTTGTTCAATAGCTCACAGAAAGTGTGATGATCAGCACTGATAGGCAAGATAGATAACAGAAACAGCTGACCTTTCACTTGATTAATTCATTCCCCAAATTTGCATGACGGAGACAACTGCCTCTTGCTTGAGACTCCTTGTCATGTGGACCTCTGGGAACTTTACTAAATAAACCCAGCACATAATTGCTACCCACAATATTTTGTAAGATTAGTTTTGGATAACAGCTGCCTCAGGCCAGTTAAAACTGGGGGAAATAACTTATTTCTATCACTGTATTACCAAAAGCAAGCAGAGAAAGAAAAATAGCAGTGGGCATGCACAAAGATGACCTTTTTGGAAAGAGGACTGGTCTCAAATCAGGACACAGGAACAAGCAGACAGCCCAGAGAGGGTTATATCAACTTTAAAAGACCTTGCATACCAATTTAGGCAAATATGCAGCAATTACCTTGTTGCTCTGTTATGTTAAATAATTCTTTGAATATGAGCATGTGAATTAATACTGAGTTTTCTGGGAATGTGCTGCTGGACTTGACACTAAACATGTCCCACTGGGTAGCCAGGGCATGTCAGGCTGTGGGCTTCTCAGACCTCATAAAGTAAACAAGGTTAAGGCTGGTCAGTACATGTCTGGGGCATCTCCAAGGAAAATTCAGGGTGCTATCAAAAGCAGTGTAGCTAAATCAGTTGCTGGCACTCTTCCCTCTGAGTCAGTTCTGAAGTGATATCCCGATATGCTTTGGGGACACTATTTTTGGTAGAGGTGCTGGCTTGTAGACAGGATATAAAACTGAGGTCTTGACCTCCCAGGATTATTAAAGAGCCCATGAAAAACAGTGCAAACTCCCGTGTCTGGAACAGATAAAAGCTGAATCTTTGTATTTTTCCCACCATCACCTCCTTTCTTATTTCTAATAAAGCCCATGCTCCTCCTGCGTGCAGGTGCCCCATCCTCGAAGGTGCTGCACGTCAACTGCAAGCAGAGGGAACATCTCAGACACAGCTCATAACGTGCAAAACATGCTGAGTGCTAGGATTTCTGATACCCAGTGTTTCAGTTTAGTTACAATAAAATATCAGGGAGAATTAATAAGCTTGAAACACGATGCTCTCGAGGTCAGTGCCAAGCTCCGGGGGAGGCTGGGAAGGCTCCAGCCAGGAGCGGGGGGCACTTTGCTCGGAAAAGCGCACTCGTGGAGCACGGCTGACAGAGTCCAGAGGCAGCTCTGCTCTGCAGGGCCGCTCCAGCCAAGATAAGGCTGTGGGGAAATGGGATGCCTGGCAGAGGGGCAGGGCGAGCCCTTGGGGCTTCAGAAGCCTCGCGCTGTCGCGCTGGGATGAGGTGACACAGCGCGGGGACACTCAGACCCTGGTGACAGCCTGGGCCTGTCCGGCCTGGCTGCAGGTACAGCCAGCCACTGCTCCCTGCACGGCCAGACAGATGCCAAAGGCTCTGCTGAAGCACTTGAGCAAGTGAACTGATTGGCAAATGTGCCGAGCTCTCAGCAGCTCCTCCTGACTCCTGAGTCCTCTTAACTTTGCCCTTCTCCCAAAATTCCCACCAGTTGCTAGGGAAGGAAGCTCAGGAGAAATGTTTTCTTTAAAGTTTTTCTCTCTGCCTCTCTCCAGGGCATAGAGCTCTCATGTATCTCCCACTTGCCATGCTTTCCTTGTACCATCAATTTTTGAATATAAAGCAAATTTCCTAGCTAGTATCTTTCCAAAAGAAGAAATAAACCAGGAAAATCCTCTGAGAAACTCAGTGTTCTCACTCAAAACCATGGATTTTCTACTAGGTTTGTGCCAGTTATAGTCTAGCCCCAGAATGACTTAAATTACGTTCCCAGAGCCAGAACACAAATAAATATTTATGCTATCTAGGAGGAGAAGCATTTTTATCATTTAAAGAAAATGGTTGCACCCTAAGGTTTTAAACGGACACAGAGCTGAGGGTTTTGCCTGGAGCAGTGGTGATTGGTGATAATGTGGTATTATCTCCACACTAGCTGGAGAAAAGATCACACAATAATTTGGGTTGGAAGGGACCTTAAAGATCACCCAGTTCTGGCCTTGCACACTTCCAGGGATGAGGCAGCCACAGTATTTCTGTGCCAGAGCTCTCCACCCTCACAGGGAAGAATTTTTAGATCCCTAAAGAAATCCCTGCAGGCCTGGCTTTGCAGCAGTGTCTCTGCAAGGGCCTGTCCACACTCTTTCCTTGGACTATCTGGATTATGTCATAGCAAAATACAATCAATGCACCTCTGATCAATGGAGCAGGGTGGTGACAGGTGCTCTTAATTTGGTGTTGTTAGTGAGTATTGACAGGGCTGTAATGATCATGCTGCAGCGTGTCACTCATGCTGGGGGCATTAGCATTCTTTAAAGGTCACATCCCAAATCCTTCTGGAGGCCAGAATTCCATACAGCTAATGGCAAACGTGGCCTGGGGAAGTGTGAGGGATGTGTGACATTAGCAGGGCTGAAGTTGGCACAGTTGTTGTTGGCATTGGTAATGACTTCAGCAACTTGCAGGTGTGCAAACTCCAGATTCAGAGAATACCCTGAGCTGGAAGGAACCCACAGAGATCATCAAAGTCCAGCTCCTGGCCCTGCACTGGGACAGCCCCAACAATCACACACACATGGATGTATACATGGCATGGATGAACACAATGGGAAAAAACAGCATCAGGAAATTTCCAGGTTTATGTGCACAGATCAGGTAATTTCCAGAGGTCTGGTTACAATACAGCCCTTGGATCCTCCAAGGGATCCATGGGAGGCTGATTTCTGATGCATTTATCTGCACTCTGCCCATTTTCAGCTGGGTACCAGACAAACTTATCAGCCTGCACATGCAAGTTTGCAGAATCAAATTATTTATCAGCTGACTTTAAAATTCTGCTGGTTTATTTTCACCCATTAAAAAAAGGGACACATTAATGCTGTCCACTGGCAAGAAGTGGGGAGAAGAGAGTCCTAATTTTCAAGATGCTGTTTCTGAATTGAGGAAGGGAACAATAAGAATCAAAGAAAAAAAACAACTTGGATTGCAGAAACCACATATGATCAGACACAACACCATACTTACTTTGTGAGACTCTTACTAGCTCAGTCACACTGAAAACACCTGATGTGACAAAACTGTCCTGGAAGCCCAAATGTCCTGTAAAACAAACAGAGAGAGAGAGAACCACGATTAGCTTCAAGCATTTAATGACAGTATTCTCAAATACTTTACTTTCATTTAGACTTAAAATGTGACATCTAATTTCCCACTTAGCAGTAATTATTGTTTATGTAGGTGGGTAACCAGTCATACAGCTATGTAGGCTGCTTTGTGGTTTCTATCTAGAGGTTAGAAAAGCTAACATGACACATCAGCAGGGAGATTTTTACATGTTAAAGCATCTCAACAGGAAATCTGAAACAAAAGAGGACTATTTTAATAAACGGTTACCTTGGATGACCCCTAATGACTTCACAACTGAAATGAAATACTGTACCTAGGAAACAGACAGGATAGCTAAGTTCCATAATCGTTTTAAACATTATTCTCTAAAGAAACATCTGATCAGGATTATCTACCCATTCATTCAAACCAAACAAGATTTAAAGATGTATTCTTCATTTTTCTAAGGTTACACTAGGGGGATCTTGGAAGAGCAGATGGTTAAAAAAATTAAACTAAGGCCTTTTCAACTAAAAAAAAAAAAATTCTAACATTTAAATCTAGGTTTTGAAAGGAAAAATAAATCTCAAGTTAAAAAGTATGAACTTGGTGGGCCGTCTGTAGGAACCAGGGCTGAGGCATCCACGCTCAGCTCCCCTGTGCAAGGAATGCCTCTACGCTTGGTATCAAAATGTGATGGCACTTTACATAACAGCATTTCCCTTCTTCTCTGCAAACATGCCTACCACCAAATGTTCATTTAATTTTCACGGCTGTGCTCAGTGACAAAGGAGCTGCAGCCAGGCCGGGACAGAGCCGGACCTCAGCGAGAGGGAGGGAGGGAAGGCAGCACTCGGGCTGACCTCCTGCTTGGGAAATCAGGGTCACAGCAGAAATCGCAGGATAAAGGGATTATTAAAAGAACTGTAAAGTCCTGCTTGCCCACAGGATAAGTGGCATACCTTTTTAGGCTGTCCTACTTAGAGTCACCGATTCCGGCGCACGCACACATTTATTATTGAATGTTTTGCAGGGGCACCATCTGCTCCGCCGGTAATTGTTTGTCAGGCTCAGTACGGTTTCCCTGCATTCCGTGTATTCTCCTGCACCCCACGCTCCTGCTGGGAATACCTGTGCACCCTCACCTAGTGGTCAGAGCAACAGGACTAATGCCAGCTGCACGTTTGTACTCCTGGCTTTTCTTTTTGGGGTTGTTGAAACAAACCCAGAATATCGCACTGCCATTTCTACCTGTGGGATGGGATGCTAAAAGAATGCACCTTCTGCGCGGGTCTGCAGAGGGTGGAATGTCAGGCTGTGTGTCAGGGCAAGGTTTGGGAGAGATCTGGAGGGAGGTGAGCCTTCCACCTCCAGCCAAGATCTGATGGAATTCTGCTCCTCCACAGAAGAAGTTCCCTGTTTCTGCGAGGAGCCCGCGGTGCCAGATGAATGCAGTCTCTAAGCTAACAGACTCGAGACAAGTTTCTGCATCAGGCATGTTTTTATACTCCAGCAATAATGATGAGTTTTCAAACTGTGTATATGTATATCTTTGGGCATCCTTGTGTATGTGTGTATACATATGTATTATGTACACAAACATATAAATATACACAAATCTGTCATGCTCCAGCTGTAGATAAATGTACTATAAAATATTGAAATTGATGCTGAAATTCAACACAAACAAATTCCTCAATCTGCAAACAAGGTTTTTATTTACATCAAGAGAATAAATTTTTCCCTACTTCAAATGAAAAAAAATGTTCTTACAAGCTTTTATTTTTCCTTATTTTCAATTTAGAAATAGCTCCCAGATAGCTGTAAGTGCTATTGCCTGATCTGCTTTGTATTTTCCCACAATAAAGGTGATGACTACCTCATTCTGCTTTTTAGAAACGGTTGCTGCCCATACACAACGTTTGTTCATCGCCGATTTCCCAAGTATTTTTAATATGAAGATCTACTTTTCATATGCTGCAGCAGACCTGCCTATTGAATTAAATGATCTGTGAATTAAAAATAATTCTCTTAGGTCTTCACTGAAACCACTCATGTGCCTAAAATTAAGCATATGCTTAAGTGCCTTGCTGGACCAGGGCCAGGACGCTTACTACTCCGCAGAGCCCTTCAGAGGGAAGCCAGTCCATGCTATGTAACTTCTCACACTGTGCTCATCATGGCAGCATCTGAGCAACTTCCAGAAGTGCATCCAGCAATGCCACGAACATCTGCCACGTGCTGTTTTTTCCTGCAGCACACCACCCTGGCTCTGCTCTGCCGTCCACTCCCACCTGCATTTCCCAGGCAGGAGAGTGAAGGTGAAATTTAAATATGGAAGGGGAAAAAAACCTCAAACCCTGAATCACAGCCACAGTAGGATATTTGGCTGATCTTTTAAAGGGAAAGCCCAGAGCCCTTTGTAATTATCCAGTAAAAATGTGATTGTGGCAAGGCAAACCATGCTACTTTAACCTGTCACAACTGAAACCAGAAATGAAAGTGTCATTTAAAATACCTTCTAACTCTCAGTGCATGAGAGAAGATGAATAAGTTATCTTGAGCATGCTGACTTCAGTATTCCTATCTTGGGTACACTTCAAATGCCCACTTACTCCTGCAGGAACATTCCTTATTGGGAGTACATGTAATAGTAATCATTAAACAACAGCATGCAACAAGCATGGCAAGATTTCCACCCTTCAATACCAAAAATAAACATTTCACAAATGGAAGGTGAATTTCACAACTCTCCAATTTGATATTTACTTACAAGCATTAGGAAATCAGGGGCTTGCCTTGCCAATCATTAAGGAAACCCTGATACCCAGAAAAGCCTTGCCCTTGGCTTAGAGCTGGATCTTGAATGTATTTTAGGGTATGGTCCGTGAATTTGCAGTTCAGGAATTTTTAAAGGTTTGCCTGGATGGCTCAGACTGCAAAATCCAGGCCTAGGACTCTTGTTTTTGCTGAGCTTGGATAACAGTGAGAGAAGAAAACAAGGGAAATAGTACAAAGAACCTAAATGTGTAAAAGAAGAATTACTGGGAAACAGCAGCACTGACAAAAGATGCAAAGCTAACATTGTTAACAGGGCTCAAAATGCAGAAAATGTATCAGTTTAGCTGATCCACTTAATTCTGAATGAGGAGAAAAACAGGTAAAGTCAAGCAATTACATATGCAGATGTTAGCATTACAAAGCTCCTGCCCTGAAAAGATGATTAAACATCCTGAAAGCTCCCAAGATTTACTTTTCATGGGGCACTTTACTGAAGCACTTGCACTGTGATAATTTTGCTCAGCATCCAAGAGATGGGACATTGAAACCGCTGTGTATGACAGGCTATGTCTGCAGCTTTGTCACAGTTTGGTAGTAAAGGAGGTGCTCAGAATGAACCTCTCAGAGTTCATTCACGGCAGTTTTGGGTACAAATTGATGCACGTGGCTGGCCAGGGCAGGCCCTGACTCAGCAAAGCTGCTGGAACACGTGCTCCACTTCCATCACATGCCTGGCTAAAGCACGTGCTCGCTGCCCTGCCAAACAAAGATGGGCTGACAACCTCCAGGAGGAATTAAATAAATGGTTCAATCACTCCTTCATGCAAGTCTAGGGGCAGGTAGGACTTAGCTCACCACCTAAGATCTCACTTCAGCCCACAAGGATGATCATCTTTCCCTAAGGGGGGAAAACATCCAGGATAATAAGACCAAATTGAATAACGAAGATCAAGATAGTAACTATTAAATCATTGTGCACAACAGCACGACGTTACTGTACCAGGTACCACATGGAAAACATTTTTCCATAACTTGATGGCTGCTTTAATTGGGGAGAAAATTCCCAATGCCATTTACATATTCTTCCTTTGGATCCCAGCTAAGAAGCCAGAAGAAAAGGCTTCAGTTGCTGGGGCCTAATTCTGATCTCTCTCAAAGAAGTTTTAAACAAATCTTTCTGCACTGATCAAACAGAGTTTCACCTCATTTTCTCCTAATTTACACTGGCAGAGGAGAAATCAGGATTAGGACTTGTTGTCTAGTGCTATTTGTTTTGAATTATTAAGCAAACATTCCTATTTCAATGAGTAAACGTGTACAAAGGCAACTAACCTTCGTCCCAAAATGGAGTTTACAGGGAGAGTATTGTCTGCTTTCCCAATTAATGCAGTAAAAAGGAGTCTCAGACGTTGAGCTACCAATCAAGAGCTTGTGTTGTAGCTTGAGAAAATCATGACTGATGCAATTACTTTTATGTAGAAAGTCTGAATATAGTCTATAGGTTAAAGTTCATGGGGTTATTGTTCCTTAATTGAATATCTGAAGATGTTTTCAAGGTGCTCAAGGTATTATTGTTATTTAATTAGCAGGCTTCCTTGCGTATTCCAACAGTATTATTTTTGCTGTAAAATAGCTAGATTGCACCATAAATATACAAGGTATTTTCTAAACAGAGATGCAGCTGGTTTCCTGAAAGCCAAGCTTAAATAAAACCAGGAGAGAGCTACTCCTTTGAAGATGAAGAAGCCCAAATCCACTTATTTTTCTTCCACTACAATCTGAGTGACAGTGTATTAAGCTTCAGAGAACAGCTTTTTGGGAGACTTTGATTCCTTTTCAGTGTTTTGAAATTACACAAGTCCCCCAAACTAACACTGAACCCATTTCTAAGGCTTTTTTCATGTTCAGCATCTCACTATAAATAGCCATCTTAAAACCTTAAAATAGTAATAATCAATTAGGGTCTCAAGCCTATTATCTTAACCAAATGCCTGATTAAAAGAAAAGCCCTCTCTGCTCGAAGTGCAACTTGATTCCTTTTGGTTTTATCCTCTATCTAGATAATCCCATGTTTCACAAACAATGCGGAGCAATAATGTGGATGAGAAAATTAATGTCTGTATCACACAGCACACGCAGGCCTGCAGAGAGGGGATGTTATCAGAGGGAACCCAGCTCACCCCCAGGACTCCCAAAAGATTAGCTGTTCCATGGCTGAGGAGGATGGGGCTGAGGGAGCAACTCCTAATCTGCATTCTCCAGCAAAAAAGGGAAGGACTGAACATGTGTGCTCCAGTCAAGGCCTTCATAACACTTACACCCTGCTTAATTGGGAGGTGAGTTTATCAAGGCTGGGCTGACCCAGCTGAGGCAGCTGAGAAATAGCTCAGCTCTATCTCATGCTGGAAATACAAAGCAAGATCCACGGGGCTAAGCTGTATATCTAAAAAAAAACTAACTCTGAATCTAAAAAAAAATGGAGATGGAGGAGACCATCTATGCCAGTCACAATATTCTGTCCAAGGGAATGTCTGTGCCACTCTGATGGCAGACAACACCAGGCTGGGATACAGCATGTAGGAACAATGAAATCTGCATTTACCAGCAGCCCTCAAATGCTGATCACCAGAGCTGCCACGGTGGCCTTATTTTAATTGCTTTGCACAAAATGCATTCCTCAAATTTGTAAATGATAAACCCTTAATGGTAAATCAGACTACATTTTTAATTTGTGGACATTTTATAGAAGAGTTAAGCAAGTCATTATACATTAAAGGTGATGCAGAAACCTCTCTCTCCTTCCCTGACAAATGCTCCCACTCCTATTTCGGCTCGTTATTTCCAATATAATTTTAATGCCACAGCAGCAGCTCACCTTGGACAAATTGTGCATTTTCTTATGAAAATAACTGTGGGGCCACACGTCAGAGATGCTGTTATTTTTCCCTGACTCACTACCTGCCTTTGGCTGAGGTTTTAAGAAGCACCAGAACTTTCTTTGTGGCCCATAGCAGGATGGATTAGACCGTCCGGGGCATGTCGTGTTAGTACAATAGAGGAACACTTTTAAGACTTTAAAGTCATGTAATACAATTCTAGGCTGGATCTTTCTTGTTAAAAAAAGCAGAATGGGAGTGATTGAAAGAGAAAAGGGCCAATATTTGACAACAGAAATCAGCATAACCTCCTAACAGCGGCAGTCATGGATGACTGCCCTTTGACCCGGGGAGATTATGTGGGATTTCAATGACAACAGCTGGAAGTGAGCATGTGAGAATAGAGAACACAGATCTGAGGCCTCCTACAAAAGACTGCACAATCCCTGCCCAGATCTGAGTGTTGATTAGAAATTGTTTCCTGGTCCTGGCTTAATAGACTGTGATAATGAAAGTTTTGTTAACCCTTCACAATATGCAAAACCACCGGTCAATGATTTGCCTTTTTGGGTTTTGGCTAAAAAGTCTGTATCCAGCAGACAGTGAAATTGTCTGTCTAAAATTGCTCGTTTTTGTGGGCGCCCAGAGCTCAAGTTCAGCTCCTTTTCCATATGGTTTGTGGCCATTGGGAATCAATGTCTGCTGGGGATGGCTTGGAGGAGGGACTCTGACCCTTCCCTAAGGAACCCATCTGAGCAGGGATGCTCCAGACGTGAACCAGAACACAAATACATGTGTAACCTATGTGCTACCTTTCCTACTCGTGGCACTTTAGAATCTCTAATGAGAAAAATGCCTAATTATGCTTTTGATATTTGTCATACTGAGCTTCAGAGTCTGGGCTCCAAATTAATAAACGTGGGACCACAGCAAACATGGCATCAGGTGTGTCACCAACAGCCTGATCCTGCCAGGATCCACTGCAGCCTCAGCTCTTGGGAGATTCCAACTCATTTTATATTTAAGTGCAGAGATAGTGGAATTAATGGAAACTTATTACCGTTAATGAAGCGATTACAGATTGCAATCAATCATGTCAGGTTTTGTCCAAGTGGTGGCACACGGGTAGCTCCTTTCTCTTGAAGACAAAGGTCTTCTTGAAACATTGAAAGCATTTCAATTCACATTAAAGACCTTGTGTAATGGAAACCATTCCAAGATCTAAGATGTCTGCTGTGGGTTTTCATTTCCGATGACTCCTCACATCACTGGGTACTTTTCAGTACTCGTGTGTGTGAGAAATTAGTTAAATACCATTTTTTGATATAATGATAAAAATTTAGAATCTCCCTGTCTACCATAAACCCAATTTGATAAAAAAACCTGCATTAATACCGATAGGGGCCTATAGCTTGAAAAACAACAGATGTCTTAAATTAGCATATTTCTGTTTCAGGTCCTCCATCCAAAAATGAAATATTAAAGAAAAGAAGAAAAAAATAATTATAAATGGTCATACTCATTTGGCAGCTTATAAAATAATATGCCTCCTCAAAAGCGTTTCAAAGTAAATGAGATGAAATCTACCTTGGGATAATAATTCTGGAATATTTATAGCATCCAACAATAAAAAGAGTAATAAAAAGAAAAGCCTGCCTCCCTGAAAATAATAATATGAAGGAGTTATTTATCTTCATATTTTCACATCAACCCTTGGTTACAAGAGCAATGACAGCTGAGATCTCCAAGGTCTGTGGTGATACTGGCAGTGACTCAGTGCCCAAACGGAGCTGCCAGGGAAAGCTGGCAGCATGTGGTGCTGCAGGGTGCTCCCACCAACAGGCACCCACCCACCCCATGGGAAATTTGGGCACTGGAGGGGAAGACCCAGAAGGGAATATTGCCATCCCTGCCCATCTCCATCTCCAAGGCCTCCAGAAAATAATGTCTAATCACGAGCTTGGCGTTGCGCTAACCTCAGGAACCCCCAGACAGCTGGGAAACCTCCTAAAGAGAATAATGCAAGGATCAAAATTCTATCCACTGGTCGTTTTTTGATGTTTTTGTTTTATTTTTTGACCTTATTTGTGGTGATGCCTGAAAATGTGGGTTTGTACAACTCACTTGTCTGAGGCTGATCGCGCGCGCTCCATCAGCCGCCCTTGCTCCTCCCTCCATCCCCTGCCCTTGCTCCTTCCTCTCTCCATCACCTGCCCTTGCTCCTCTCCCTCCTCACCAAGCATCAGCTGCTATTTTGCCTCCTGAATCTGCCTGTCCATGGGTTTCTGGGATGCTGCTGGCAGGAGGAAGGAGCCGATGGCAGGGCTGTGTGTTGTGGCCGCGTTGTGGACCGCACGCCACCGGAGCGTGCCGTGGAACACGCAGAGTCTACTTGGGTTTGCACTGCTCCAAATCAGAATTTAGCTACAGTATTAATGCCATAAATATTATTGTTCATGCTGTGTGAAGAACATCAGTGTGAAAATAAACGTAAGGATATTTAAAAGCTGGTGTGGAATACTTAGGTATTCAGACTAATCACGGGCTGAAATAAGCACATTTGTTTCAAATCCTGTTTATAGCACCGCAGCCCCTCCCTCCTTTAAATCTTCCTCTTAACCATAGTGATGTTTATTGAATACCTGTCATTTCTCCAGCAGCATGTGCCAACAGCGGCTCACCAGTGCCAGGCTGCATGAAAACCCTTCTGTCTCCTATTCTCCAAGGGGCTCCCTCAGATCAACCACTACCATACCCAATACACTGAAACCCATAAATTTGCAGATACTGTAGTCAAAATTCTTAACAGGAAAGTGCACCCATTTTGCCCAGTGTAGCATACTGAAATATCACATGGTGAGAAGCATTTCTCACCATGTGTAAACTGTCAATTTGATTTGAAATTAAAATTTTTGATTAACATGAGCATTTCTGAGCCTCCCGCTGGCAGCAGCCCTATTGCTGAAAAGTGACATGATTTGTGACACACATGCTGTACAGAAGCCCCATGCCAGCAATTGTTAAAACCATTTTCATTCTGCTTTAATACGGTATGACACTCACGAAAATAATTTTAATATTTAGGAGAAAGAGGGTAAAGGCTTAAGGACTGAAGTCCTTTATGGGTGTAAAGCGGGATTAGAGCGGCACGGAAAATCGGCACGGAGGTCTCCCCATCTCACAAGTCATGTCTCTTTTCAGCAACAGGAACCATCTGCAGGAGGCTAAGAAAGGTCCATGCCGAAGCACAAAGCCTTCTTTGAAATCCAGTTGATATTTCAAACACAGCATGATGTACTTTCCACCTATGAATGCCGAGATGCTCGTGCACGGCAAAACGCTTGCAACTCCAATAATTAAACCCTCTCGGATGGGAGGTAGGATTGTCTGGTTTCCACAACAGTCTGTTATTTTTCCATGTTTATCATTTCCCCGGAGGTATCAGTGGTCACCGGAGATGCTAACATTTATATGGTGAATTACTTACGAAAGGGGAAAGTTTTTTGACTATTGAGACTTTTAAAGCTGGGAATCTACCTCCTCATCAGGGTGGTGGGAAGATTTTTGCTAGTTTGAACAGCCACCAAGTGACACCAAGAAGCAGGACAGATTTCAGGGCTCTGATGTACACACGGCAGGAGACAAAAGTTCAGAGGGGATTTTTATAAACGTAAGCCTGTGTCACTGCTGCATCTGCTGACTCAACTGTGTCACCTGCGTATTTCTCAGAGTGGATCATTTTTTTTTTTCCAGTAACATCATGTTCTGAGGAAGTTTATCATGAAACAAGTATCACGAACAGTCATTCTGAGCAGCAGAACAGCTTTGATATGTGTCGACACGCATCTGACTTTTCTATGAGCTCCTAACACTGTTCATCACATTAAACACTCTGCTCTGCTGGACTCTCTGTTCCTAGTAAACACAGCGATTTCTAATTGCCATAACACAGCAAGTTAAAAAAAACATAGTATTTCAAAAGTAATTTTAGATGGTGAAATGAAATACCAGCATGATTCAGATGCCCTGGAAGTATTCAGGCCTGAACATAAAGCCATGGGCTCATTTACGTTGATAACAGAGCATGGGAACACAATCTGCATGAAAAACATGATCCTCAATAAAGCTGTGACACACAGTTACTAGAAGTATGCAGGTTCTTTTAAATAAGTCTTAAGTTTAAATAAGCATTGTGTGTAAACACCTTGCTGTAATTAGCATTTTGCCAAGAAATTATACAACTGCACTCAAGGATGCTGTAATTATTTCAGGATCTAAAAAACCCTCCCTCAGCTGGTGGGAGACAAGTGCACCCTCCAAGGCTACTCAAAGCTGGACCAAGGTAGTCTGAAGCCCTGTGGACACAGAATAAGGGGGCTGTAAAAAGAGATATTGGGGGGGGGGGGGGTTTAATGTGCATGTTAGTTTATAGTTATAGGAATAATCCATGCACCCAGATAATATGGTATTATTATTTCCAGGATTCTCTAGGAAAGCCCAGAGTCCTGGAGGAGCTGCTGGGGACAGGGTCAGGGGAGGGCAGCTCCCCTGCCTCACTCTGCTAGGTGATGTGGACACAAACCCTGGTGATTCATCCACTGCTTCTCCTCTCATCCTCCCTTCCTGGCACTCCCCTCTCTTCACACCATGGCCCTTCTAAAAGGCAGGACACCACGATAATGGAAGTATCTGCTCAAGATGAGATTGTACAAATGTGATGTGAAATTCAGAGTGCTGGGCATGGAAGCTAAGTCTTGATCTGGTGGTGGTGGTGTCAGGTCTCAGCTGACACACCAATGGTGAGCCAACTGCAATTCACAGTAAACTCCATGTGTATTTACCTGTTGTCCTTGAAATTGAATTTTTGGAGTTTTCTCTCCAGGAGTCTCTCTCATGTATTCTTTGCACAGAACTAACTCTGATAGCTTTTAGTCTGATGTCTACTGGTTACACATCAGTTATTTTAACTAACTTTACACCTTAGTTATTCCTGTGTCTGGGGAGGGATGAGATGTGTCACCAGTCACACCATACCATGCAATCGTCTGTCCCTGACTGGCTCCCCTGGGAGAGTGAAGGTGCACGGGCAAAGTGCTGCACACCCCTGGAAGCAGCACAACCCTGTCCTGGGGTGACCCAGGCTCTGCAGGCTCAAATCCCAGGCTCTGCCAGGTCTCTGCAGCCCCAAGCAGCCCCAGAGACTGAGTGACTGCCTTCCCAAGCTCTGCTGCACTCAGGGTTAACCACAGACAGCACTGGAGAACACCCAGGGTACGAGTGGGCAATTCCCCAGCCAAGTCCCAAACCAGGGACATAAATCCAGTGGGAAGAGACTGCTGGGTGTGGAAACCAGCAGCAGAGCTCTGCACCACGGCTGAGACTCTCTTTCCCTTTCATTCTAAGTTTGTGTTTTGTAGGGCAGCATGCCCTGTCTACATTCCTTTACGGACTAAGAATGGACATTTATTAACAAGTACTTGGGCGGACAGCCCAAAACTCCAGACTCCTGGCCTGGGACTGCAGGACAGAGAGGGCCAGTGACCCCCATTTGTGTTTACTGTACTTCCACAGACACATGTTGGTGTGATAGGGGCATTCACTTTCTCAGGTTCAGGCCAAGGTCAGGCCAGAACACAGAACAAGTTTATTTTTCTGGTGTAATCTGCTCAAGCTGCAGCCCAAAGCGGGTCTCAGAGTTCACTCATGGTGAGGGATTCAACACGAACACAGCAAACAGAAGAGACACAGAGGGACCTTGCTCATCCCTCGCTGATTTCAAGGGCTTATCCCACATGTGGCAGATTGGGTGGTTCCAGGGGAGGTGCTCAGGGAATTGGGATGACATTGGTGGGATGTGCCATCCCAGGAGGGCGCCTGCAGCAACTCAGGCATATCCTTGGGGTACCAAGAGCTGGAAGCTGGGCTGGACAGCTAAACCTTTGCACTCCCTTTCCTGTGGTAGAAGATTTTTGTCTTTCTAGACCATCTAACGCATCCCAGCAGTCAGTGTGTATGGCAGAGTGCAATACCCAGTGATGCAGAAACATGGCACTGGGGTGGACTGTCCTATCCTCATGTGTTTAAGACAATCTGAAGATGCCACAGAGGCCAGGACTTCATAATTCTGGGCCACACTTAGCAGTCTGGCCTGTGACAGTTTGTACTCTGCCTGACTTTCAAGCTGGTAGGAAAGAATGAAAAAGGAAAAGGAATTCCACTGGCAGAGAGCTCTACATTAAACTAAAGCAACTCAGGTAAAAGAAAACCCATCTATTATGGTTTATGATGCATAAACATTCATTTCTTCTCAGATCCTCCTTTGCTTGCATTACTGAAATGTGGAAATAAAGGGAAAAATAATGATGGATGGATTTTGGAAAAGTTAGAGTTCAGCTCAGGATGGATGCGATCCCAAACATTTCAGATTCCTATCTCATCGTAATTGGAATAGCTGAACCTCTCTTGTCTGCAAAATTAGGCAAGGCGTCCTGTGAGAATGGGCTCTTTTTCACAGAAGTTGAGTCCCCAGACACATGAAAGAATGAAAACAAGAACTGGAACAGAACATTTTTACTTTTGAATAATGGCTTCATTTGGGCAGTTTAGAACAAGACTTCACTGGAAGAGCTGGGGAGGAAATTCTCTCTTCCAGTGTGCC